>NC_088934.1:370000-735000 GCF_038396675.1 Hydra vulgaris
AGGAGTATAAAGTTGAGTCTTCACCAAATAGAGCCACCTTAGATATAATGTTGCCAAGAAGATCATTAATTTAGATAAGAAACAAAACAGGATAGAACCTTAAGATTTCTTAGATTAATTAGATGATAGTTGGTCATGTTCTCCAGAATTTTTAAAAACTGGAACCACTGATGCGATTTTTAAATTTTTAAAGAGAATTGAAGAAAGTTTTAAAGAATACCCTTGTAAAGATGTTGAAGCAGATATTGATGTTGAATCAAGATAAAGGTTTTACTTGAACAGGCTTCTGTATTTTTTTAAATAGTGATTTTTGTGATTAAAAGAACTTAAAGTAATTTTAAACAATTTTACAAAAAGCGAAAATACTGTAAATTATTTTTCTAGATTGCACAAAATGTTTGATCTTTCTTGCCTTAGTTTCATATTTTATTCTTTATTTTATACCTTAAACTTAAAGGAATTTTAATAATAACAAAAAAGTGTTTTTATGATTTATATTATTAGAAAAGTGTTAATTTAGGTGTAATTTTATGAAATCTTTATTTAGACTAAATAAATTTTTCATAAGCCTAAATAAATCTAAATAAGTCTAAATTTTTCACAAAATTACATTCTTACCATTTCACATGAGATTTAATAAAGAACTATAAAAAAAATTTTCTAACAGTTTTGAAAATAGCTACAAATTAGGTAAATTTAACTCTCAGTAGCTTTTGAGCTTTTTTGAACATTAATTATATTATTAGTATATTATATCATTACTTATAAGTTGTATATGTTCTTCTATATTTTCATTGTTTTGTGGTCTATACATATATTTTTTATGTGTTATATATGTTCTTATGTGTTTTTTAAATTACAACATACAAATATTAACTTGATAAATTTTTTTGTATATTTAAATTTCTCTTAAATAAATTAGCATATATTAAAATTAGTATGTATTTTTTGATTTTAGAGTCTATGGACCTCTTGTCGCTTGTTCTTAGAAATGATATTGATAGTTAAACTCTGGTACCTAGTGTTTAACTTTTGAATCATAAACTAAGAGACACAGCAAATTTGGAACTACAAAGAATTTTTTTAATTGGAAGGAAAAACATTTAATAACAAACAAAAAGCTTGTACTTAAGGGTAAGTTGCAATTTTTTTTTATTATATTAATTCACTTCCAAGAAAGCTTAAGGCAGAAATTAATTTAATAAAAATTTACTTAGAAAGTGAGGAAAAGGGTTAACAGGCAACTTATAAAACTTATTTCCAGAGCTGCAAAACATGCCTTTTAGAAATAACAAAATCAAAATTTCATGACTTAATAGGACTATTTTCCTATTTTTCAAGGATATTTGATTTTAAAATTCCAGGATATTACCCTCCAGAAAAAAAAAATTCATGACTTTCCCAAATTTTACCTAAAAATTTTTTAGGATTTTTTTTAATAGTCAGAGCATTTTTTTAAATGAAAAAAACTATTTGAAAAGGTTTGAAATAATAATTTAACTTAAAACTCTATAACAAAAATCTAATAACTATGTTTGAGGATTTTACCTTTCTACAAAGCCTAAGTCATAAAATATTTCTTAAAAATTAACTTTATTAATAATTGCTTTTTCAAGTACTGAAAATCTAAAATTTGGCTTTATTAACATGACAATAAAATATCATCAAAGGAAAATGTCACATTTAAAATAATGTCTACTCCTTGTTTAGCTTTTTTTCAATCAATTCAAACTCAATATCTTCCTATTTTGCTTTAACTTTTTTTAACATCACTATTTTTTTTATCAGACTCTTTTAAAAGTGTAGTTTTTAGTTACTCTTTGAAAAGTCACTTTACTTTTCTGCATTAGTGGCAACCTTGTCAGACTTATTTGATAAGAAATCAATTTAACTTTGAACAACTCTGCAAACAATTTTTGGCTTTAAAGCCACATTTTTTTTCTTTTTTAATTTTTTTTTTTGTAAGTTTTAACAGTAGCAACTGCTTGCTTCTCTTGCATGATGCTGCATCTCTTTGCCAATTTTAATGCTTTTATGTCAATTGAAGTCTTTTATATCAAGTTTGAAAATAAAATGCATCATTTTTTGTCTTTGACTATATTACCAAGAATTTGACTATATCACAGATAAACTTTTGATACCATAAATGGTACCAAAAGTTTATCTGTTTGAAACCCTTTTAGAAAGGTGTTTAATTCCTGATACCATTTCAAAGAATTTTAATTTTAATGGTAAATTAGGATCATGTATCGTTGCTTTTCATCACTGACAACTTTTATTAATGACTCCAGGTAGTTTAATTTTTTCAAGACTACCATCAAATGTTGTTACTTTGAACAGTGGGGTAACTTTGGACAAAAAACTCTACTAAAAAGAGTTTTACTCAAAGTTTTTTTCCAAAGTTACCCCACTGTTCAAAGAAACAATATTTCACGGTACTAAGATGTTACACGTTTTTTGTAATCATCAAGAAAGCTTTTTATAAACAGTTTTTACTTTTGCACCACCTGTGTCCACAAAATTATAGTTGATATTAATCAACCATATATTTCTAATTATGTCTTACAATCAAAGATAGTTACTTGTAATATTACCAATTTCCTGAACAAACTTACTAATTCAAAAAATTTCTTAGAAAAAGGGTTTAATTTATTCATTTTTACAATATTGTGAACAATAAGATAAATTTTTTTAATCATTTATAGCAGTATTTACTTACTTTGCTTGAAACTAAAAAGATATAAGACATGCAGCCATATTAGATTTTAAACGAATTCAAATGACTTTTTTTATAAGATTAACACTGCCTGTGCTGGCGAGTGATATTTGTTAAATACCAGATGAGTCATTTTTACAATGAACAACATACATTTGATCATTTAATATAATTAATTAATAATATTTCACATATTAACATAGCTCAGAAAATAGAAATTAATTCCAGATTAAAAATATGACTCTTCTCTTACCATTATCATGTTTCCTAAATTGGTTACCATAGTTTAGTGTTACCCTTGCTCTGACACTTCATGGACATTATGATGTATATTGAAGACTTGATGGGTTGCTTTTTCACAAGTTAGTGTTGAGAGTCAACTGATCAACAGATAGTGGGCCAAATCTTGTATTATGAAATGAGGCTGCTTCTTAATTCTGTTTGAAAACTTTCTGGCAAATTAATAGCTTTTAATTAAATTAAGACATTTTTTAGCAGATAAGAGGCCTGGAATCTTTTTTTAAACACAAACTACTATGCAATTCACATGAGGTTGAAATTATTAGGTTTTAAAACCCTTAAAGTCTTATTATTTTTCTTTTGAAATTTACAAACATTTTAGAGCTTCAAATCTTCAGAATCTAGTTCGATGTATATTTAACATGAAAACCATGAGGTGAAATTATTTTAGCACATTTTTGATACGTATACTTAAATATTGACCCAATTAGAACACAAAAAAGTTTCTCATTACAAATAACAAACTATAGATAAAATGATTAAAAATAGAGCAATAGTAAAAGAAACATTTTAAAAATAATAAACAAAAAATAATAAAAACTTAAATAGAAAACTTACCCTTTAGTTACTTTTCTTTGTTATAGATTTAGAAATACCTTTAGGTTTTTAATATATATCAGCTTTTAGTTAATGATTCGAAAGTTAAACATCAGTTCCTGAAGTTTAACTATCAAAATCATTGCTAATAGCATGAAGTTGATGTAGCAAGGATTTTCTGAAGAATCTGATTTTATAGGAAAAGATTTTAATGCTCTGATGCTTTAATGTTTTTAAAAATCTATGTTGCTATGAAAATAACCGTTTTAGAAGTGATGCTTTTACCATTTGTGCTAAGCAGGTTCAGATGAAGCTTTATTGGTTTTCTTTCTATAAACAAAATAGAAAATTGTTTAATGTAACAACTTATTATTTGCAAATCTTCAATAAAGTAATGACCCACAAAATAAAGACTATTTGTTATATCATACTGCATTATAAGCATATATGCATTTATACTGCATTCATACTGCATTATATGCATATCCTTGTGCATTCATACTGCATTATATGCATTCATACTGCATTATTGTGCATTCATACTGCATTATATGCATATCCTTGTGCTATCCTACTGCATTATATGCATATCATATGCATTCATACTGCATTATATGCATATCCTTGCAAACCTATTTTATAGTTTTAAATTAATGATTACAATCTTGGTACTACATAATTATGAAACAGGAAAAACAAATATTTACAAAATCTAACACATATTTTCTTTTTTATCTTTATTTATTCTTTTTATTTCCTAATATTAATTTCTTTCTTTGCTATAAAACAATTATTAAATAAAATATACTTGGATATGTATTAGATATAGCTTGACTAGCAGGGATAGGAAGTACCAAAAATGACACTTTCAAAAGTTAATAATCACTATCTATTGCTGGACTTTGGTGCCAACAAACTCTAAAAGTCTATATATATAGAAAATTTCAACATTTAAGCCACAGAAAAGACCAATTTTTAACCTGGAGTAAAAAATGCTCAGTTTTAAAACATTAAATTCGGTATTATTTTCTTTTAATGTAGCCTCTCAATTTATTTTAGAGCTCTTGTTTACCAGGAACATATAGTGATTAAAAGCAGTCTTTTTTGTGACATCTTTTCCCAAAAAGTATTCAAGTACTGCATTTAAAATGTTTTTGCATTGGTATAAATTTTTAAAAATATTACTTAATTGTACATTCTTTGAAGCAATCATGACAATTCCAAAGCTCATCTTTTTTTTCAAATGCACTTTGAGGAATTCTTTCGCATTCACGATGGAACCAATTTTTGCAATTAAAACATTTAGCCATTTGCCTTAAAAAATTTGTAGTTATTAATTGTTTCAATAAATTTAAATCAATGAACAAGCAATTTAAAGTCATTGCTTTAATGTAAAATAAAGAATGCTAACAAAAATCTTTGCAGATACACTTAAATACTAAAGATAATGTTTATGTTACAATAATCTTTACAACTTATGATTTATTAAAATTAAATTTCAAATTTTAGAGTAATGTGATAATATACCTGTTAAAGATTTGTTCATCTTCATTTGTCCAAAACATCAGACATGAGCAATGCAGAGGGATGCGGAAGTTCTTTGCTAAACATTTTTTAAAAAGTGAGGGATTTTCAGTGACTGGAAATACATCTAACTGGTTCTTTTGCATACAGCTTAGGAGATGATTTCTCATTTGCCCTTGTTCAAACATAATGGAAGTTGATGGTATACTTTTATTTTCTAGGATTTGTCGAGCCCAGGCAATGGCATACAACCACAATCCAAAAAATTAGTTTGTTGTTGAACAGGTAATACTTTAACTAATATATACTTTTTCTTGCAATGTAAAATAGAACATATTTGCTTTTTCGTTTCGACAGATATAGAGCCATGGATATAGCCACAGATATAGAGCCATGGATATATCGTCTCGACAGATATAGAGCCATGGCTGTCAAACATCTAAATCTCACCTGGCTTACAATTGTATGTGCTCACACAAAGCCAGTGAAGATTCCCATCATGAAGAACTTGAACAAAAGGAGTAGATTCATGTGTGTTAAAAGCATTGATTTGACCCTTAATGGGATCCTGTAAACCAACATTAATTTTTAATTGAATCGCCATCATTTGCTGGCTAAAATGAATAATTTTGTCATTAACCATTTGACATTTTTCAATTTCAAATAGTTCAGCTTCACCAATCAAGGACGATTTGAGACTTTGAATACATTGAAACTTGGTTTGAAATTAAACATCATTATTAACTTGGCTCAAGGTGGTTTGAAGGTGTTTGTTGTTTTCAATAGATGTAGTTTCTTTAATTGACTCATGACTAATTGTAAAGACTTTGCAATTTTCTTCAATTGAGTAATCAGTAACAATCTCAGAATAACAAGATTCTGACTTTTCCACTTTTACACAAATTTCTTTGGCAGCTTTACATAAGTCATATCTAGCACCAACTTGTTTCATCATTTTTCTTTTTCATATAACTGGGATGTTAATAAGTTTTGGCAACTTTGTTTCATACTTGCTCCAAGTTTCTGGTTTAACTACTGGACGAAGAAGAATCCCTGTTTCGGTTGGAAGACTTTTAGACAAGCATTTTTTAACTTTTAACAGTTCTTCAAATAAAGTATTTACTTTTTGTGAGTCACATAAATATGACAACTGACTAATTTCATTCAATAACTCTCTACATTCTGCCGCAGTATGGTAAGTAGTTTTAAATGGTTGATTATTATTAATTGGTAATGTTTGCCTAATTTGCTTTGAATCAACTATTGCCTGTGGTGCTGCATTGTCATTGATGATATTTGTGGAATCGTCTACAGAATAAACGGAACCTGGACAATATACAGTATTTGTTACACTACTTTTTTCGGACAATAAATCCAAAACAAAATAAGGAGAATTCTGATAAGCCATACCAAAAGCAGACCAAGATAGATTTTCTTTTAAGAATATAGCAAAAAAATGCTTGCATGGATAAGCAGAATTAAACCATGATAGACAAGAACAAGTTGGTAAACGTTCATCATCACCTAGATAACACTGATATATTACCCGACTGTTAGACTTCTATGATGCAACATTGTATAACTTATCTGTCACAGCATTAATTCCTGTAAGATCTACACCATGCAATTTGTCAATCATTCGCATGCAATGATTAACCAAAGGGCGTGGACGATTAGTTAAATATGTTGGTATTTTCTCATGGTATTTTCTGTATGATGAATTTGCCCTTGTGTTTTCATTGGCATAACTAAAATATGATTGCTTTTTACAGTACAGTATATAGAATTCTTGAACCTCCAAAAGGCATAAAAAGACAGTTAGACTTAAAAATAATTTTTGAAATCTCACAATATCTATTATATTTAGGAGAATATTATTTATTGTTACCATTGTTTACTGTTAGTATTATTATTATTGAAATTATTTGTATTATCTATAGAATTGACAATAACTGACTAACCTGTCATACTTGTGCGGAAGGAATTCTTCAATGCATATGCTAAGCATAGCGGTAAGGGAAGAATTTTTTCTTTTTTCTAAAAAAATGGTATTTAAAACTTTGGTTTTGACCCTCAATTCCGTTGTTGGTATTCATATTCAGCAAGAGTCTATCTTGTCTGTACGCGGATACCCATCTCTAAAATTAAGCAAGTTAAGGATAACAGAAAAATAATTTTAACAGATCATGACATAAATATTAAAGTTGCAAAATATGTTTTGTAGTTTTTACAATTTTTATGCTAATAAAGTTGCTTACCACCTTAGCATAAACTTAATTTAATTTGATAAATATATACTGTAATAATAACATAACATCCATCCACCTTATATTTTACCTCAACTTAATATATTTCTTGTTCCTCCATTAAAAACTCAAAATGAGAATGAAGTCGTAAAAAAAATATTTGTAAAAATAAATTAATCAACTGGAATTCACAACACGGTTAGTTGCATGTTTTAGGAAAACTAAACTATTTTATATTCTCAAAAACATTAATACGAACCTTTTTGATACACAACCAAGTATTTTTTAAATACTCTTTTAGTTTTGGATGATTATTATATTCAGATGAATCTTTTAATGCTTTTACAGCTTCTTTACAAATCTCAATTGTTTTTGAATGAGCTATTCGACGTAACTTAACCTTGACATCTTCCTTGACAATTAAACACCCATTAGATTTTGATAGCCAACGCTCCCAAGCTTGCACACGATGAAAATCGCATATAAATACACTACATTCTACATAAAAAAGACAACAATACTCCATAAAAAACTTGTTTAAAGAAAGTATTCATTCATTATTGATAAACAATAAGAAGTAATTAATATGATAAAATGAATAATTTCTTTCTTTAGTCAACACATTTTACTACTTTTTTGGTTTTTGAATAACTTATTACTACATTTACAACAGAAACTATTTTTGTTTGAAGCAAACAAAAAACAGTTTCTGTTGTAAATGTAGTAATTAGTCATTAACCAATTTTCTATCTATTTTAGGTACTGCAACTCTTTTTTAAATGAGAATAAAAAAACATGCAGAGCGATTTTTTTTCTTCTACTTGACTTTAAATTTTATAAAAGCTCTTATACTTTTATTATATACAAATATATTATTATCAATGAGATGATAGTGGTGCAAATATCACAAGGTAAACATTTTAATTACAAAGTCTTATAAACAAAACAGCTAAATAATTAAAAGGCAAGTTTATTTGTTGGAATAAATACTTTTTATTAATAATTTCTTTAACCAAGAACAATTTTTTATAACACAATGGTTGACTTTTCCAAATAAAATAAATATTGAGACTTAAATAAAATATCTTTTATAACAGAAATTTTTACCGGGAAACACTGATTTAAGTGAATTTATCTCTTCATTTGAATAGTCTGTCATGAAGTATTTAGGTTGGAATATTCTGTTATAAAATATCTTTTATAACAGAAATTTTTACCGGGAAACACTGATTTAAGTGAATTTATCTCTTCATTTGAATAGTCTGTCATGAAGTATTTAGGTTGGAATGAAGGATTCCATTTTTTAATAAACGTTAGTGCTTCTTTAATGGCTTCCGTTGTTTCATTTTCGCATACAAAAATGGCAACTATTTGATGATCAACATTTGTTTTTACAACTAGGAAGAAGAGAGGAAGTGCATATCGAGTAGTTCGGTATGTTGCATCAAGAAATGATAGCTCATTGCCATAACGCACAAGTAACCTTCTTTGCCATTTATCTTGAAAAATGAACAACAAGGACTTTTGAAGGTCTTGATTATTGTCCTCTGAATTGTTTTCACCTTTCAGACGAAACTTTATAAAAGCTTCTTTATAATTTTTTGCCCATTCTGCTACCTTTATATTTAAACACTCTTGGTCTATCAGGGAGTGACAAAATTTTTTTCTAGCTTTTAGCATATGGTTGCGGATAGTTTCATCCAGTGGGAAAAAGCGTTTGTTTGATTTATTGGGCATACTTCTTGAACTAAAATTGATCCGAACAAAGTTCTCCAGATGCCGTCTCATCTCTGTTACAGTATTAACTCCAACTTTAACTAGTTCTCCAATTTTGATAATAAGCTTATCTGAAATAGGTTGAATGAGAGCTGCTGCCTTTAAAAAGTATAGTTAATTGTTAAAAAGAAGTAAACGACACAAAATATTGTTAAAAAAATATGTAGTAAAACTTACATCACCAATTAAATGGTTTCTGTGCACAGAAATATCTGGTATAATCAAGACATACTTTCTTGACACAATTATATTTTTGTTTCCAGTCAAAGCTAAACAGAGTTTTTTTGATGTGTCTTTCCTGAGCCATTCAGAATCTTTATCAAGCTTAAAGAAAATGTGTAAATAAATGTTTAATAACACATATAAGATTATGTGATAATAAACATTTATTATAGAAAAATTATTAATTTTATGTTGATTGGACATTTTATAAAAGTTTAATATATTGATCAGATTTACATGGACAGATGGCAAACTACTTTAGACAGATTGCCAAATCTATTAACAAAGAGTCAACTCTCTTTTTGTCACTAAAACTTGTTACCTTAATCAGGAATTTTATTAAATGTTATCATATTATAAATTATGAGTTACTCTAGTTTTAGATTTAAAAATATATATAATGCTATCATCTTGGCTTGTTAAAAAAAAAAGTACTAAACCTTAAACTCCAGAAATTCTAGTATTTCTTTAATATGGACCTTTGCAGGGCAATCAAATTTCTTTGTAATCTGCACAATATTTTTATGTTTTCTACAAGAATGGTCTTTTGCCTATATATATATATATATATATATATATATATATATATATATATACATGAATATATATATATATATGAATATATATATATATATATATATATATATATATACATATATATATATATGAATATATATATATCAGGCCTTGTTAAGAAGCGTTACGCAGCTCGCATTTTGCTTGCGAAAAGGCGATTTGCCTACGCGTTCAGCAGTTTTGCGCTACGCAAAAACTTATATCTTTTAGAATATTTAAATTACCTTTTGATTGTCGTTAACGTGACGTTTATTCAGAAGAAATAAAGTCGTAAGTAAAAGCATTTAACCGCAATTGTAAACTAATAGATTTTTTGTTAAAGAAACAGTTTGTTAAATAATTTTTTTGTTGTTGTTAAAAATTAGTTAAAAAAAAATTAAGTGTTTTAAGTTTTATCTTAAGGAATTAAAAATATAAATTTCTTTTAAATATAAATTTTATTTTTAGTGATAATAGTTTAAAAAATGCACGATTTATTTTGATGTAAATGTTTTATTAATAAGGTATTTTGTTTATTGTTAATTCAATAACGTAAAGTTTTAATGACGTTCGTTTAATTTATGAAAATAAATTATGATCACGAATATGTTATCGGTAACTGATAAACAACAACAAAAAACTCTTTCTTGTTTAAAAACATTATTAAAATGAGTTCACAAATTAAATAAGAATTATTAAAATGTTTTATTTTTATTATTAAAAATGTTATTATTAAAATTATTAAAATTGTTATTATTATTATTATTTAAAATGTTATTATTAAAAAATTATTAAAATAAGCATTATTAAAATGAGTTCACAAATTAAATAAGAAAAAATTTATTAACAGTTAATAAAATAACCAAAACCAACTGTAAAATCATAAGAAAATAAACAAACATTATTTTACGTTTCATGAAAAAATATTTTTTTCAAAATAAAATTTAGTTCATATTTGAAAAAAATAATAAAAATGATTTTTTAAATAAGAACTTAGATTTTATTTGTGACTTTGGTTACAGTGAGAAAAAAAACTGTGTGTATGATTTTTAATGCGTTTACAAAATAACTTTAATTTCAATGCGGTACTTGAAAAGACGCGAGTGACGCAATATAACTTCTAACGATGCAAAATATATTTGATGAGTTGAGTTACTTAGAAATGCGTTACGCGTTTTCGCTACGCAGCGAAATCTCGTAACAAGGCCTGATATATATACATATATATATATATATATATATGAATATATATATATATACATATATATTTATATATATATACATATATATATATATACATCCATACATATATATATATATATATATACATATATATATATATATACATATATATATATATATACATCCATACATATATATATATATATATATATATATATATATATATATGTATGGATGCATGAATGCATGTACGTACATATGTATGTATGTATTTGTATGTATGTATTTGTATGTGTGTGTATATATATATATATATATATATATATATATATATATATATATATATATATATATATATTTATATGTATATTGTAATTAATGTATTGTATATTGCAAAATAGTTTAAAATGAACTGCAAGCATATTAATTTTAATCCCTTAATTCTAAACATATAATAATGAAGAAAAGTAAGTAAACCAAAGAAGCTCTCTGTTATTCATGTTCTGATATGGTACAAAGAAAAAAATTAATAATAATATTTAATTGATAAAAAATAAATATCCAAACAAAATTATAAAGATTAAGGCTTAAAGATTAACGCTTCTCCAAGTAATTATTTTTATGACTTTTTAATATCGAGTTGGACTGCCTTTAGCTTTTATGACTTCTGCAAGTCAACATGGCATTGCTTCAACTAATTTCTTTGTCGCATCTGAGTCGTTATCAGACCAAGCTTCTCTGAGCATGATCTTTAGCTCTTGTTTTCTTTTTAGACATCGTGTACCAAATTTTTTATCCAGAATAGCACTGAGATGTTTACTAGGATTAAGATCTGGACTTTGCGCTGGCCATTCAAGTAACTCAATTTGCTTTTGGATAAAAAAATCTTTAGCTTTCTTTGACGTATGTTTAGAGTCATTGTCTTGTTGGAAGATAAAATGCTTTCCTAATCATAGTTTTTTAGTTGAAGCAAGAAGATTTTTATTGAGAATATTAACATGAACATTAGAGTCCATAATTCCATCAATAAACCTCGCCCGTCCATAAGACTTTTTTAGCAAATGCAAGTCTTCATTTTCGATGAATTTTTGAAAGGAATGGTTTCTTGCGCGGAACTCTTGCTTTGAATCTAATTTCTTTCAATCGATTTCGAATAGCATATGAGCTTACTTGCAACCCAAAATCTTTCTCAAGGAGGCTTGACACTTTTGGTGCTGATAGATTTTTGCACCATCTTGACAATTTGTCGACTTTTTAATCAGATCACTGATGGTTCCTAATGCCATTCCAGTCACTTTATTTATCGACTTGAATGTTTTACTGCTTGCACAAGTCAATAATTGAATTATGCTGAGCTCCAAGTCAATAATTGAATTATGCTGGGCACCATTCCTTGATTTTAACTCCCATACTTAATAATATCAATGGTAAATCAAATGAATTTAAAAAAATATTAGTTATTAAAAATTAGTTAGTTTTATTAGTTAGTTTTATTAATTTATTAGTTATTAAAAATTAGTTTGTTAAAAAAATATTAGTTATTACAAATAAGTTAGTCAGTTATTAAAAATTACTCTTTGTAAAACAACAACATTTCTAAAATTATTGATTTAAAAACTTTTTTTAATAGTAAAAAAAAAGTAAATCAGAAACCAAGGGTGTGGAGCCGTAAAAAAAAGTACCAACTCCGACTCCGCCTCTAGTTATTGAAATTTTACAAATCAAATAGTACAACTCCGACTCCAACTCCTACTCCGGAGCAAAATTTTTTAAAAAAATTCTTTGAATTCTTTAAAAAATATTACACGTTAATTTAAATTAAATTTTTTTTGCTTAACACATGAAAAATTCTTTGAAGGTTAATATCTTGTGAGTTTTTGCACGTGCAAAACCGAGAAGTTTTATTATTGGAGTCGGAGTCGCAATTATGTTGAGCGATTCCGACTCCAAATCCACTTCAAATGTCGCTACTCCAACTCCAAGACTCCGACTCCAACTTTGACTCCACAGCCCTGCTAGAAACTGATTATACCGGTACTAATGTTGTACAGTTATAATCTAAATTTTGAAAATATTCTGTCCATATAATATAAAATCAAGGGAGGTTAAAGGAGCGGATCCTGAATGGATTTGAATCTGAATGTTGCAAATTTGAAACTGTTTAATATTGATACTGGAGTCATATAAAAATGTTTTACAAAAATTTACGGAGATTGGAGCCTGAGGACTTGCTCAAACTAAAAATTTAGGTCCCTGAGTCTATGTATGGGTGTAATGAAATAAAATTATTTTCTTTAATAATATCTTAAATTAAATAGAAATTGTTTTTATTTTGACCTTTAGTTAACTGCTCTATTTCTTCAATATTTGTTAGTGTCATTTGAATTGTTATATTTTTTTCGAATGTTAAAATATTTTGATATTGCCAGTATATCATCAACATTCAATAGATTTGGTTGGGGGAGTACTAAAGTCCTTTGCAACTTCTAAATTTAAGTCAATCTCTGGTTAAGGTATACCATTAAAGAGGATGAAGTTAGATGCTATGTCTTTTAACGCTTCATCGATATACTGGAGATTAAGCTTTGTCGTAGAATCAGAAATTGGATTAAATCTTTTACGCAAACTGTCTACAAGGATTTAAAGTTTCATCTATAAATAATTTGTTGTTAAAAAACTATAAATATTTTAGTTCAATTGTCGATCTCAACAAATAACTTTGAATTTTTATAACTTTTGAATGAACATTTTTTTTACGGATGAAACTTGAAATCTGGCAATGAATTTTAATTTTTCTTTGACACTGAATTGAAAACAAAGAAGTGTTACTCTAGGGAAAGGTTCTTAAGTTCAAAGTTGGGTATTTTAAATAACTCTTGCACCCTGAATTAAAAAGTATTTTGGTATTTTGATTTTTGGTATTTGATTTTGAGTAGGGTTGGCTTCCATCACTTGGGTTAAAAAAAAATTAAAAAAGTTTTTGATCTTTTTTTTGCGTGGATTTTAATGTTATTTTACATAGAATAAATAATAAAGACAATTAAAAATTTTGTCAGTGTTTTCACTGAGAAGATGTACCGGTTTATGCATCCATTTAAAACAAACATGACATCCATTTAAAACATCGTGACAATCAATTAAAACAATAGTGATTTTCAATAAAAACATTTAACGCATGCGCAATCTCAACATTCTATATTATTCAAAAATAAAGATTTTATTTATATATTTGTTTATTTAAATTTATTTTTTATTATTATTTATAAATTTATTGATTTTCACGATGTTTTAAATGAATGTCATGGTTGTTTTAAATCGATATCATGTTTGTTTTAAAAGGATGGAAAAACCGGTAACTGCGTGGGAGCACAACTTTTATAATCTTTGTTTCATCTAATCAATCTGTGGTTCACACAGTTAATAATAAATGCAGCAAATAATTGTTTTTTACCAATTCTTTTTCTGTGAGCATTTTTGTAATTACTAGCTAATAATCTAATTATTTCAAACCTATGTTCACACTGAAATTGAAAGCTTTGAACTTCATCTTTGCTAGATATGTACCACGAGCGAAGATGAGTTGATTTGAATCAGTAAAAAAAAACGGTTGAAGAGATTTTTGGTGTTTTTACAATAATTGAAGTTCTGAAGGTCGCAACTTTGATTAAATTGCCTTGTTTTTTAATTTAAGTTTAAGTATATTGGGAGACTGCATTTCGTCACGTCTGTCATCGAAATAAAAATGTACAACGTCATGCATAAAGTTGTTCAACTCTTTGTTGCTTTAGAATTTTACTCGAAGTTAAATTTTAATAGAAATTCAACAATCTAAATAACATTTTTTCATCTTTATCAAGTTGCTCCTTTAGGTTCTCACACAACAGATGTGTGCTAATCCTCGTCCAATAACATTTAAACATCTTTTACAGACTTTAATCTTCCTTTTTTATATATATACTTGATCCACATGTTAAGATGTTCTCAGATATAAGGTATATAGCACATTGGCAAAATTTTTGGTTACTGGTAAGAACAGTTTCTTTACCCCTAAAATCTGGAATTAGGGTTCTTAAATCAAGAAGACTTTTTCACTTAAATTTGACTAAAAAAATAAGCTCCTTAAATTTGCTAAATGGCCCCTAAAATTGCAAATGAGTTTCTTAAATTTGCTGGGCTGCACCTAATTGGGGTGTTTATCGTATTTTAGTTTATTCTCCTCGGGCCTTTGCCCTGCATAGGTATAAACAATGTTACAGTAGTAAAGAAATAAAAATTCAAAGTGGTCTATTGTTCCACTATTAAAATACATAAAGACAGACTCCCAGGGGGCTCACGTTTAAGAAAATAAAAAAAAAACCCTATATAAAAAATCGAAAATGAAAAAATGAAAAATAGAAATTTAAACGAAAAAAAAAATTCAAAAAAGAAATTTTCATAAAAAATATATCTAATCATAAAAAATATATCTAATATAGAAATTTTCATAAAATATAATTAATTTCCAGATTGATATTATTTTCTCCGCTCCAGATATTTTTGCATTCTTGTAGAAAAGAAATCTTTTTATTATTAATTATAGAAATTAGGAATTCTTCTGACAAAATTCTTTTAATTTTGCCTTGGAATTCCAGCATGAGCGTCCTTCTGGGATAAATTTTGTTTTTGTGGAACGACCTCATTCTATTGCAATATATTATGTATAATAGTTCGTTAGTTATTAGTTTTCCAATATAAAATTTATTTACAAAAGTTGATGAAAAGAAAAGTAGTATTTTGAAAGTGTTTATGGCAGTCAAGCCAAGGCACTAATTATTTACAACCTTGCCATATATTTTTCTCTATATATCTCGGTAAGTCAATTTGTATATCTATTTATTTTGCTTGTGGTGTATATATAATAAACTTATATGTTATGAAAAGTTTGTTTGTAAAAGTAAAATATAAAATTCTTGATAAAAATTTGTTATATAAAGTATCACTAAACTTCTCGAAAAAAAAGATCGAGATTTTTGTTTGTTTTTTAATCCATGTGATCGGAGCCAACCATGCTCAAATTCGAAAATGTTAATAAAAACTTTATCAAAAATACCGTATTTTTTATAGATTTAAAATATCTATAACTTTTTAACAACAAGTGATTGTTTAATGAAATTTTAAATTTTAAATTAATTTCTATTTAGTTTAAGACACTATAAAAAAAAAAGATTTATTTCATTACACCCATGAAGGTTTCAAAAATAGTAAATAAACTCTCAATCGATGGTTTTTTATTAGAGAAAAATGTTTGGATAAACGTAGTGAAGTGGCAAAAAAACAGCAAAATAAAGTTATATTTTATAAATTTTTTGATGAAACCATAATTACCTTTATTATGAAAACATCAAGTATTACTATTATTTGAATATATGATAATTTGCTACTTACATTTGTATAATGATACTTAAAAAGCGTTTTTAAGTATCATTATACAAATGTAATTTCCACAATTTGTAACTTCGAGATCATAGATGATCTCATAGCTGCAAATTGTAGAAATTGCACTTCTTCTTTGCCAAGATTTTCAAAATTACTAATTTTTAGCTTAACTTCTTGCAGAATAACGGCAACTAGAGCCATTACAGAGATATGCAGACGTCTTCTCATTCCGTCTAGAACAAGTCGACCAACGGGCAAGTATCTTTCAGTTAAATCTTTTACATCTTGTTTAAAAGCAAAATAACAAGTTCCTAGTCATTCTGAGTAGAATCCGTTTTCTCTGGCTTCATTTTTGTCAAAGAACCCTGAGGCGACATGCTTTCGATTCCGGCTTTTATTGCAGAGTCCGAAAATCATATTAGCAATATCTTTTCTTGCTTTATCGCAAAATTCTGGGTCAAAGTAGAGATTGCAGAGTAGCAGGACCTGTTTTTTTTAACTAGTTTGCATGGTGTGGCAACTCCAATTATGTTGAGATCAATATTACAGCTTCTTGCGTAACTTACAGTTTCAAATACAGAAACAAATTAACTTAACCTTTGTCAAGTTTAATTCATCCTGGTTTGCTTCTAGACTCCCATAAAGTTTTAAACAATTTTTCAACAGAACTGTTTGTCACAGCGCTGCTCACATCTGGTTCAACGCTAAGAAAATCTTCAACCATGGATAAAAATTTTGGCGGTACACCTGTGGGTTTGGGCGGGGGTTTTCAACAACTTGATAGTAACTCGGAAGTTTAATTATCAATAGGATATGTTATTATATTATCAATTATAATGTTATTTTATGCTATTTGGGTGTCTTTAATAACGATTTGGTCAAACTCCTTAGTTTCATGCTCAAAGATGTGTGTTTATTATGAACTTAAGGCCTCCTGAAATTTTTTGAGAAAGGCTCGGAGGGTCATATTTCCGGATAAGGTTACCACGGATACTAACAGCACGTCCAGCAAGACGCTATAATGCAAGGCATTTTTTGCATTCGCGTTAACTGACTTCTGCAGCTTGGCTTTTAGCAAGTTCAAAGCTTTTTGCGTTACGGTAAAAATTCGCTCTAGTTAGTTTCTCTTTATGTGTTTTTAATCGGTCATACCAGGTTTCCAGAAATAAACTATACATACAGCTGTCTTCTTGGTAGTTTTATATATTAATACACACCATTGCTCAAAATAAGATTTAAACGTCACCCCAAGAATTTTTCTAAAGCTTGGTACTGAAATTTTTTTATTCCACGTCTAGGTTTAAAAAAGTCGAGTCTCGCGAGCCACTTTTCTGATACTGTAAAGTTAACACAAAACTGTCGCACAAATTCAAAATCGTTATTTTTAAACTTTTTGGCGATTTGCATCGCTTGGTAGATGTTAGGTATAAGAGAAGAGGACTTAAGTTTTCCATTTTAAGGTAAAGTTATTATTTATATAAAACCTTATCTTTAATAGATGAAAAACTCTATCGAAGGGCTTACACCTTTTGTGAGAGAAACAAATTCAAGTATAACAGAACTTGTGTTCCATTCGCTGTATGGACGGCGAGAAGCTTAAAAACTTTTAATATGTCCAACCATTGCATATAATGAGACCTATGAAAACAACGAAAACTTTGTTCGCAACCAAAGGTTTAACATTGTACCTCCTTTCTGGATCGATCGATGCGGTGTTCAATGCATTCGCAAACTTATTAGTCATGTAATGAAAAGAGATGAGTGTGTTTTTATTGTTGATGATTGTATTTGTAAAAAACTTGACTTGGAGTCGCGGAGGTCACTGCTAGCTAAGATTAGCATATTAGGTTGTCACATAAAACAGTCGTTGTGGCTTTTAGGTCAAAGGTATACAGAGATGCCTTGGGTTGTTCGAGACCAGCTAAGCTGCATCATCATAATACCGCTAAAAGATTACCAGCTTCTTTTTCTCATTTATATCAATGATCTTTATAATGCCTCAAATTTAAAAACAGTAATGTTTGCTGATGACACAAACTTTTTTTGTCTAGCAATAATATCAAAACACTATTTAATGACATGAACATAGAGCTAATTAAAATTTCAAAATGGTTTAAGTCTAATAAGTTATCAATTAACATAAAAAAAACTAAATGGACTCTATATCATCCAAAATCCAAAAAACATCTTTTGCCGAATGATATGCCTCAAATATTTATAGATAATATTCAAATAAAACAATCAAAATTTATACTTTTTCTTGGTGTTTTTATTGATGAAAACCTTACGTGGAAAAATCATATCGAAACCTTGCGCAACAAAGTTTCAAAAAATATTGGAATATTATATTTAGCGAGAAGTTTTGTAAATAGACACGCATTAATTCAACTTTACTACTCACTTATTCAATGCCATCTAAATTATTCAAACATCGCATTGGGCAGTGCTAAAAAAAGTCAATTAGATCCTCTTTATCGGCAACAGAAGCATCTAGCACGACTAATAAATTTTAAAGATCGTTTTACTCATGCAAAACCACTTTTTTATTCAAAATGAGTATTCTCTATACCAACTAAATGTTTTTAACACTCTTTGCTTTATATTTAAATGTAAGATAAACTTAGCTCCAATACCTTTTCAAAATTTATATGCAATAAAGCCCAAAAACAAATATGATCTAAGAAATGACAATTTTATTTATCAGCAATATTCGCATACATATTTTGGAAGGTCTCTTTTATCTTATCGCGGAGCTTATTTGTGGAACCAAATAGTTTTAAAAAATTTTGATTTTTTCCAAAGTTGGAATTTTTCTTCTTTCAAAAACAAACTGAAAAAAGTTATTTTCTCAATAGAAAATATTTTCGAGTTCTTCTGATCTCGTTTTTTTTTTATAAGTGTTTGTAAATGCAATTTAAAATATTTGTTTTTATTTTTTATTATTTTGTTAAACGGTGTTTTATAATTGAGGTTATTTTATTTGTATGAAGGTTTTCTTAAACGGTATTTACTTTTTATTTTATATTTATTTGAAATAATTGGTTTATAATTTTTGTATTGTTAAACGGTTCTCGGTGACAGGATCTTATGATCCTCTTCGAGTTTCCGTGTTTTTCATATATTATGTACCAACGACACTTTTACCAGAGAATATTGTTAAATTAACAAAAAAAAAAAAAAAAAAAAAAAAAAAAAATTGATTATAGAAGAAACGGTTTATCTTCATTTTAAACACTATGCTGCTGCTTTGATAAATTTATATTCTCACGCACATGAGAGAATTAAGCTGGTATTATTTTAGAAATAGTTCATTCAACTTTGCTTAGTTTTTTTATCTTAGGAATGGTTATCGCATATATTTTGGGGAAAAAAAATTAAAATATATAAAAAAAAAACTGTATGGTGAAAGATATTTTAGTAGAGCTTATAGGGGAAGGGGCGGTGTAAGACTCAGTTAAAATTTTAGTTGAACACACATATAAACACAAAACAGACTCTGTTAGTTTGTATATATCAAGACTAGCAGAATGCGTTTCAAAAGGAAACAGTTTAAAACTTCTGGGTAGGAAGCTAAACCACCATAAACTGAATAATATAGCCTCTAATGAAATAGTTGCTGTATAGCGAATACACTTTGCGAATGGGAAGAAGCATAGCTAAATCTGAAAAGAAAATACTCGCTGGGTAAGCTACTACTGCTAATCGAAAAGACAAACGATAAGTTTTACTTTCTGAACTTAGTAAGGAAAAAGAAATAATTTTAAACTTGGAAGAAAAAAAAATGAAAATAATAGAAAAATAGATAAAAACGTAAGATCATTAAAAAAAAGTTTTCTTTCAACTTTGACTATGCATATTTTGTTTAGGCTGTTAATGAAGTTGGTGCCATTGAATATTTTTTTCGAAAAAACAACAATCTGCCTGCTCCTACAACTATTAAATCAGCGCCTTTTGATCAAGCTGAAAATCTTTTTACCCGGGCTCAAAACTCGAGTATTCAAGCTCAACCCACTTTTAAACCAACAAAAAAACTAGTAAAAGATTGCTGGATTGTTTGTTAAACTAAGCTCGTCTGGGGTTAGGGTTAGGGTCTAATGTCTGATGGTAAGATATTTTTAGATATCTTTAAGTGTTTCTGGCTAATTGTCTACCTCGTCAGCTTCCCTTTTTGCACCTCCTGGTCAACATATTTTAGAAATGTTTGAAGTTTTTCTTCAAGAGAAGCAAATTCTTCAACAGGTAACACACTATCGCTAATAGCTCGCGATATTCTATCTTGTAAAAAAGATATACCTCTTCGGCTGATGTTTACATGTGGAATGTGATGTATATATGTGGAAACGTTTGCTATTGCTGTTATATCTTTTTGCATCAAACTGAGCATTACAGAGATAATGTCAAATGAAGCCCCAGTCGCTGCAAGCTTAATGCATACAAGAACAGCAACAACAGTAACTGCAATTGAGCCTGCAACCATTTCTGCTAAAAGTCCAGCTTTATCAAAACCAGAAGCCGCAATAGATAAACGTTTTGAAATTTTTTTTACGGCGTACCCTTTTTTTTTGAAATTCGTCACCGAGCTTATTAGTCCTCTGAACATATGACAAAGCTGTTTGAAATTGCCAGGTTGACGGAGCATCTAGCGGAATATTTTCCAATGTAAGACTAAAGTTTGAAACCCTTTGTTAGTAAGAAATGGGTATAGCCTTTGTTAACTTTTTTCTATTATTACCATTACATTATATGTTTTTATTATTTAATTCGCAACAACATCTATCCTAAACATCAAAAACTAAAACAGCTTGAGAAAAACCAATTGCTGTTCCATCATAAACAATAAATTTAAAAGTAAGTTAGTCAATAATTTGAAAAGGATGTAAAGAAAACTAATTCAAAGATTTAGGCTCACAATAATAAAACTGACTCACTTACAGATGCGTAAATATAGTGTCTATCACTCTCTGAGGATTTCCTTTAACTGTTTCCGCGTTTGAAGATATCTTATTCAATTCTATTATATATATATATAGCACCAAGGAAGGTATCAACACCTGCGTAGTATATAATTCTTCGTAAAGCTATTTAAATATGCGCTGTTGATGTAATCGGTACTGTTAAAGTGACCGTCATAGTACCTGTAATACTTACTTGGTGAGCTATATGAGTTTGCTTTGTTTTTTTTTTAAAAACTATTTACATTTTCTGTCTAATACTTCAGAGCATACAATATGGTAACTTTTTCAGCTCCCGCTATTACAATACTTGTCAGCTCCTTGCTCCAGTCACTCCCGCTTTCTTCAACAGTATTTGTTGTTTCAGTTGTTGAGTCGTCGAGCTGTCCGTTGATTTTGTAGATAGTTGCTATGCCTAGAGGAGCATTAACAGGGACAATGACTAATAGATTATTTTATTTAACTGTACTGCCCATTTTTAATGCTAAATTGCTTGCGATCATGTAAGCACATTGGACTACATAGTAATCAATTAGTCTGGAAGCATTTTGCATTACTGTTTAAGCTGTGTCATTTTCTTGGCGATGAATACGCAACTCCAATGCATAAACTCCGAGTGCTTAGTTGTGCCAACAAATGACGAATACCGTATTCGCGAATGCTTTCTGAAATAGCCACAAAACCAGTTTTAGTTATCCCATCAGTTTCCTCAAGAGTTTAACCTACACTTAAGATAATAATTTAACAATCACCGGTTTTCCATCTTAAACCTTTTTCGATCATAATCATACTCCCACGCCTTAGTATTTTTTTCTGAATGAATATTTAAAACCTTGTATTATAATTGCATTTTCATGCATTAAAGCGTGCTTTATTAGGAAGTGCAACGCTTAGCCTCATTATAACAACGCGTACAGTATAATACAATCTAATCTAAATCTACAGTATAATGAAATCTAAACAAAGCTCTCGCCAAAGGGTCTTTACAATATAATATTAGTGTATTTACACCACAGCAAACAGTAGCACCACATTCAGCAAAATTCAAAAGACATATATAACTAGCATCCTCGCGTGGAGTATAATCTTGAGAAACACGAGGCTGCTTAAATAAGTAAGTATAAAATGTGCTTTTAAACGTTAGTATAAAGCTAAAGACTTTGTAGACGAAAACAATTTCAATGTCAGCAATAGTCAATGGGCATCGGCTAGCTCCCGCCGTCGAGTAATAAACTACATCACTCAATTTTACATCTGCAGCTTGAAGAATATTATTTAGTAGATGTTCAAGAGGTTTATCAATAAACCCTTCTTTGTACTCATTATAAGTATAATAAAGTTGGTCACCTCCTATGTAGGTACCAACACTTCCAGCTGGTAGTTTGTTAAGTAATCTTGGGAGTTTATCTTGATTACTATCTGGAATGCGATACTTTTGTGGCCATTCTAGTAACTTCTTTATCCGCTTCAATAACATAATATTTTGCAACTTTTCTTGATTTTCCAATACTTATTGTGTTATCATTAACTAAAGCATACTTTAAATCAAAAAAACCAAATAGCGTCATCTGGTATTAAGTATGACCTTGTTCCTGGTCTATAGTAACTCATTTTTTTTATTAATATTTTTATTAATATTTTTTATTTCTAGCTCTTTTTCTTTTTTTTCTAGATATCTACTGGCAACTCACCTTAAACCATTAGCCGAATGATCTAAAATATTTTTTGGTAAAGGCTAAGAGTTAGATTTTGATGAATTCGGGGCACCGCCTAGCTTTGAAAAACTTTCCACTTTAGCTGCAATAATTGCTTATATAGCTGTAAGAATAACTGCGACTGTCACTCCTTGTTCTCAAAAAATTGTTCGTATTTTATCACCTTAAGTTGACTCTCTATCATTAAGTCATCGATTGATAAGATTGCGAATCTTAGCAAATTGACTTTTAACCCTGACATTTTTTTTTTTATTTACATTTTCACAACTACTTATTAGTTACAATTTTTTTACTTCGTAATATAATTAAAATATATTTCCCTTACAAAAGATTATTTAACCAAATACTGCTAAAATATATACTTGATAGAAAAAATAACACTCAGTTAAAAAAGAGGAAACAATTGAAAAAAATAGATTTAGTAAATATATATTATGTAAAACTTAGCATATATTATGTAAGCATATATTATTTAAGACTTGTAAAGACAGATTATTTTGTTATAGGAAACTCGTTGAAGACTGAATAAGTCTTATCGAAAACCTTGGGGTATTACGCAAGATACACATGAACATAGTGATTCTTATGCACAAATATTTTAAATATTATTGTGATAAAATTTTGTTTTGCTCTTTCTAGTTGTATTATGATTTGTGTCTGTATTTTATTTTTTTATTTATTTATTTTTTTTTTTTTAATGTTTTTTAGATGTATATATAAATCCGACTTTTCTCACGTTGTAGATTGTTTTAGTTCAAATTTTGATTTATCATGTGAACTAAATCAATTCTATGTATTTATCTGTACTAAGAACAAAATTTTAAAATTTTGACTTTAATGAAAATATATTATCAGGAAGAGTAATTAAGGTGTATTTCGGAATTAATTTGTTATATAAATAGGGACAGGGATAAGATATAGAGAATTGAGAGATTTTTGTTATTTTAAGGGGTACGATAAAGTTACCAGTTGCTCTCGTGTTAAACTTATTAGTATTTGAATGAAAGAAGTTATCTGTGAATCGTGAAGGTACTAATCCCATTTTAAATTTTAGCATAAATAGTATAAGAGCATAGATATTGATTTGATAAATGTTTAGCGCTTTCATTTCTTTTAATAGCCCAGTAAACATTGAACAGTTGGTAAATAGTTGGCCCGATCCTAATAACTAACTATTAGCGACAGTTGGGCCAACAGTTGGCTATTTAGTTGGTACCGTGAAAAAAACGTAACGCTTTTACCAACACTTAGCCAACTGTTTTATAAACTGTTGGCGAGGTGTTGGGCCGTTAATGGTACATTAACGGCCCAACACCTCGTTAATGGTTTATTACTGTTGGTACCGTTAACGGCCCAACAGTAATAAACCAGATGGCTAACAGTTGGTACTTACTGGCCCAACTATATGATTTTTTCGCGATTTTTTAAATTCGCTTTTGCACTTTAATTGAAAGTGCAAATGTTATAAATGTTTACAACTATTTTTACAACTTGAGGTGATGGTGAAAAATGAGTTGCATATTTGAAATCAAATGAGAAATACTATACAGAAAAAAAAATGTTTGCTCGGCACCAGTAAAAAAAATTGTTTTGTTGACCTGTGTATTAATACAGTAATAATCATTGTAATAATAACAGTATTTCCCTATAGATTTGCTATTGAATAGGAAAAGTGATCAAGGACTTTATGAAATTCTTTCAGCTGAGGATATACAACTTTGGATAGAGAACGGTTCATTAAAATGTCAAAATGCAGATTATGACTTTAAATCCTCTAAAATGATGCATCAAGATCGCAATCGATATTGCTCAAAAAGCTTGTTAATGGGGAAAACAGTATTGATGGCAAGAAAAGTTTTGCAATCAATCAGTGACGATGTTTTAAGATCTAAGTATTATGGATTATCAGTAGATTCAACACCTAATGCGAGTCACAAAGATCAACAATGTGTGATCTTGAAGTACATTGATCAAATTTTTAATGAGCCTATTGAAAGATTTGTCAACACCGGGGAAAACTTAGCAAAGGCAACTGTGAATTTTTTAAATGTAAAATTGAACTTGGAAATCAGCAATGCAGAAGCCAGTCTTATGATAACTCAAGCAATATGACTGGAAAACATAAAGGAATGAAAACTAGAGTTTTGGAGTTCAATAAGCTGGCAAAATTCTTACCATGTTCAGGTCATTCTCTTAACTTGGTAGAAGAGGCTGCTAAAGATTGCTGCATTGAGGGAATCTATATTTTTGGTTTTGTTCAAGAACTGTACAATTTTTTCTCTGCTTCTACAATGTTGTAGAGTGTTTTAGAACAGTTTGCAAGTAGTTCATTAAAATCACTATCGAATAATCGGTGGAGCGCTGATGCTGACTCGGTCAAAACCATTCACCAGAACTACAATAAATTAATGGAAGGATTGGTCAAAATCAATGAGTGTGAAAGTTTTAAAACATAAACCAAGAGCTGCAGCTGGAAATTTACTATCGAAAATGGAAACTTTTTAATTCGCTTTACAAACAATAATATGGGATCAAATTTTGCAACGAATGAATGCTGTTTCTAAATCATTGCAAAGTGCAACTGTTACTTTAAATACATGAGCTGAACTTTATTCGTCTCTTGGAGATTATCTTCTTGGATTAACTAGCACATTCGATTTAATAGAACAAGATGCAAAGTTACTGTTACCAGACATAGATTAGTTAGAAAAGAGAAACCGTAATAAGAAAGCGCTACTAGATGAAAACCGATCAGAAGAACCTTAATTAAGTCCTCGTGAAGAGTTTAAGACAAACATTTTTTTAAAAACTATCAATAATCTTACTACAAATTTAAAAGAAAGAGCTCAATGCTATCAGGAACTGAATGACAAATTTGTATTTCAAACAGACACGAGATTCAACGAAGATAAGCAACAAAGATAAGCTGAAGACATGCGTTAATTGTCTGGTGGAAGACTACACGGAAGATATTGATGATAATTTATATGCAGAAATTGAACATCTACATCTGTAATTGAAAGAATATTTTATAACTCAAGCTCCTGAATTGTCCCATTTGTTTTTGTACAAACTTATAAAGGAAAAACAAATGACGGCTACATTTCTAAATACTGAAATCATTCTTAGAATTTTCAAATGTTTCATGGTATTCAACTGCTCTGGAGGTCATTTTCAAAATTAAAATTAACAAAAAATGATTTGTGATCAACTATGTTACAAAAAACGTTAAACAATTTTGCATTATTATCAAGCAACACAGACAAAATAAAGTCAATTGTTATAGATTTATTGATTAAAGATTTCGTTAATGAAAAATACAGAAAAAAGATTATGTAGATTTTATAAAATATTTAAAAAAAATTGAAATAAAACTTTTAATTACGCTAAACTAAGATTATATTTTTTTAAACTAACATATTACTTTTGAATATGGGGCCGCAAGCATATTTTTGGCCTAGGGCCCCTAAAACTGTAAATCCCGCTCTGCCAGTAACATTACTATTGTTAAAGCTGAATAATAGAAAAACGTAAAAGAATCTTACAAATTGTGATCATTTTTTAATCCAAAACTACATTTAAACTTAAGATTTATTGAAATCCATATCTTTTTATGTTTATATACATAAGTTGTTTATTAAAAATATTTATCTACATTTATTATTTTTAATTTAACAAGGTATCTAGACTACAATGCACAAAATTACTTAAGTAAGTGATCAACAAATTACTGACTGTAATTTGTTGATCACTTTTGTGTCAAAAAATTACAGTCAGTTTTCCATATTAAATGCATAAAATATATATTTAATGTAAAATAAATCCAATATAAAATAAATAAAAAAATAGCAAACTTACTCAAATCAGTACCAGTTATACTGTGTGAAATGACTAAAAAACACTTCAGTTCTTTCCAATTGCACTAAAAAATAGCTTTCAGCTCTTTTTAATTGTACTAAAAAATAAAACAAAACTTGCTTACTAAGTAGCTTAGTTCTTAAGAATCTGAAAATAAATAAGTAAAAAACCAAGAACAAAAAAACATTTATTTATTAAAACTACTATATTTAAACAAATTAAACAAAGAACAACAACAATTCTCCTTAAAGGGTAAAAAAAATTTTCAGCTTAAATTTGCTTGCAGACCTTGCTTGTAAAACCATGTGAATAAGAAACACATTTAGAAAATCCTAGAAACTACTTAAAAATGACATATGCAACATTGAAGTTTAGACGTCAACTGGACCAATTATTAGTAGATGTTTTTAAAACAATCATGCAAATTTAAAATACTTTGTTCTTCTATATCGCAGAAATCCATCATATGTAAAAACGAAATAAAAAAATGTAACGAATAAGTAAACACAAAGAAAAAGACATCATATATAAATCGAAAATCAATGCATTGATAGATTATTGTTAATAGCAATAAGGGCATATATATATATATATATATATATATATATATATATATATATATATATATATATATATATATATATATATATATATATATATATATATATATATATATATATATGTATATAAAGTAGTATGCTTATATATATATATATATATATATATATATATATATATATATATGTATATATATATATATATATATATATATATATATATATATATATATATATATATATATATATATATATATATATATATATATATATATATATATATATATATATGTATATATAGAAATGCACACGTAAACATACTACTTTATACGCACATATACATTTTAGCTGTATTTTAACTCTTTTTAATAGTTAAAATAGAGCTAAAATGTCTAATACATAATAAAATCATCATAAAGTTAAATTAAAAACTCTAACAAATGTCACAATTTATATCGGAATGTGCAACTAATGAATAAAAGTAAAATATTTGTACTTATCAGCAAAACGGTTATATTAAAAAGTGAAGGAAAGTTTGAGTTTAAAAGTTTAATTAAAAGGTAAAAAAGCGTTTGAAAGTAAAAAAATTATAAATTGCTTCATATTAAACTAACGCGACTAAACATTTACATAAAGTAGGTAGCTCAACAAAAAAATCAAACTCATTTTTTTTTAAAACGACATATATCTTTGGAAACAGCAGAATGAACAATTTCCAAAACTGCAATCCTTTTTTCTCTAACTAAATTTGCTAAAAAGTTATCAATTTTTAAAGGTGAAAAATGTTGTGCTTCAAATTCTTTCAAAAATTGTGATCACGAATGTAACAATTTGAGAGAAACATCAGTGTTACTTAATTATTAATATAGATATTGACCACAAATTTTCAGGGTTGCTTGCTGCATTAATATATTACAAAAAAAGTAAAAAAAAAACAGTGGCAGACTTACCCGGGGGCGTTTGGGCCACACGCCCCCGGGGGCGGTTTTTTTTTTTTTTTTTTTTTGAATTTTTAAACTTTAAACGTTAAAGTTAGAATGTACAATAAAAAAAAAATAAAAATCATTCACCGTTCCAATAATAGCTTTAAAAAAGTTTTAAGGGATAGAAAATTCATAATTGAAAACTTCATTGTTTTTTCAATATGTAAAAAAAGGGTTACATGAAGACTTTATATAATATATTATAATAAAAACCTCACCTAACTTTATTATAGCAATAAAAAAAACAATGTTCATGAAAATATTGTTTGTACAGATGAAAAAAAACTTATTTTAAAGAAATGGATTGCAATTACTAATGTAGAAAACTATAAAAAATTTAAGATATTGTATCTATTGGAAGCTAATGTCTCCCAAAGCAATGTCAGCAAGAAATTCACTTATTAAAAATATATTTCTTTCATTGTTCAAATATTCAACATTGATACAGTTGTTGTTCTTTTTTGATAAAAAGGAATGAATACTTCCCATAAAAATAACATCTTTCCCCTCTACATCCCAAATATGATTTATGCTTCTTTGTAGCAAACCAGGATCTCTGTTTATTATCTGCCTGATAATGTCTCTTGTTTCATTAGAAAAACTGGCAAATGTTTTTGGTTCCACATTTTTGTCTAAATCTAATTTTATTGCTCTTTCTTTTTTTCTCCTCTCCGTTTTGTCCCGTTTTTGAGCAGTTTCTACTTGACGTAACTTGGCAGCAGCATCAATTTCAGGCTTCCTCACAAGCAACAGCTTTCTGTTTGCTACTGCTTGTTTAATGGCAAAAGTAATGTTATCTTTTTGTTTAGACAGATTCAACTGCATCAACCAATTAAAGGTCTTATTGATTTAGCATTTTACTTTACCATCTAAAAATCCAGTGGTAGCATTATGAGCTCTCTTACTCAGTGCATCAAACATACCCAGAGCTCTTTTTGCTGTGCATATTATGGTGCTTCTAGTGTACTGTTAATTACATCTCTACTGGGGTTGGATAGGGCACCAAAGAGATATGGTGCTAGTTGCCTCTTTAAAACTATAATAAATCCTTTGGCAAGAAACTTGGCAATTTCTTTAAAATAATTATCAGACTCTGCAGTTCTAAGTAAAACAAGTACAGTATCTGTTTGTACCAGCTCACAACTGAAACAATCCACAGGCAATGAAAGCAGGAGTAATGGGTCATTCTTTATTTCTGTAAGCCAACAAAGACATGATTTAAATAATGGAACCTGTTAAATAAAAACAAGTTAACTTATTAGACTTTTTTTTATTCAGTACATGCTTTTAAAATTTTTGCATCAAGTAAAATTAATTGAAATATGTTTTTTTACTGTGGATATCAACCAAAATTAAATCTGTATTATCAACCTGTGTTAAATGTAAATTATGTTATATGTACCATTTCTAAATGACTTCTGTTCTCTTTTTTTTCATAAAATTGTGTCATCCATGGACCTGTCAAACATTTGCCATACAGTCCTGTGAAAAAAATATAAAAATGTATTTGTTAAAAAGAAGATATCTTGTTGACAATGCTTATATAATAATTAAGAATGATTAAACTTATATAATGGATAGTTATTAGATAAAAAGACATGCAAACCTACCTAAAACTCTCAATTGAGTCATAATTTTTGGATTGTTAAAATCACCCAGGAGAGCAAGTCTCATTGCAGCTGCTCTACAGTATTTTTTGAGATATGTGATGAGACTGTCTTTCAGCTGGTAAACAGTGCCTGCCATATGGAATAGAATATGCAGCCGATTCCCTACATACCGAACAATAACTCCAGGTTTCAGACTATTGCTGATTAAGTATGTCTTAAAACCAGCTGGGTCACCAGATTTCATTTTGTATCTAAATTTCAAAAAGAATACCTTTTATTTATATATATATCCGTCATTATCATATAATCATGTTTATTACTAATTCCTAAAACTAAAATTATATGGATATAAAAAAAGTTACTTTAATTTAGACACAGCATTAAGCATATTTGCAGCATGACACTCATTCCCATACACCTGACTTGTAACATTGTAGCTTGTGTCAAGTTTAGTATTGTATTTGCCGATTGAAAATAATTTACACTCGTAATTTATAAAAACAAATATTTACATGACTGGGGCTTGAAGAAGACAAAATTCATCTTATCATTAAGCCCCCCCTAAAAAAATGCATATTCATCAAATAAAATGTTTTAACAAAATGCAAAAAATAAAATATATAACGTTTAAAATATTTAGTAATTCAAAGAGTATTTATATTTAAGAACTGATTAGTAAAATAAGATGATATATAAGTATTAATATTACAAAAAGAATTTACAATAACTCTTTTTAATAAAAATTGAAATTATAAAATTTTACAATATTTTTAGTAATTAGTATTTCAAATAATAAAACTTAAAAAAATCGTTTGTAAATTCAAAACTTATAAGATAAGAAATACATTTACAATAGCAGACTATTGTTTAGAATATTAAATATAATATTAAAGAGTAATTAGTAGGTTAATTTTTGTTTTTGTTTGCTAGTTTAAAAAGCTTTTTAGAAGAACTTTAATTCATTTTCATGTATCATCAGTAATTGCTTAAGTTTTGTTTTAAACTGGTTTAAAGAATAATTAGATTTCAGCTCATTATTTAATATTGTATTAATAAGTTTGCATAGAATTTTCCGAGCTTCGGTTGCCAGGCCATCTAAAGGATGAACATTGCAGTTGAGTTCAGTTAGTGGTTTGCAAAACATGTCACTGAGTTGTTGATTGATACAGTGATTTACTTTTGCTCTGTCTGTAAGAGTAGACTCAAAGGTGTTGCGAAATTTGTTAAGTATAATACTTAACAAATTTCGCATTTCTGACTTGCTTTTTATGTTGTCTTTTGTTATATGACTTTGTAATAAAAATGTGTGTTGGTGAGTTGCTCTGTGGGCGGTCCAATTGACTTTTAAGATCATGCAATGCCAAGCCCCGATTGACAATGTTTTGAGTTCTTCTTTTTTTTCTTTCAACTTTTGTGTTAGCTTGACTATGTGTTTATCAGCTCTTTTACTTTTTCTTTTTGCATTAAAAATAGTCCTCTTAAAATTTTCAACAAATTGTCAATTTTTCAAGACGTGCATTTAATAAAGAATTTTCTAGCTTCAAGTTTCTCTTCTCTTGTCTGAGTTTTTCAACACATATTTTTTTCCTTTTATGGTCTTGGGTTAAACGTTTTATGCGTACATTATCTGAACTTAGCAAACTTTTTGCCTTCAAGTATTTGATATGTTTTCCCATTGTTTCTTTTTGCAGTACTAGGGATTTTCTTAAATTAGGACATTTCGAACAGTCTGTTTTCAATTTCTTTGCATTCTCTATGTTAACTGTCACCACATTTCCAGTTTGCAATACTTCCTCTACTTCCATTGGCATAACTATTTGGGCTTTCATTTTGGGGACTTTAAATGGTGATTCCAATAGGTCTTATAATTTGCACCATAGTTCATTGAGCCTCTTTTTGAAATATTTAATTTCTAAAAAAATTCTCTTTAAGGCTATTGTAACAGCTCCAATATTACATTCATACTCATGTGAAGACAATATTTCATGCAGTCTCACACTAGCTTTTGTCATCTTTTTTTTCTCAAACAAGTAGATGTAGATTGCAAAACCATTTCTGAAAACTGTGCTGGTATTACTATCCACTTTAAAGGAGTCAACATAAGCATTGAAATCAGAAGCAGTTTTTTTTGTAGTGACTGACATGATTGCAAAGTTAAAAGTAATTGAAAATATGTTGACTGGCATATGATTATAATTTATGATATGGACAAGTGTCAGGTGACTTACAATTTATTATGAAATGCGCAGTATATTACGTATTTATTTAGTTTAATAGTTGAAGAGGATACATATTTATTAAATTTTAATACTAGATGGGGAAAGATTAGAAACCAAGTGATTTTAAAAATAAATTTTATTGTTTAAAATCACTTGGTTTGACGAAACATTGTTTTTATTATAAAAACAATGTTTTATCACGCCCCCGGTTTTGGCGAAAAATAAATAAAACTTTTCAGAATATAGTAGCTTCACAGAGGTGTACTCTAAAATTGGCCGGCAATGAAATATTTTATAATATTATACATTTTCAGAAAGGTAATATAATAAGCTAGAAGTAGGTATAATAATATTTGAGTTTACTAATCTACCAAATAAATTTGCTAAAGATTAAACTCACCTTATTTCATTGAAGAGATGTAACTTTGGAAAAGATTGTGTTAAAATTTAAACGAAAAGATCACTGTAATCAGCAGGAATCCTACTTTAAAAAAGGCGTCATTTTTATTGGCAGTTTCCTTTGTAAATAGCTAGAAAAAAGCATCTACCGACAGGTACTAAAAAATTCTACCACAGTTTGTAGAACTAAAATCAAAGCAATTTTTGTGACCTTGTTTTCCGCCGCAAACGGACGTTTGTTGAACTACCTACATAAAGTATAAACTTACGCGAACATTTTACGATTTAGAAACACGCGGTATACAGTCGGTTAATGGTTGGCACGTAATGCCAACTGTTAGCCAACTAGAGCCAGTACTGGCCCATCAGTTGGACCAACTAAAGCGCGTTTACTGGGAGAGGTTTAGCGTATGTATGTTTGTTTTTATGATATATAGTTCTAGAAACATGTTTCTACCGTCGATAAAGAGACATTAATTTTGTCTTGTGTGTGCTTCCCCAAGCAATGTTAGCGTAAGTAAGATGACTATCTATAAACGAAAAGTAAAGTATTTTTAAGTTTTTTTGCGATAAAAATGGTCTAGCTTTAAAAAGTAAACCAAGATTTATAGATATTTGTGTGTTGATGGCCTTTATTTGGGCTGTCCATGAAACATTTTTGTCTATAACCACTCCAAGAATTTTAATTGTTTGGGTTCTTTCAATATTATTGATATCGATATTTAGAGGGGGAAAAATTGATAGAAGTGCCTTGTTTTGTTGCTTTGAATGAAATAATATATATTTAGTTTTTCGTACATTTATTGATAACTTATTAGCAATAAGGGGGCAAGAATTGATCCCTGTAGAACACCACATTCTATTTTTAATAGCTTTACATTAGAAATATCGTCGATTATGAAACATTTTTGTCTATTATTTAAATAACTTTTTCTTTTTTTTTTTTTTTTTTTTTTTGGCGATAAAAAAATAAGTTTACAGTCGTAACTTATAAAAAAATAATTAGATGACCGGGGCTAGAAGAAGACAACTTTAGTCTTATCATCAAGCCCCAAAAAATGCGTCATTACTAGACAAAATATAGTTTGACAATAAAATATAGTTTCAATGTATATATCTCTGATATATATTATAAAAGAAAATTCAAATATATCGCATATCGTTTAAAATTTATAGTTTTTCAAAAAATAAGATATAACAATTGCTTAGTAGAAGTAGCAATTTTAGGGCCACTTCTATTTCTTGTTTATATAAACGATTTAAATAAATTTTCTGACATTTTAAATACAATTTTGTTTGCAGATGATACCAGCTTGTTTTATTCCAATAAAGATATCAATATATTATTCCAAACATTAAACAAAGAACTAGACAAACTAACCCAATGGTTTAAATCAAACAAGTTATCTTTAAATATTACTAAAACAAAATACACTTTATTCCATCGCCTACATAAAAAATCAGATATTCCCTTAGAACTTCCGGACCTTTTTATTGACAATCAATTAATAAAGAGAGAGCAATCAATAAAGTTTTTAGGCGTGTTTCTAGACGAAAATGTAACCTGGAGGTAACATATAGGTGTAGTTGAAGATGAAATATCAAAAAATTTAGGTATAATGTACAATGCAAAGCAGTTATTACATCGATCTTGTTTAAAAAACATTTACTTTTCTTTTATTCATTGCTACTTAAGTTATGCGAACATTGCTTGGTGTAGCACTAACGCAACGAAAATAAAAAAATTGCTTAGCAAACAAAAACAGGCTCTAAGGATAATTTCAAACGTAGATCGCTTCTCAAACACACAAACACTATTTAATGAACTCAATATCCTAAATGTAAATAAAATAAACCTCTATCAAGTTTTTATTTTCATGTTCAAACTTGATAAAAATATATTACCAATCTTATTTCATTTAATTTTTGAAAAAATAAATCACATATACCCTACTTGATTTTTAAAATACAACTACATTCAATCCAAAACTTATTATTTCGCTACTAAATTCTCTATTGTAAACCGAGGACCAAAGTTGTCGAACATAATATTAAATAATGAAATGAAAACTAATTATTCTCTAAAACAATTCAAAACAAAACTTAAACAATTACTTTTGTTAACTGAAAATGAATTAAGTTTTTTCTAATAAAACTACTTTATATTAGAAATCAATAATTAATAGTTAATTAATTAATTACTTTAGATTATTAATACATAATTAATCAATAATTGTACATATATTTTTATCATTTTAAATGATAATCTTCTTTTTGAGAAATTTATTTTTTATTTTTGCGTTATTTATTAATCTTTTACTTTTATTTTATACTGTTTATTTGCTTTTACTTAATTGGCAATGAAAAGTATTATAAATATAATTAAATAAGTTAAACTATAAAATGCTCTACCAATTAAATGTTTTTATATAAAATCATATTTTCTTATTTTTCAAACCAATTCTTAAATGTTATTTTTGTCATTTAATATTTTTATAAATTTTGTTTCTTTTATTTTGTTTATTTTATTTTATTTTACTTGTAAACCATTTAGTAGTTTTGTTTTTTATACCACACTTTTTCATTTTTTCAATCAGGAATTTTATGGTTGACCGTATCGAAAGCTTTTGTAAGGTCAATAAAGACTCATAATACAAACTGTCCTTTATCAAAAGATGAGCTGATGTTGTTCATGAGGTCTATGACTGCATGTTCCGTTGAATGATTCGTAAGAAAACCGTACTGGTATTTACTTAAAATTTTGTTTTCTGTTAAATATTTATAGAGTCTATTGTAGATTATTCATTCAAGAAGCTTGGAGAATACTGGAAGAATTGAGATAGTTCTGTAATTGGTTGTGATACCGCGTCTCTAGTTTTAAATATTGGTAAAAACTCCTGTTCGAGTTGATGAGTTAAAAATATTAAAAAGAAGATCTTTTATAAAAGGTAAATCTATAACTACATTGCTAGAAATATCATCAATGCCTGAAGCTTTGTTTTTTTTGTGTGATTTTTTTTGCTTCTTTAAACTCCTCTAACTTTAGATCATTATCAGGATGTAAGCTAGTATGGTCAGTAAAATAGTTATTAAATGATTTGTTTGAATTATTTATTTGTGATGCTAGGTTTGGGCTAACATTTACAAAAAAATTGTTAAATTTTTCGGAGATTTCTTTATCTGTATATTCAAATCCATTTACTTCGATTCTGGAGGGTAAAGTCTCTGATTTTAATTTAGTTTTACCAATAATTTCTTTCATAATGTCCCATATTTTTTTTAATACTATCACTATGTTTTTGTATTTGATTGGGAAAAATAGGGAAGAGTGGGGAGAAGTGGAACGCGGGAGAAGTGGGACACCCCTATAATTTTATTTCGCAGCAGCGCCTAATTACTGTTATTTAATGTAAACGTATAGATTTCATGTGCGCTTTTTAGTAGACATCATTTCCCTTCTCTGCGCGCGGTGAAAACCCTTTTTTTTGAAAATACCCTAAAAAAGTACTTTTCCTGACAGTCTAGTAACTCATGTATGTATTTATTTTTGACTGTTGTTGCACTTTTTTTCTATTTTTCAGGGAAATGCACTTATCATCTAACATTTAATAATTAAATTTGTATTTTAGCTTTAACTGTGTGGCTGTAATTCTAGTTATATTTCGTCTTCCCTACATAGGGGTGAAGTGGGACAAAGAAAAAAGCCGCTGTCCCACTTCTCCTTTATAGTTATGCGTTATTTTATTGCGGAAAATTCTAGAATATTTTAGCTAAATATTTTAAAGTTTTCAAAATAAAAATATTGAGACGTTTAATTGAAATATTTAATTTTAGTTTTAGTTCTTATTCAGTTGATTTAAAACAAAATTTGGAAAGAGAGATCTTCATTAAAGATAAATTTGATTTGATTCATCATTATTGTTTGGAGCAAATTTAGAATTCTTTTTACATCAATAGTTTGAAAGCATTTGGAAAGCAAAAGGCATGCATAAAGGTTTTTTTAATCTTAAAATCATAATTTCATAATAGTGTGATATAAGATATAGTAATAACAGTGACCTTAATACCATTACAAACAAACATTTTTTATAAAACCTAATTTCTTTTAAATTTCAGGTCATGCCTAGAGTTTATAAAAGAAAAAGTGAATCTCCACATGTTTCAGAAAACATTTTGAAAGGTGCTGTAGCCGAAGTGGAAAATAGGATAAGCCTTAGAGAAGCAGGATATTCAGCTGGCATTTCTAAGTCTGCACTTCATAGGTTTGTAAAAAAAAAGTGTCAATACCCAGCAGCTAATCTTCAACCAAATTATAAACATTCTATGATTTTCTCTGTTACACAAGAAGAAAGACTGAGCATTTATCTAAAGTCATGTTCTGATATGTTATATGGCCTTACACCAGTTCAAGTAAGTGCTCTAGCTTTTGAAATGGCTCAAGCAAACAAAATAAAATGTCTCTTGCGTTGGATAGAGCAAAAAAAGGCTGGTCGAGATTGGTTAACAGGATTTTTAAAAAGAAACCCAAAATTATCTTTTAGAAAACCAGAGGCAACTTCAATTGCAAGAGCATCGGCATTTAATCGGTATACTATTAATATTTTCTTTAACAAATTACAAGAAGGTATATCAGAGTCTAAAGCAATATCATTTAAAATTTTTAATCTTGATGAGGTTTTACTACTGTGCAAAAAACTCCTCGTGTCATTGCATCAAAGGGATCGAAGCAAGTTGGGCAAATAACATTTAGAGAAAGAGGTGAATTAGTAACAGAGTGTTGCTAATTCACCTCTTTCTCTAGACGTTTTCTGTAGTAAAAGGTGGCTTTTATGATTATCTATAATCAATAAAGTTTTATTGATTATAAATAATCATGAAAGCCACCTTTGTCATGTCAGGATTTCGCGTGACAGGAATTTGGTCTTATAATAGACATGTATATGGGGATGATATTTTTTTACCATCAGTTGTAACAGATAGAGATGTGCCTCAAGAACCATGCAGTGAAGGCTCGTCTGAGAAATTGATTACAACTGCTACTCCTTCAGATATCTCAGGTTTGGATGTGCAACATGAAGCAGTTGTTACAGATAGAGATGTGCCTCAAGAACCATGCAACGAAGGTTCATGCGAGAAATATAATACAAGTGCTTTACTTTCAGATTTATCAGGTTTGGGTGTGCAACATGAAGCAGTAAAAGAAAACTTAACTGTATTTTCTCCTGAGATTGTACAAGGTTATCCAAAGATAATTTAAACTAAATATTCTTAGTTTAGGTTTTCTTCAAATTCTATAATTATATAATACTATAATATATATTTTGCAGGCACCTTCTTGTAAGATTTTAAAACGTGGACGTAAAAAGGGAAAGTGTATGATAGTCACATCAACAGCAGAGATTTTAAAAATAAATGAAGTATTAAACAAACAAAAAGGTAAAATTATTGTCCTTCTAAAATCCGAAAGTGTGAGGAAAAACATTTTACGGAAATCGAACAGTGACCTTGATGTAGATTTCAACAAAATAACAAATGATGTTTCTGCTAATTGTTACTTACTAGAGTTTGAAGAAGAATTGGAAACAGTTTCTTTTAGCGTTATTCAAAATGTGAGTGTCAGTGATTATGTTCTTTGCGAGGTTTGTAGTAAAAACACCATTTCTTATTATGTAGTCACAGTGCAGAAAGAAATAGACTCAAATTTTGATGTTGAGGTCAGCTTCCTGAAATGCCAGAATAAAAAAACTTCTACATTTGTCAAACCTAGAATTAATGACATTCATAGTGTGAATATTGATGATATAAAAGCAGTCCTGCCTCAACCGCTTGCTGGAACAACATCAAGAACAAAAGCTGAAATCATTTTCCAAGTGAACTTTGGCATCTTAAATGTAAAATTTCACTTGGAAAAACTTTTTTTTTAACTAAGAAATTTTAATTCTAAAAATGCAATCTTAATTTGATTGAAAAAGGCATTGATAATTTGATTTTTTTTTCTATTTTTCATCTCTCCAAGGGGGCCACTTCAGTCGAGGAGGCTACGCATTTTTAAATACTTTTTATTGTGGTTACAACCCTCTCTCAACCCTTTAACTCGTAAACACGAACCTTTACGAACAAGGCCCGCTGCGCGAAGAAACTAAGTTGAGCGTGGTACTTCCATAGACGTTAGGGTGGCCACAGCTCCTCTAAAATCCTCTAATGTCCTTTTTTTTCAAAAACCTCCTCTAAAATCCTTTATTATCCTCTAAGAAGTTAAAAATGTGATCAAATCTCCTCTTTAACTCCTCTTTTTTTATTTTTTTATTTCTTGATGGTAGTATAATGTTTAAAATTCATGGTCTGCAAAACTGGGTAAAATTTTGTAATTCAAAATTTTGTAGTTTTGCGAGAAAGTCCTCTAAATTAAATGCAAAATCTCCTCTAAAATCCTCTAATATCCTCTTTTTCTTATAAAAATTTTATGTGGCCACCCCGGACGTGGTGGGAGTCAAACCTCTCTCTTACAAGCCAAGCCCTCCTCTGCCGCGTTTTATTTAAACTAAACTTAACTTTAAAATCAAAGTTTGCTCAAATTAATATTTAACTAGATTTGGAGTTGTTTTTATATAGTCCAACATCTCCCCCAAATGTCCCGCTTCTCCCGCACACTTGTCCCACTTCTCCCACACTTGTCCCACTTTACCCCAATAGCAGGGTTCCTTTTAAACCAAGAAATATATACTTTATTAAAACATTCTATCAATCTTAGGGGGTGGATTTGGTGCCCCAAAAACTGCTTTATTTATTAAGACTAGTTTGGTTCAGTTCACACATCACATAAAAAAGATATTGCAATTACCCTGAAAAAAATTCGTGTCCCACTTCTCCCCGCTCTCCTCCAACAACTTTTTAGATTTTTTAAAAAATTTTTTTAAGATATTTATGTATTGTTTATAGATTGCGAGATTTTTTTGATTCCTATTTTTTAAATATTTGTTGTATAATTTTTGTTTTTTCTTAGAGGATTTTTTTATTCCTTTTGTAATCTGGACATTTCAATAATTTAATTTTTATTTCTTTTTCTGTAAGTGGAAAGTGTATTGTTCAAGGAAAATGTTTATAAATGTGTTACAGACAGTATTTGTAAGCCCTTGGTTGCATTGAACATAAGCAGTAGACAAATTTGTTTTTAATAAAGATTCTTTAAATTTGCAAAGAAAAAACTCGTTAATTTTTCTTTTATATGTTTTAATTTGTGCATTGTTTAATGAGGTTGAGTATTGTGCAAGAGAAAAAAAATCCGGAAGTGATCTGATATTTCTATTTTAAAAATTCCTGCTTTATAAGATGCATCTAAAAATGAGTTTGTTATTATATGATCTATGGCAATAATTAAAGTTGAAGTGACTCGTGTGGGTTTATTTATTAATGGGAGTATAACGTTCTGAAATAAATAATCAAAGAAGGTTTTAGTATTGGCGTGTTCTTTGTATTTTAAACAGTCCATGTTCAAGTCTCCTATGCAAAATAATTTTTTTGTTCACTGTTTGTTTTAATAAAAGTTTGACTCAAATAGTTAGAAAATTTAATAAAATTGCGCTCAGGTGGTCTGTAGCAAGAAGTTAATAGAATCTTGCTTTTTTGAATAAATATTTCAATTGTAAGAGCCTCACAGTCTGCATCAGAAAATGAAAGGTCGTTTCTAATCTTTTTTTCTAAATCATTCCGAGTATACATTCCGAGCATACATTTCGAGTATAATTCCTCCTCCTCTCTTAAGTATTTAAAACAAATGATTTTGTAATTAGAAATATGAAAATTTGAATTTGTTTGTGAAAATTCGCCAGCACACCATATTTCCGTAAGACAAATCATGCTGAATAAGTATTTACATTCTAAAAGGAAATTTTTTAATTTGTCAATATTTTTGTTAATACTTCTTTTTGGCATGTCTTTTTGTTGTTTGTGTAGTATCCAGAGTTTCCAGGCATGTTGTCCCCTGCGAAACAAAAGTATTTTTCGTCATCGATGACTAGAAGCGATTTTGTGTTATAGAGTTGGTTAACTAGTTTCCTGCTTCTTTTCTTTGACTTTATTTGTTGTTCTATAGTGTATTTTGGAGTCTTTTCACGTTTTCTATATTTAATATTCAATTTTTTAAACTGACGACCAATTGTCGATTGATTTACATTGAATTTAATACCTATTTTTCTCTGACTGACCCCTTTTCGATTGTTGACAAGTCTCGTTAATTCGGCTTTCTTTTCTCTAATACAGGATGTCGGACGACCAGGGTGCTTTCTATCAGAAAACGATTGAACAGTTTCAAGTCTTTTTAGGTTATCATATATTGTACTTCGAGCAAATCCTTCCTCTTCAAAATGATTTACGATTTTTTTTTTTTTTACATTAGGTTTATTTGCAAAAAACATTTTTAGTCGCTTTCGGAAGGATTCTCGTTCAGCTGCATTTAACCTCATTTTACCACAAAAACTGATTATTATGCTTAAATAATAATCAGTTTTTGTGATAAAATTAAAGAAAAACCACAAAAGCTTATTATTATGCTCAAATAATGAAATTAGGATTTGTCCGATAAATTCCACGTCACCTGTTAGATGTGAAAATATTTGTAAATTTTCACCACAAGAGCTTCAACAACAATTGGTAAAACATCGACAGCTGTTTTACCAATTGATGTTGTGAATGTAGTTGTGAAGTATGTGAGCTCCACAGCCAATCCCAACAATCTCTCAACCAAGAAACTTTTTCAACCGACTGTAAACATTGTTTTATCCTCGTCTTTTCACTCCACCAAAGTTTGTGTTGCAGTTGTCACCACAGAATCCAATCACTTTCCTTGATAAATCATGGCTATTGATGACAGATTGCAGAGCATTGCACAAAATTTCTGATGTTTCACCAGGTACATTTTGAAATTCCAGTAATTTAACTTTTACTCCTTGATCAGGCACAAAATATCTAACAAGGACTGGAAAAAGTTTCAGTTCATTTCGGTTAGATGTATCAGTTGCAATGGTGATGAAAGTAGCTTTCTTCAACTCCTCCTTAATTTCTTTAGAAATCATTGGTAGAATAACATTGAGAATAATCGCCTCACATTTTGTTCTTGCAAGTCCAAACTTTGGTTCAAAAAATTTTGAAATTAATTTGGTAGAGCAATCAGCAGTTTTGAAGCTCAAATCATGAATTGCAGTGTGAAAAGCAAAAGTAGCTTCCTTTGCTGCCAGAACTAGATCTTTATCACTTAAACTATCAGTCTTGAAGAACGAGGTTATTGATGCAGAACTTGCTGATGCTTTTAAAGCATTTTTGTATCTCTCCGTTGTTAAATGCTTGGTGATGTCTGTCTTTCAGCCATTTGCAACAGAAAATTCAGTCAAACAATCTCCCCATCTAACTTTTTCACCACTTTCATAAACTTTCTTCAGAAAAGGAAATTTATTCTTCAGAGTTTCATTAAAATGGCATTTTCTTTTCGACATTTTGACTTCAATAAGGGATTTTTTTTTACTTTAAGTTAAAGTAAAAGTTTAACACTAAAAAACTCTCTGTCATGAAGGAGAAACTTTGTAAAAGTGGAAAGTACCAAAACAGTAAAAACAAAAGTAAAGTACTGCCTTATCATGTCTGCTACCACTGCCATTTCTGCCAGCACTGCCTAAAATTGCAAGAAAATAGTAAAATTTGAATGGAGAAGTTGGAGTTACCAAGTCAACATTTTTCTTTTTGCTTTATTTTTTAGTTTTTGTCAAAATGATATTTTTTTTTTTGTTATGGTTTTTTAAAATCAGGACATTTGGCACCTGATCAGGACAGTCAGGACAGACCCTTCAAATCAGGACAGTCCTGATGAAAATCAGGACTATGGTAGCCCTAGTGTTACAGAAAGTGAGAATGAAAATTGGGAAGCGAGTGAAAATAAAATACAAAAACTAGTAAAAGGAAAACTTGGAATCAAGGATAATATAACTATTACACGAGCACATCGAACGGGGAAAAAAGATTCTGGAGATTAAAAGAAAAACAGAACAGTTATCGTGAAATTTTCTAAACTCTAAAGATAAAAGCGTTATAATGGATAATTACTATTAATCAAAACTTAACGAAAATTTTAGTGAATGAACAACGGAGATAAGAAAGAAGTTATGGAAGCAAAAGAGTTGCGAAGCAATGGGAAATATGCAAAGGTTATTTATAATAAACTAATTGCGCGCGGCTTTTGATCGATATCTTTATGATAACTAAATAATTTTACTAAAATAGATTCAAATAACCTAAATAATTTTGAATTAAAGTCTTTAATTTTTATAATACTAATGAGTTTGAAAAAAAAAGGAAAATTCAGGTTTAATTCTTTTTTATAATGTAGATGCTCTACGAAGCAACTACAAAGCATCTACGAAGAAACTACTTAGCAACTACGAAGGAACTGCTCCTACTTTGTTAGCAACAAAATAAAAGAATTTCTTGAGCGAGATCATATTAATGTTAGAATATTAGAAATCATATTAGAAGCTTAAAAAAAAACTTTGAAAATTTTTAATGACTTAGAGAAAACTTTAGATATTTTAAGATAATATGTGTAACAGAAACATGGTGTAACTTGGACGACGCTGACTCAAACGCAACTCTCCAACTCTTAGGTTTTAATATTGCAGCCGTGGCGCAGTGGTTAGAACGCTTGCATTATATGCAGGAGATCCAGGTTCGAAACGAGCTTTGGGCATATTTTCGCGTCACGGTAAGGAAGGAGGCGTGAACTTCCTGGTTAAATGCACTTCCGCGGTGCTCTGTGACAAAGACCGTTAGGACTTCTTGGGGCACCTATAATAAAAAAATTAAAAAAAAAAAAAAAAAATATTCCCGCTTGCGCGTAAAACTAAAAAACGAGGTGGAGATGTTTTTATTTACATAAACACAAATTTGCAGTTTATTATCAGGCCTGACATGAGTATTTCTGATGCCGATAAAGAGGTAAAACCTCTTTGAAATTTTAAACAAAAAAATTAAAAAAATTTACTTCTAAATTGTTGCTACCTTCGGGCGTAATTGAAAAATTTAACAAGTTTTTAAATACTAATATTATAAGAAAAAACTTTCACAAAAAAAAAACTAAATTACTAAATTGCTGATATGAACTTAGATTGTTTTGAATATCATATAAACTCGAATATTAAAATTTTTTATAATAATTTATTTAAAAACCGAGCATATCTTTTAATAAATAAACTAACAAGGGTAATTGCAACGCCAGCCTCATTAATAGAAAATATTATAACGACTGAGTGCCACAAGGATCCATTACTTTTCTAAATATATATCAATGACCTCTACAAAGCTTAAAACCTTATGACAATTTTATTTGCTGATTACAGCATTATTTAACAATATGAACGCTGAACTTATCATAGTTTCTAACTGGTTTAAATCAAATAAACTTTTAATTAATATCGAAAAAACTGGCTTTTTATTCAACAAGTTTCGAAAAAAAATACATCAAAATATTCTCTTCTCTTCATTGATAATATTGAAATAAAGCAAACAAATGTTACAAAGTTTTTTTGCACTTATATTGATGAAAACCTCACATAGAAAAATCACATTATTAATCTAAATAACAAAATTGCAAGAAATTACAAAACAAGAAGTTTTCTAAATAAACGTAATTTAATCCATTTATATTATTCATTTATTAATTGCCATCTTAACTACGCTACATCTTAACTACGCTAGTATTTCTTGGGGTAGTTTTAATAAAAGTATACTAAAATCTCATCATTGTCAACAGAAGCATCTTGCACGTGTTATAAATTTTAAAGACCGATTTACTAATGCCTGACCTCTTTTATTCGAAATGAATATTTTAAGTGTATATTAACTTAATGTTTTTAATGTTCTTTGTTTTATGTATAAATGTAAAACCAACAACTCCCCCACTCCTTTTTTATAACTTATACTCACTAAAAAAACAAACAAATACAAACTGCAAAATAAAAAATTTCACTCAACAACCATTTTCGTATACTAGTTTTGATTAATCTTGTATTTCATTTTGAGGAGCTTTTCTATGGAATAAAATAGTTTTGAAGTATTTTGACTTTTCACATAAATGGAATTACAACTCATTTAAGAGAAAACTTAAAAAAATAATTTTATCTATCGAAAACATATTTTTGTATTTCTGGTCTTTTAAAAATACATAGCCCTCTTACCCACGTAATGTATGTATGTATGTATGTATGTATGTATGTATGTATGTATGTATGTATGTATGTATGTATGTATGTATGTATGTATGTATGTATGTATGTATGTATGTATGTATGTATGTATGTATGTATGTATGTATGTATGTATGTATGTATGTATGTATGTATGTATGTATGTATGTATGTATGTATGTATGTATGTATGTATGTATGTATGTATGTATGTATGTATGTATGTATGTATGTATGTATGTATGTATGTATGTATGTATGTATGTATGTATGTATGTATGTATGTATGTATGTATGTATGTATGTATGTATGTATGTATGTATGTATGTATGTATGTATGTATGTATGTATGTATGTATGTATGTATGTATGTATGTATGTATGTATGTATGTATGTATGCATCTATATGTTGTGGGTATATAAGTATAACTATATGTATATATGTATGAATCCACATGTTATGGGTACGTGGAAGTATAACTGTATATGTGGGTACAAATGTATGTCTGCATGTATGTGGTATATTAACAACCAACTTGTTTGTATATGTGTGTACATATGTATGTATATATGTATGTGCATGTGTATATTTACAACCAACTGATTTGCCATAAGACTGTATACAACCATCTTACTTAACCCTCCAAATGAACAGACGAAAAAGACTTTCTATTCGCAATAAATATGTTATATTCATAACATGAAGAATTTTCTTAAATGAAGAATAAAATAAACACTATAATAGCCAAGCATCAAATGAAAAAGATTATTTCTGATAAAGTTGATTAGGTCATATTAAAAACGTTTTTATGAAGAAGCTTATTTTGAATAAAGAAATGGATCGGAAGATTAGTATTATTGAAAAAATGCATTCTGGTACCAAAAAACTACTTGGAAAATATTTTGAAGCGCACATTGAAAAATAATAAATATTTGAACAAAACCAGCCATCCAACCAAATTGTTTTCAAATGAAGCTTTGCGCTTGAAACCTTTTTAGCTTTGATCCAACTTTGATAAAGTAGTGACCAAACTTTTACGGTTTAGGTAATAGATTCTTTCAAAACTTAAAACAAACCTATTTATTTTATTTTGGATCGTAATATCGACTTTTTTAGTAGTCCAAGATTTTATGTTTAAATGAAGTGAAATAAAATAAAGCAAAAAATATTTGCGAAAAATACAAATTTTTCCATACTAAAAAGAACAACAAATGTTGTTACAATCAAACTAGTTTTACTTGTTTGAGGCCAGGTAGTTGAAGAACTCAAAGATTGCTCAGTTGATGACACAAGCACTAACAATTCAAATAAAATGAATCACATCCATAATGCTGAAGCTTGCGACAGGTCAGCACAATTATTTAATGAGTTTCTTGATCACAACCCAGCAAACACAAGAACGTCGCGAGAACGTCGTATTCTGACTGTCCGTTTATGGTCGTAAAGTGAAATCCCGCTTGACATCTAACAACAACGTCGTAATAACGCCGCACTTTGTGACTATAAACGGACCGTCTGGATATTAGCGCCTTCGCGACGTTTTTTCAATGTTCGCTATATAAACACGCATTTTATTTAAAAACTTTGGCATTTAAAATTCGCCGAATGGTCACACTCGAGCAGTAAACGCCTGAGGGAAGAAACGTAGTACATTAGAATAAAGGAGAATTTTTGGAACTAAGCATATTTTGACAGTTGTCAAGACAAAAATAAAGATTAATAGAGGAATATTTAAAAATAAATAAGACAGACAATGCAAACAGTACTAGCAATAATAATAAACAATAAATTGTTTTATAAACACTAATATGAACAAAGATATACAAAAAGTATGTCACCAAACAAAAAATAAATAAAACAAAATGTTGATTACAAAAATAAAAAGTATACATACGACAATGAAAGGCCTCAGAATAGAAAAAGACATTAATGCTAATGTGTAAACATAATTTGTGTAGTGATTAAGTAATAAACATCTCAGAGTTGCGTCTGATAACTGGCGTTTCGATGAGGATCAGCACTAGTAACTAGTTTATACCGTCAGATAAACGTCATCGCCACTTTTGCTTTACCCCGCGACTTACGCCAGTAAAAAAGGATTCACTACAAATAGCTAAAACCCAACTATACTCAAATTTGTAAAACACACTAATATTTTTTGATGATATGATGTAAAAAGTATAGATCAACCTACATTTTGGTACACCATAAATTAACAAACGTTTCGAAACACTATAAATCAACTAACATATTGATAAAATACAAAAACATTTGTATTGCTTATGGATAACAGGTTATAACGCTATATAAACACGCATTTTACTTTATTTGATAAAAGGTCGAAAGCACTAAAAATGTCAATTGAATTTGAAATGAAGGAATACATAATAAACCCAAACAAATTACTTAAATAACAGTATTGTTTTTTAAAAATATTTTAAAAGGAGTAAACAAACTAGTATGTTTAATAAACTAGTTTAGTTTAAAATAATAAGGCAATGAAAAAGGAGCTGCTTTTTCTCAGGTTTAACCCTTAATAATATATTAAGTTTAAAAAAAACAACAACTGTTTTATACTAGGATTGAACGGAGTTAAGATTTTCTCTTGTAAGGAAATTTCTGGAAAATAAAAACAAGAATTAAAATAAAAATCTTTTTAAAAACTATTAAATATTTATCATATTTATTATTGATTAATTTAAGATTAATTTAAAAATATTAAATGATTACTAATATAAAGAACATATTTATAAGTTTCATTTTTTGACACTTTAATCGTTGCCATTACTTGGATTTTTTAAACCAAATTTTCGCTATGGAGCGAGTTTTAAAGTCACACCAATATTATGTTCGACATCTTTTTCTGTATACCTTTTTGACTTACTAGAAAAACAACGAAAATGTTATTTGGAATAAAGTAATGTGTTTTATTCTTGTCTTAATTTTATTCGCCCAAGTTTCTTTGGAATTTTATCTGTTGCACGCCTAGATTGTAGCCTTAAAGCTTGCCTATTTAGGATTTTAAACAGGATTTTCGCTCATGACATAACCCTAAAAAATAACGCAAAGAATTTGCACATCAAATATAAAGGTAATAATCATGACCACCAAGGGGAGTGGAGAAGGAGGGTGGACGGTGAAAATTCATGGAGCCGATATAATACTTTTAAAATTTGGCAATATTTTCAGTTTTTTTTTAAACTTATCCAGAGTGCAATGTAGCAATCATAATTCTCTCAGCGGCCATCGTAATAATATATACAAATCAATAATTTATATAAGGTATAAACCATATCTTTTAAATAAATAATATATAATATTCCTGACATATTTATGGTATATTTTTCATCAAGAGTTTTCAAAGCGACTAAGCTTAACAAAATCAAAGTAGAAGTTTTGAAGTGTTTATAAAATCAAAGTAGAAGTTTTGAAGTTGAAATTTTGTTGCTAATAACAATTCTAATTATATAGTTGTTCCAGGAAGAAAAAACAACAACAAAGTTTTAAAGTTGTAAACTAAAATATTGATTATATTTAAATGAAAAGCAATGGAAACAAATTTTTGAAACAAAATTAAACTTGGAAAAGACCTTTTTTTTTCATTTTCGTAGAGAGTTTCATCGAACTCTTTAAACTTTTCAATTTCAGTTATTTGCTTAATGAAGAAAGGCTAATCATCCTTTTCGTATCGCTTACCAAGTGACTTAATCATTTCTTTTAAAACAATAAAGTTTTCAAAAACTTTGGAATCCTTCAATATATAAGCATGTTTAGTCTACTTTAAAATTTCTTTTTGTTGTGAATAATTTCCATGTTGATTAATTTCACTCATCTCACATAATTAAAGAAACTTCATTAAAAAGTGGAAAAACGAAAAAATATGTTTACGTTGAAATAATGCGACAGATATATTCATTATATCTGTATTATTAGTTAAAAGGTTCTCATATCTGTTTTTTCACATCAAAAAGAACTTTTTTAAGTTGAGCGTAAAACGCCTCATGTATCTTAATTCAGTTCATCATAATTTATAAACAAACTAATTCTCTTGATGTTCACAATTATGTCTTTATATTATACACAAATACGTCTATATACATATGCAATTATTTTCAAGTAATGCAAATCAATCGTTAGCTTTAAAACAATCATTAAATATGATTAGACTTTACACTCCCCCTTGGTCATAACGACCATCTCGTCGCAAGGACTAAAACGCTCAGGTGACCTCTTTTCCCGCGTGCTTCTTCGTAACACTGGTCTTGTTTGTTTTTACTCAAGGCAGCACATCGTATCATTCTTAGGCAGCACATCGTGCTCCTTCGTAACACTGGTCTTGTTTGTTTTTTCTCCAAGCAGCATATCGTTAATTCCAGGCAGTACATCGTATAATTCTGGATCCTCATTTAAATCATTGTCACCTCTTACTTGTCCAAGGTCTTTATTCGAATTGTTGTCAATTCTTACTTGTCTTAGGTCTCTTACATGTCTTATAGGAATCAAGTGCGTTCTTGTTGTAATCAATTTCTCTTACTTTAATTTCGTATTGATATAAATTATTTGCAGGTGCAGTAGAAGACCTACAACCATCTTTTGGACTGACGTTATACCAAAAAATGCTGCACGGAAATCTCTTTGCTGTTCTTTTGACAATTCGGTGACATTGTTCTGCAATTCCAAATCTAGAAGGTGCATAAGCGCACCCGAATCGAAGTTTAACGTTCCATTTATTTACAAACTGCGAAAATAACGTGCTACAAAATGCAGTATCATTGTCCGTCAGTATTTCATCCGAACCTCCTCGTTCGAGAAATATCGCGTTTAATTCTTGAATAACTCATGTGCTGGTTTGATCTTGAAGATATCGCCATATTGCATACCGTGTAGGTCTACAGTCGATTAAAGTAAGATAGTGCTGCCCCTCATAATGAGTTATGTCCATGCCAAGTTGTTGCCACGTTCTCTTTACTTATCGGACTTGGATCAATTGATTGACAGGCTATACATTTCTCAACCACTTGTTTGAATTCTTCCTTGCTCACTGACGGGTCGATTTTACGAACGAATGTTTTCTTTTCGCCATAATGTCATGTAGATCTATGAACGTGCTCAATTTATTTGGAAGATAACGAAGTACTAATAATGCCATTTACTGCCATTTCCGAGGGTTCATCAACCAATTTTAAACAAATATTGTGCATTCTAGTAAGAGCATCGGCCAAGTTAACTTCCGAAGCGACAAGCCTAATATCTATTTTGAGTTGGTTTTCGCCCACTATATTTCCAATATTCCTGGAGTCTTCTTCTTATCAGCATTTCGTTTGACGCTTTTGTCCTCAATCTAGATTTTACCGTGAGCGCGTCGGTAACCCATTGGAATACCGCTTTCGAATCGGTGCAGATGTACAAAACTTCCATTTTCCAGTTAAGGTCCATGTTTAGTCCTTAAATTGCTGCATCAAATTTGGACATGTTTATATGTGTTGTGTCATCTTTTCTTAATCAACAAGCGTCTTCAATTATATTACCATCAACCTCGACAACCACGCCTTTTGCTATTGAACTAGCATCTACCCAAATTGTTGCCTCGTTACTATAAACGCACCAAATTCACTTTACAGGATTGTCATTCCGCGTTCTTTTAACTATATCATTCAGCATTTTTTCCAGAAAATTGCATTTTATTTTTTCGTCCTACGTTTTGTCAGGGCGTTTGCTGTTCTTTTAACATACGACGAGGCTACACGCAACCAACCACAAACTGGAAGATTTCCCGTCATTCTTCCGCAGTAAGAAAAGATGTTACGTCTTGTTAGCGTATTCGGAATTTCACTAAAATTGTCATCTCTTCTCCAACACAAATTTTTGTTTTCCATTTCAATTTGTAAACCAAGAACTCTTCCTCTATCGGATACGCGGACCACTGGCTTACAATGAAGCTCAGAGACTTCCAAATGATCAAGTACGCGATGAACAGATATTATGTCTTCATTAACAAAAATATGATCAATGTATGATAACGTTCCTTTCCAGATTATTTTGTCTTGCAATAGCACTTTGTCCAATACTGCTTTCATTATGACTGGCGCAGCGTTTAGTCCAAATCCCAAACGTGTCAAACAAAATCTTTGTCCACGGAACACAGCAGTTTGGTTAGCCCAGAGTTTCTCATCGATTTTTAGTTGCATGTAAGCTGAAGATAAATTATTGAAACATTTTCTCCACACCGTCTCCAGTATGGAAGTTTATCAGCACACGCATCTGTGTTCGCAGTGAATGCTTCAATAAACGTGTTTAGCTTCCTGAAGTCAAATACTGTTTGTACTTTTCCTTTGTTTCGCTGCACCACTGCCATTAGAGGAACCAAACCCATTATTGGACCGTGTTTCTTCAAATCGCACTTTTGCAGCCATTTTCTCTATCCACGCTTCAATTTCTTGTTCGTAATCGTGTTTTATGCCAACAGGGATAGTGTATTCAGCAATCTTATTGACTAGAGTTTTAGGTTGAGAATTATTATTCAATTTCCACGCATTTATCCATTCTCGATTTTGTTTCTCAAACGATACTGTGAAATCTTGAGCTATTATATTCAAATTACTAACATCTTTTGGAATATCACATCTTAGTCAAAGTAAACATGATTCGTTTTTTCCCATAAAAAAAACATCACGAGTTGCAGATATTAAAACTCCACCCAAAGCCACTATTCCATCCATACCCATCAAAAAACAAAAAACCAAGTGGTTTGAAATCAACTACAAGTGCTTCCACAAAAACTTCATTTCCATTTGGTGTGACAAATTGAGTTTGGCTAACGCCTTCGCACTGTAGTTGTTGTCCATTTACAGTTACCACGCTAACTATTTTCTTCGTAATTTTTGGCGCACATTTTTTATAAATGATGCAGCAGGTCCATCCTGAGTCGATCAACAAATACCGAAGAACACAGTTAATGTCCAAAAGTAAAGTAGGTAACGCCATTATTGATTGTTTAGGGAGAGAACTGGCGCAAACATCTTCTCCCTTGGCACGTTTTTTTGACACATTCTTGATATGTGTCCTTTCTCTTGACACGAGTAACACAAAACATTTACGAACTGTTCGTACTGTACGAACTGTTCGCTGTAAATGCATAAACGGCAAATGCTTTTAGCAACGCCTCTTTTATGTGGTCAAAATCTTCTTTATCAGTTTTTGCTAACAGTTGATATATTGCAAATGCACCATTCGTGAGACGGAGGGGAACAACACTCGCCAGATCGGTTACAACAATTAGATTGCATATTAGTTCAACTTTTTCAAGCCATTCTGCAACTGATTGTTGATCGCTTCCACTAAACTCTGGAATTAACTTTAAATCAACTTTAGTCAACATTTTAGCCGAAATAGCTTGTTGTATCACATCAAAAAAAACTTTTATAAAGTTGAGCGTAAAACGCCTTATGTATCTTAATACAATTCAACATAATTTATATACAAACTAATTCTCTTGATATTTACAACTATGTCTTTATATTATATACAAATAAGTCTATATAGATATGCAATTATTTACAAGTAACGCAAATCAATCGTTAGCTTAAAAATAATCATTAAATATAATTACAATTTACAATTCCTTGCAAGAGACAATGGTTTAGAGATCTGACAATCTTCTGTTATTGCAGAACGCTGATGAAGTAAGAACCGACACCTTCTAAGGTTCAACAGTATAACTTTTCTGCATTAATTTTTTAAAGGAAGGAGATTTTTGGTGCTTTAATGGGATAATTCTACTTCATAGGAGAAATCTTCTTTAATAGGAGAGATATTTTTGCTGAATATTTTTTCGGTGAACAATGCTAGAACAAATAAGTAATAGGACAATATCAATGCAAATTCCTAATATTTTCGAACAATAATAAATATTCCCAATAACGCAAAAATACTGTAAATTGTATTTTCCTTACACCCTTACAAAATATTTATCATTTCCTAACACCCTAACATAATATTTATCATTTTTTACATTACATTATAATTTTAAAAAGTTACTTCACCAAATGTACCCTAAGGTGCTTAAAACACGGGAGGGAACATTTATGATTTTTTTAGTTTTTTTCCATATATATATATATATATATATATATATATATATATATATACATTTATTATGCCTGATATGGGTTGTGATCTATTATATTTGACAAAAAAGTGTTTGAAAATCTTATGTCATGGTTTGCATAATTTTAGATTCTTTTAAATAATTATACTTTATAGATGCCAAAAAAGTGTTGTGTATATGGCTGCAAAACTAATTACCAAAGTACCAAAAATAGTAAAAGCTTTGAAAAAGTACCAGTTTATCGTTTTCCTAAACATAAAGCACAAAGAAATATTTGGATAAAAAGTATTCCAAATTCTAATCTTTTAGTTTCAGATGAAACTGTTATTTGCCAATTACATTGGCCAACAGTTTTTGAAAAAGTTACTGTTTAAGGAAGACAAAGACCAAATATGCCACCATCTGTATGGTCAGAAATACCTTCAAGTCAAATTTAAGGTCAGAATTTAAGGTCAGATCAGGTTATCCTGCTACTGGTAACATGTAACCCAGTACAATCTGCTTCATGTCCTGCTGCCTTGTAGGATACGCCTTTTTAGGCAAAAGCGAGGAGATGCCAACTCCGATTTAAAACACCCCCTGCCTTGGGGCTCTTGGTTGAGTAAAGGCTAGAGATGGTGTCTCGATAAAAATACTCATCTTGGGCAGATGTTAAATGCACCCAGCTATTGTCTTGTAGAAGGCCTCCTAGGCAGAGACTTAAGGGGTAAACAGATTCTATCTGTTGACCAGCCTCGCACCCCATCTTCATCTATTAGGCTGGCGCAGATGTATTTTAATACATTGTTTCCAGTTTAGGATGTTGAATGCTGGATCTTCTTGACTCAATGCATGGGTTTTTCTTGTGTCTCTGTTTTTATGACTAGGCAACTCATTCTATTTTCTCCTAATGAAGGTACAGCTCTAAATCTCAGTTTTATGGTTCTGAAGCCGGCTGGTAGTCAGGTTTCCCGAACTCTGTGGTAGCTCTCAGAGACGCTGATTCCATCAACAGCTGAAAAATATCAAAGTATTAACAGTGCCATGTTGCGCATGGATGGTGTCCTTGTTTTTAGTTTTGGTGTGCATTGCGGAGGCCACATTTGGAGCCCTTTGTTACGGCTTAGGGTTTATTAGTAGTAATGAGGCAATTGCTTGAGCTATTAAACGGTGTTCTGAGTACTATCTATGCTTTGAGTCAAGTTCTTCAATCTAATTTAAAAATGAATAAAGTACCAAAAACTATAAAACACAAAAAACCATCATCATCACCAAGTTCTCTAAACCTATCATTCACTAATATTCGTGGTCTTCGAAGTAACTTTTCTTCTGTTGAGTCTAATCTCTTGCAAAGTTCACCAGACCTACTTGCTCTTTGTGAGACTAATTTTAGTTCGGCTGTCTCATCTTGTGATCTTAGTGTTGATGGTTATCTTCCTCTAATTCGTAAAGACTCCAATAGTCACATGCTTGGCCTCGGCATTTACATTCGTAAGAATTCCTTTCTCTTTGTTCTATATGGCTCTCCTTCATCTCAAGACTGGACACTTTTTGACGTTATTTCTGATCATATTGATCAAGCCCTCTCTCTTTATCCATCAGCTAATATAATTATTGTCGGTGACTTTAATGCTCACCACTCTGAATGGCTTGGCTCTAGTGTCAGTGATTCGGCAGGCATAAAAGCCCACAACTTTTGCCTTTCTCAATCCCTAACTCAAATAGTCAACTTTTCAACCCGCTTTCCAGACAACCCGAATCATTTACCTTCTCTACTCGACTTATGTCTTGTTTCTGATCCTAGTCAGTGCTCAGTTTCTCCACATTCACCCCTAGGTTCTTCTGATCACAGTTTGATCTCTCTAAAATTAATATCTCATTCTTCTTCATCACCTGAATCCCCCTATTATCGAACCCCTTACAACTACAGTAAAGCTGACTGGGATTCTTTCCGTGATTTTCTTCGTGATGGCCCTTGGGTAGAAAACTTTCGTCTTCCTGTCGACAAATGTGCTTCTTACATAACTTCGTGGATTCAGGCTGGCATGGAATCTTTTATTCCCTCTCGACGATTCCAGGTCAAGCCTCACTCTCCTCCATGGTTTTCCTCACACTGTGCTGCTGCGATTGCGAATCGAAACCGTTACTTCCATATTTATCAGCAAAACAATTCTCCAAAAAACAGACGTCTGTTTATTACTGCTAGAAACCATCGTAAAAAGGTTTTGTCTAACGCCAAAACCCGCTATTCTCAGGTCATGAAATCTCGTATCTCATCCCAAAAATTAGGCTCTTGTGACTTCTGGAGAATCTTTACTAATATCAATAATAAGGGCAAATCTATAATTCCACCTCTCTTGCATGGTTCAGACTTTGTCACCTCACCTAAAGACAAAGCCGAATTGTTTGCTAAAAACTTTTCATCAATATCATCTCTTAATTCCACTAGTTGCGTTCTACCTGATATTGCCAACAAACAGGTTGATGCATTGCTTGACATTCATATCACTCTAGCTTCTGTATCTAATGTGATTTCCTGCCTAGACTCTTCTACAGCTTGTGGCCCGGACAACATACCTGTTATTGTTTTGCAGAAATGTTCTCCGGAGCTGTCGTCTATACTCTCAAAATTATTCAACAAGTGCTTATCAGAGTCTTGCTTTCCAGCCTGCTGGAAAGCGGCATCTGTTATTCCTATCTTCAAAAATTCTGGAGAGCGATCTGATTCGTCTAACTACCGTCCCATAAGTCTTCCTATCATAAGCAAGGTTTTTGAATCTTTTATTAACAAACACTTAATTTCTCATCTTGAATCTAATAACTTACTTTCTGACCATCAATATGGATTTCGATTTTCTCGTTCTACAGCTGATTTACTAACAGTAAAAACTGACAGGTTATGAAGGTGGAGAGGTTAAGGCCATCGCTCTTGACATTTCAAAAGCTTTTGATAAAGTTTGGCATGCTGGTCTTCTCCATAAGCTTTTATCTTATGGTGTATCCGGCAACATCTTTAAGATCATTGAATCCTTCCTTTCCAATCGTAGCATAAATGTTGTCCTCAATGGACAACACTCTTCTTCTTATTCTGTAACTTTAGGGGTTCCTCAAGGTTCTATCCTTGGCCCTATAGTCTTTTTAATTTACATTAATGATCTTCTAGATATTCTCACATCTAAGGTGGCATTGTTTGCTGCTGATACTACCATTTATTCTTGTCGTGATAAGAAACCATCAACCTCTGATTGCTTGGAGGGGGCATTTGAGCTTTAAAAGGATCTCACTTCTGCTACAGCATGGGGCTCACAGTGGCTGGTGAACTTTAGTTCAGATAAAACTCAATTTTTTTCAGCCAATCGTTATCGCAATAATTTAGATCTTCCTATATTTATGAACGGTGATGTATTCGATGAGTCACCTATTCTTCATCTTCTAGGATTAACTCTTGTTTCCAATCTTTCTTGGAAACCATATATCTAATCGGTTGCAAAATTAGCATCTGCTAAGGTTGCATCTCTTTATCGAGCTGGACACTTTCTTACTTCGGATTCTATTCTCTATCTCTATAAATCTCAAATCCGGAATACTGAATATCTCTATAAATCTCAAATATGGAATACTGTTGCCAAAAACGCTTATTCGTCTAGTTTTTTTCCTCGAACATCAGCTCTTTGGAATTCGCTTCCTTCATCTTGCTTTCCTGATTCATATAATTTGCAATCTTTTAAGTCGTCTGTCAATCGTTATCTTGCTCTACAATCTTCATTTTTTCTCTTACAGTAACTTCCAACTTTAATTAGTGGCTGCTTGCAGCCTTGTTGGAAGCGAAGATGTTTAAAAAAAAAAAAAAAAAAAAAAAATACCTACTCCATTACCACGTCATCGCACAACATTAAAATCTTTAAGCATTATTAGAAATGTTAGAACTGATGAACTTAGCACTTTTTTATTGGCTGATACAGCAATATATATTAATTTTAAAAATGTTTTATTAAATAATCTCAGGGTTTTTTCAGTTTCAGTAATAGCATATATGATTGAAAAAACAATTAATGTTCAATCTATTACGTTTTATGATGATATTCCTTTATTTCTTGTTAAAATTTTTGAGAATTTACATTTTGAAACATTTTGTTGTGGAATAAAATGTTTTATAAAAAGTTTGTGTAAAAATCGTATAAATATTGTTGATTCTTGGTCAAAGTTTGAGGAAATACTACATTTTTTAAATATCATGGAAATAGATCATAAGAAAAACATTATTCAGCAACAAATATCAGTTATGTCTGCAAAACTTATTGGAAAAGAAATATATGAATCAGATACAATTATACGTAGTTTTGAATATTTTTCAACATCTCGTGCTTTATACAATAAACTAAGAAACGATTTTTAATTGCCATCAGTTAGTACTTTAACACGCATAACATCAAAAGTTTGCAAAATTGATGATGCTGGTTTCTTAGACTCAGTTTTCAAAAACATTGAAGAAAAACAAAAAATTTTTATAATTATTCACGATGAAGTATATGTCAAAAAAATGATGCTTTACCATGGTGGAACATTGTTTGGTAAATCTTTAGATGATCCATCATTATTGGCTAAAACTGTTTTGGGAATTATGATAATATGTCTTAAAGGTGGTCCTAAATTTCTGTACAAGATGAGTCCAATTTCAAAATTAAGTTCAAATTTTCTGTTTGAACAAATAAACTCCAGCATAAAACTTATAAAATCATCATCTGGCGATGTAAAAGTTGTTATCTGTGATGGTAGTCGTGTAAACCAAGCATTTTTTAAATTAAATCATACTATTCCAGAAAAACCTTGGAAAACGGAAGATGGGATGTATTTACTGTTTGACTTTGTTCATCTTATGAAAAACATTAGGAATCTATGGCTTACAGAAAAAACTGGGGAGCTAGTGTACAGTGATAATGGTATTCAAAGAACAGCTAAATGGGAGCACCTTAAATACTTATATCAAATTGAATCAGAAAAGTTAGTCAAATTGTCAGAATTGAATGTAATTGCAATAGCTCTCAAGCCAATTGAAAGGCAAAATGTATCTACTTGCCTTAAAGTTTTTTCAGATAAGACATATCATGCCTTGCTGACCTATTCTCAAATTCTCAAATAATTTCAAATTCTAAGGATACTGCGATATTTATAAATAAAGTTATAACTGGTGGAAAATTTTGAATGTGAAAGGTCGCGGAGCTGATGTAAGACACAATGATCCACTAGAAGCACCTATTTGTAGTCCTGATGAATGCCGCCTTAATACTCTACATCAGTTTGGTGATATGGCTCTTGAAATGTGTTGTAAAAATGGCAAAAGAGTGAAGCAGTTATCTAATGACACTGCAAAATCAATTCACCATACTTGCTATGCTATTGTCGAGCTATGTAAATTTTTATTAGCAACAAGTCATGATTATGTTCTTCTTGGTATGTTTAAAAGTGACCACTTAGAAAAAGAATTTGGGAAATTGAGACAAGGTTCCGGAGGTGCCTACTTTATAAATATTCTACAAGTTACAGAAAAATTGCATATAAATCACACATCACTGTTGTTATCTTTAAATATTGACATAGATTCTTTTGAATTTAGTTCAGGTCATGAGTGTGCTTCTTGTACATATATTATATGTGAAATATTTGACAATTTAGAAAAACTAGAGTCATCAATTTCTGATACTACGAAAATGTCTTTGATTTATATTGCTGGTTATGTATGTAGAAATGAATATAATAAAAACATTTTGTTCAATCAAACATTACTTTATTATGATAAGTTTGGTGAGTACTTCAAGTCTATAGATCGTGGTAGTCTTAAAATTCCACCAGACAATGTTTGCCAATGGGTTTTTTTTTGCTTTGTCTTATTCCATTCGATAAAAAATAAAGTTTGTCGTAAGTCCTTAAGTGACATCTTTTTGCTAGTTTCTGAATTTTACTATTTTGAAATTAATCAAAAACATTGCAACACACTTGCTAATTTATTTTTAAACAATTTTTGTGCACAAATTACATTAAGATCTAATAAAGAACCTGCATTAAAAGTTTTAAAGTTATCATAAATTTGTTTAGAAAAGAATGATTTGTATCTGTTGTTGTTAAAATATATGCGAATATTTTCTTTGTTTTAGTTTTTTTTATTATATAAAATTTTAACTTTTAATTACATTTTAATATAAATATTTCTAAATAAACTAATTAAACTCATTATGAGTCATATTTTGAATCCAAAATATAATTTTATAGCAGAGTTGCTGATAATCCGTAAAAATAATAGGCCCCCAGTCACGGCTTACGGTTGTGCGATGAATAAGCCTTCAGTATAGAGCGCCATGCTTTAAAATAATGTTCAAGATTTAAGAAATGAACTTCACCAAAATTAAACTTGGTATTAACTTTGTTGGTTATATTTGTGATGAAAAGGTAAAAGCGTTTGATGAAAAAATTAATAAAGTAACGGAAGAAACTATTAATGTAAAAAAAATTCAAGGGAAAATTTCATCGGATAACTCTGACATCAAACTAACAAGCGTTGTTGTAGAAGATCGGAACAGGAAAAGAAAATTACAAATTGATGGTCTCGTTGAAAGTAGTAACGAGAAAGATTGGGTAGTCACCAAAACTAAAGTGAAGAAATTGTTTGCTGAAATGCTTGAAATTGATCGGGAAATAAAAATCGAGCGTGCACATTGAGTTGGCAAAGTTAATCCTGGTCGAGAGAGAACTGTTGTTTTAAAACTGCACGATTTTGAAGATAAATTAATAATAATGGAAAAAGTCTCCAAACTAAATGGCATAAATATTTATATTAACGAAAATTTTAGTGAGACGATGAAAACAATTCACAAAGAGCTATATGCACAGGCGAAAACCCATTGGCAAAATGGTTGTTTTGCCAAAGTTATATATAATAAACTATTAGTTCGTGAATTCAAACAGGACAAATCGAGCGGAAGTAAAAATTTGCATATTATAAATATAAAAAAAATAAAAAATATTTTTATTTTTATTACAAATTTTTTCATATATAAGATTATTCTTTTATTTATCAAAAATGGCGATTAATGCTTTTGAGAAAGTTGGTTTTAAAAATTTAAATTCTGATCCTTTTGAGCACAATCTTTTTAATAATCCTTCTGAAGAGAACTTAAATGTTTTTAAAGGAACTTGAATGAGTTGAATAAAAACACCATATTTTGATCCCTTTGAATTTAAAATTAAAAAAGATAAACTCTTTATCTATACTACACTTGAACATAAGAAGCATGCGTCAAAATTTTGAGAAATTTAAAAAACTGTTAGATATTGTAAAATACACGTTCGACGTCGTATCTCTGTCAAAGACAGTTATTATAAAAATTACAGTTTGTCAAATTACAAACTAATTAGCCAACCACGAGGAAATAGAAAAGGCGGGAGACTAGGTATTTATGTACTTGAAACGCATACTTTTAAAATAAAAAGCAATTTTGTGTTGCAAATAATAACTATGAAAGCCTTTTTATTGAAGTAGTTAATCAAAAAAGTAAAAACATTATAATTGGATGTTTATACCGACCACCAAGTGAGAAAATTAGATCATTTCAAGATTTTATCAAAAATAGTATTTAAAAATGAACAATGAAAGAAAAAAATTATATATCTTTGGTGATACAAATTTGAACGCTTTAACATATCACAAAGTTCCTAAAACAAAATCTTTTTTTGACATGTTATTTAAAAACAATGATTAGCCTGTAATTAATAAACCGACTCGGGTAAATAGAACTTCTGCCACTGCCATCGATAATATTTTTATTAACAATTACTTAGAAACTTCATTTGGGCTGGTATATTAAAGATTGATATCATTTCCCGATATATATTAACATAAAAAATGTTAGAGCAATTTTGGAGGATCAACCTAATATTTTAAGCCATAAAAAACGTAACCTTTCAACTATTTAATACAAACGATCTATCTTACTAATTAAGAAGAGAAAATTGGAGTGACGTTTATAAAAGTCAAAAATGCAATTGAAGCGTGTAATTTAATTTTAAACAAATTTCAGGAGATTTTGAATGAAGCATGTCCAAATGAAGTAATAAAAATAAAAACAAAAACACTAATCCATGAATGGATAAAACACTCATAAAATGCTCTAAAACCAAACAAAAATTATACAATAAATTTCGAAAAAATAAAATGAAAAAAATTATAAAACATACAAATACTTTTATACCAATCTTCTTAAAAAAACTAAAAAAGTATATTACAGCAAACAAATTACTAATTGTAAGTTCGATACTAAAAAAACATGGTCAGTTATAAATGATTTAATAGGGAAAAATAAAAACAAAACTTCTTCGCTACCAAAAAGAATCAATATCAAAAAAACTGATATATTATGCCCTTAACAAATATCTGAGGAGTTTAAAAAATATTTTACAAATGTAGGACTTGATCTTGCTAACAAAACTATACCAAACTCATCACCAAACTATAATTCTTTTAAAAATCTAAAACCATCAGACGACAAAACATTGCATGACTTTGACTTAACATTAAAAGAATTTGAAACGGCTTTTTCCTCCTTAAAAAGGATTAAATCACCAGGATTTGATGATATACCCAGTAAAATACTTATTGCTAATAAAAAAAGTATTATTAAACCGTTATTTTAAATATTAAAACTTTCTTTAGATCAAGGGGTATTTCCTGATGCACTAAAATTAGCAAAAGTATTTCCAATTTATAAAAATGATGATCATTCACGTTTCCAACTACAGGCCTATATCAGTGCTTTCTGTATTTTCGAAAATATTTGAACTTGTAATTTACAATAGAATCTTTGATCATTTTTCTAAATTTTTTTTATGGAAAACAATTTGAATTTCAGAAAAATCATTCAACTGAACATGCTTGTATTTAATTAGTTGATTAAATAATGGCTTTAACGAAAAAAAAATTTTCTTAAGGTATATTCATCGAACTCTCAAATGCTTTTGACACTGTTGATCATTGCATATTGTTAGAAAGTTGAAGCACTATGGAGTAACTAACAAGGTCTACTATTGGATTAAAAGTTATCTCACGGATATAAAACAATATGTTCTAAATCAAAAATACGGAATACTTAAAATCTCATGTGGAGTACCGCAAGGATCAATACTTGATCCTCTCTCATTATTAGTTTATGTAAATGACTTAAATAATGCATCGGTAAAGTTAAACCCAGTTTTGTTTGCGGATGATACAAACCTATTTTTTTCCAACAATAGTATCAAACAACATTATGCAGACATGAATTTTGAATTGAATAAAATAAATGACTGGTTTATGGCGAATAAACTCTCATTAAACGTTGAGAACTCAAAGTATACCTTAATTCATAAAAAAAATCAAAAAAGTTTGCAACGTTTTTAAATTAAAATCACCCTTTTAAACAGTTTTATTACTTCTAATTAAAAGAAAAACTTAATTTACTATAAGACTTGAAAACATAAATATTTTGTAAAGAGATCAACCTTTAGTACTTGTGCCCTAAAATTTGAAATTTGAATTACTCCGAATCTCAAAAGGAGATACGGTCTCTTGGTTCTCGGCTGATGAAATGATAAATTTTTGCCGTAACATAAAATAAAAAATGTTTGTAGCAAAAAAACCCGGACCAAAGATTCTTTTTATTAAAAAAAGATCTTCTAAAAACCACCATTGTTTAATTATAAGCTCTTTCTTGGTCGGAATTCTCATAATTTTTGTGAAAATCGGTAGAAATGTTGTGTGTTGACAATTATATTTAATTAATATATACTAGAACAGATAACAGCTAGGATCTATAGTAGATCAAGGCACTTTTTAAAAACTAGGGGTAACAAATAAGTTTTGAAAACTATGTAAAAAAGAGAAAAGTTTCTTTAAGCATTCTTAAAAATTGAAGCAAAATAAATTATAACATTTAAAGCTATTGTTTGGACTTAATACGCTTACAAAATCTCACTAATTCCAAATAATAAAATTCAAATAATTTTTAAATTGCCTTAACTACACTGAATAAAGTAGAAATAAACGTAAAAAACGTAAAAATATTTCAGTCTGCACCTCAATGTAACTAAGCATGGTACACGTTTTTACAAGGAAAAATGTAAGTTTTTTCAATTACAATATATGTAAGGTTTTTCATCAAAAAGTCATATTTGGTATGCATAAAAATATAATTTTAATCACTTTTATAATCAAGTAAAAGTAAGGCGACTATAACAAATCGTCAAGCGTAGCTTTATTTAGAAAAGATGTATTTTTCAACATAAAATACCTTGTGGCTTGGCTATAGATAAGCCTATGGGTTTGATTTTTTCATAAAAGCACGTATTTGTGTTTGTTTTCAATGAGTGTAACTTGACATTTATAATCAGACATTATTTGGGAAAATTATCCATGAAAAACCATTTTTTTATGAAAATTGAAGTTATTATTTTCAATACCACACCTAAATGAGTATGTTTAACAATAATGTTACGTTAGATTCAGATAAACTATTTTTCTACAAAAGTCATTTTTACATAAATAATCATAACTTTTAGCCCCATTCAAAAAACTGTTTTCTGTATTTTTGTATCATTTTTTGAAATACGCGGGACTTATTCGGCCATCTTGAAAAAATAATTTATTACATTCAGAATTCGTAAACAATTAAAAAACAAAGGCGTTAAACTTTAAAAACAAATTACTTTCATTTTCAAACTCGTTTTTATATCAGTAATTGACATTTGGTTTCTTTCATTTTTATAACAATAATTTTAAAGTATCGTGAACCCGGGTTACTTTGGCAAGCGGGGTAACTTGGACCGTTTTCAAAAATTTTAATTAAACATCTGTAACTTTTAAACTGTTATGTAACGTTTTACTATTTTTGTTTTATTTGAAAATGCAATTTTCTTGCTTAAATTTTGATCTGAAGTTTGTTGCAAATGCTCTTTACTATAAGTGAAAAAGAATGAAGAATATATCTTGGTAAAACACAGTCAAAAACTGTAAAACGGGATGTTGTCTGGGCGAAAATAAAAATTATAGCAAACAACTCAGTTTTTCTTCTGTTTTAAAGACAAACGTTCAGATTTTTGGCTCAGTAACAACATTCTGGTTTTTTTACTGACTGGTCAAAGTTACTCCGTAGGTTTTTACTCTTTTGGGGTAACTTTGGCCAAGTAAATAATATTCATTTTAAAGTAGTCTGATAATTATTTATTATAATTAGAATATTTTTTTGAAGCATGTTATCCAAATAATTATTTTTTATTATTTTATTATTTTTAAAACTAGTTTTCAATAAAAAAAAAAAAATGTAACAGAAAGCTTGCTAAAGAAAGAACTATCAACATGCCTTTTTGATATGGTATTTGAGGAGTTAGAGACTGCAAAATCAGCATCAAGTAAATTGACAAGAAAGTACCTTCATCTGTCTTGCTGGTATACTAGTGCAATATTGCTAAACAACAAGATTGATGAATTACTATTTGATATTGATGTTAAGCAACCACAAATGTAATGATATGTGAAACATGGTAAAGTGAATCATCAACAACAAATATTCTGAGTTATTACTTTTCAAGACAAAACAGACCAATTATAAGGGGACATCGAGTTTGCATTTATAGTCATGAAAGCATCAGTTCTGTTATATTGAACAATAATTATTTATATAATGACAATATTAAGCAAATGTGGTGCTCGGTTTGTACAGTTTCAGAAATAATTTTTTGTGGGTGTAGCAGGTAGTGAGGAAAATAACAAGCAAATTGAATTTAAAATAAATAACAAGGAAGCAACAAAAGTATTAAACTTAGTGATATCAGAATCTTTGGATAGAGTTTTTCAAGGTGAACTGAAACTATTAAGTATTAAACTTTTTTTGAATATTTCTTGAATATTTTAATATTCCCTTTTTTTGTTAATTTTTTCTTTTAAAGAATAGAATTTAAAATTATATATATATATATATATATATATATATATATATATATATATATATATATATATATATATATATATATATATATCTTTATATATCTTTATATATATATATATATATTTATTTATATATGTATATATGTATATATATATATATATATATATATATATATATATATATATATATATATATATATATATATATATATATATATATATATATATATGTATATATATATATATATATATATATATATATATATATAAAAGTTAAAAAAGATAAAAGTTAAAAAGTGTTTTTTACTAATTTATATATATATATATCAGGCGCGGATCCAGGAATTTTTAACTGTGTGGCCAAATCTGGGTTTGGGACTAGCGCAAAGAGCTTTTTTTGAAAGAGGGGGGCACTTTTTCGACATTTGCCAACTAGACGAATTCTTTAAATTTCCAGACTTCAAAATGTCGAAATCTTCTAACTGTATTTAAAATTGCTGAATTCAATGCCATTATAGAAAGTGGGAAGAAGAGGTGACACCACCCCTATTTGGGAGTGGAAATACTTTTCATTTTGTTTTTTCTATGGGAAGTTAAAAATTAATTCTACGGATGCCGTATGTATCATTTCTTTAATACGTCGTTAAATTTTTTTTTTAGAAATAAATCCTTTCTAAATTTACGGTTCAACCCATTAAAAGATATAAATTCTTCACTCATTAAAAATCGCAAATTTTGAAGACTACCAACAATGACATTTATCATTATTATTTAGTCGCTATGTTTTAGTACGTCGTTCAGCGAAGACTGATTTATTGGTTTTCTTCTTTACTTACCACCCTAGATTTAAAAAGTTGTCAGAGCAATAAACAATAAGTATAACAAATTTCAAGAATGTGTCTAAAAACATTTGATTTCTCTAAGATGATTCGTTTCCGACAAATTTTTATATAACGACATAAGGACAGGTGTGAAAGAATAACAGGCGTAAAAATTATTATACTTATTGTAATAATGTTCAAATTTACAAAATACAATAAATTACTTATAAAAGACAAAAATAATATCATTTTATTTTAATCTTACTCAGTAGAAATAATTTTCTGCTGGAATATAAGCAAAGTTGATTTTGATATCTCTTGTTAGAAATCAAGTCCGTAAACAACCGTAAAAAAATTTTAAAATCATTTCAGATAAAATATTTCAAATTATAAGGTAAAAAAAAAATCTTGGTAAAAGTTACTTTTCATGGTTTTTAGTTATTTATTTATTGAAAAATTATTTAAAATGTTGCCTTGGCTATTTAGTTCATAAATTAGACATAATACTTGTCTAATTCACTTGACGAAGTGCACCAACGAGAAGGTAAGCCATAGGACTTTGCACTCCATCAGTAAACTGTCGTATTGCCTAAGGTTAGCCCTCCATTTCTGGATTCTTTCCTTTTCTTGATAGGCAATTTCAGTAAAGTAATAGTAATGTCGCCTAAGGTTAGCCCTCCATTTCTGGATTCTTTCCTTTTCTTGAAAGGCAATTTAAGTAAAAAACTAGTAATGTAGCCTAAGGTTAGCCCTCCATTTCTGGATTCTTTTTTTTTTATAGGCAGTTATGCACAAATTTTTTGATAACATTTTATAGTTTTTTTTCCTTTTTTAACATTTTAATATAATAATATAAAATACAATATATACAGAATATAATACAACAAATAAAATAATAACTAAAAAAGATTTCACCTGAAAATGCTTTCAACATTAGGAATTAATAGAAGCAGAAAATGAAAATATTATTTTAGTAGTTTATATTAAAAATATTTAAAACAATGAATAGTAAATTATTAATAAGAAACGATTTACAGATTATTTAAAAGACACTTATTAAATGATAGTTAAATTTTTTACTAATTACTTTTTACTAAATTTTTATTTGAATAACAATTCTAATTTTCTGTCTCCTTTTGATGCAAAAATTTCAATAACTCTGTTAATATCAGGAACTATTTCCTGATGAATAGACATTAAGGCAAGTCCATTCAATCTATTTTCTGACATAGTACTCCTAGTATAAGTTTTTATTCTTCTAAGAGTAGATATTGACCTTTCACACTCACAAGTTGTAATTGGTATTGTAGCAAGTATATGAAAAGCCTCTAAAATGTTTGGAAAGCCTCTCATATCCATGAACTTTAATGTATCTAAAATAGTAGATGGTAATTCTGTCTTTTCTTTCCAAAATTCCTCCCATAACTCTAATTCAGCATGAATTGATGAGAAATGAGGAAGATCAGATTTATAAAAATTTAAAAACTTAAGGAAATTTTCCTTCCATGGACAATATTTAATATATTGCTTTGTTAAACTAGCAGGAAGAGCACTAAGACCATTATAAACAATCATACTCTCAACATCAAACGTGTTTTCTAGTTCATTGAGAAGATGATTAACAAGAAGCAGTGTAATAGAAACTTTAAAATAATCAGATATAGTATCACATATTTGATTATCTCTATGCTTCTGAATACCACAAGTTCTAGGTTTTTTTTCCTCAATATCAAATGTTTTTGCCAATGCAAGAGCAATTTTATACCATTTGTTATGGTAAGCATCTGCATTTTTTTGTATTTCTTTTAAACAATTAGTCAAATTTTGTATTTCATCCACTTGCTGGGAAATATCAAAAGATTTAGTTTGAAGGGTGATCGTAATTCCGTAAAAGTAATCCATAAGCTGTTTAGTTAAAACTAAAGAAACTATAAAAGAAAAATTTGACAACAACTTCATAAAAGAAGACGCTTTTGAAAATGTTTCTTTATTGTACTCTTTTAAATTATTGTCTTCCATTTCTTCAAAAACAGAAAAAACTGCAGAATAATTATCAAAAAACACATCAAGTCCACGAAGCTTTTGTACCCACCGAGTTCGACATGTGTCAATAAGTTTTGCTTGACCAGGAAGAAGGTATATTTTTAAGCAATTGCTTCTTTTAGGAGATAAGTTAAAAAAATAAGATATGTCTTTAACTTGCTCAAGCAAATTTTTTACTTGCTGGATTTGACAGTTTTTCCCAACAACTAAACTCAGTTTATGTGAGGCACAGTGAACAAATAATGCCTTAGAATTAACATTTTTTATAAGAGATGAAACACCTTTGTATTCACCTGCCATTGAAGCAGCTCCATCATAAGATTGACCTCTGCATCTTTGTATATCTAGGCCGAATTCTTTTAAAGTTTCAAGAATGTTGGTAGCTATGTTTAAACCACTTGTTCCTGTTTTGCATTCGAAAAAGCGTAAAAAAACTTCCTTTATATTACTGTTCAAGTCAACATAACGTATGACAATAGAAAGTTGTTCTAGCGTTGCACAGTCCGAAGCCTCGTCTGCCATAATAGAAAAGTACTTACTTTTTTTAATATCATTTATTAATATCTCTTCAATCGCATTTCCACAACACTCAATTAACTCGTTCTGAATGGTCTTCAAAATATATGTAGAATTTTTTGGGGCAGAGAGAAGATGCTCCTTTAGAATTGAATCACCTGCATCAACTCTAAAATTTAGAAGCTCAATAAAATTACCCAGCCCTGAAATTTTTGAAGATTCTCCAATTTCTCCTTGATATTTTCTATCATCTCTATGACCTCGTAGAGACATATCATTTCGACCCAAAAAGATTATAGTCTTGACAATTGATGCAAGCTTTTTTTTGTTTTCTTCTATACGCTGCTTCCTAGAAAAATCTAGAGAAACTTCAATAGGAAAAGTGTTATTTTTAACTCTAGATAAAAGCATATTATAACAATGCATGGACTTGATGTGCAATCCGTCAACAGTTTTCTCATGATCATTGAAAACTTTTATAGCATTACGCCAGGTATTAAATGGTTCTTTGAATAATTTACATAATGCATATTTGTTTGGTAAGCTTGCACCAAAAAGAGTACACGGAAGACAATATGCTCCATCTTTAATTTTAGAATAACAAAGCCAAGAAAAATCACTTAACCATTTTAGCAAGAATTTTCTTTTTCTGCTTTTACCTGTTAGGGGAAATTGGAAACATTTATCAGGAATCCAGACATTATTAATTAGAGATAACAGTTTGCTATCATTTGATCCTGATTTTAAATTTTCAACCTGTAGATGATATGAAGAAACATCATTGTTTGAATAAGATGCTACCTGATTTATAGTTAATAAACTAACATAAACAACCATGTTTTCATTAAGTGGAATATTTAAGTCAAGAGTGTTTTTATCACTGTTGTTGGCGTCTTTTGAGATAATCAATTCAGTTTTAACTGTTTTATCACAATCTCCAGACTTATCTAAATCTAAAGAGTTCTTAGAAACAGTAGGAAAAACTAATTTAGACTGGATTGCTTTTTGTATTTTATTATTTGCAGGTGGAAAACTAGACTTAGACATTTTTATTTTTTTGATATCAAGTAAACTTGCATCACTCAAAACAACAGCTGGTCGTTTTTTTGAAAGATCTTTAATCAGTGGTACAAAATGATTCGGATTAAAAAATAAAACACTTTTGTTTTTTATTTTATCTAAATTGCACCACAGAATGTTTATCGGACAACTTAATTTTTGGATACGAGGCTTTACAACTGTATTAAAAAAACAATGATACTTTTTAAAACCAATTTCAGGATAATGCTAGATAATGCTATTAGGCAAATGAAAGATGTCAATGTTTTATCAAAGCAATTTAAATATGCTTCTTTTAAAAGAAGTTCAGAAATCATATTATCATTAATCGTTGAAAAACTGTCAGAGCATTTAAATGAAACAGCGATAAAAAATAAATTAGCAAGCTGAGAATATTCAGAGCTATGTTGATTAAAATAACTCAAAAAATAATCATACCTTGTGGAAAAATATATGTTTTCGAATAACTCAATTGATGTCAGTAACCTTAGAATTTTTGAAGTATGCTTACTGTCATTTAAAAGCAAAAATAGTAAAATATACTGAAATGAGAAAAATAGTAAAATATACTGAAATGTAATAATAGGTATAAAATACTAAAATTTAATATAATATTATTAATAATATTGATAAAAAAAAAGATGAAGATTTAGTTTAACAAAAAGTTTTTTTTTCATAAAGAATTATAAGGTGACCATTTTTTTTACAATGAAAAGGAGGAAAAAAAATTTAAGATAAAAAAATTTAATTAAAAATAAAATATAGGGCTACACGAACGATGCAAGCGCATTATGAATAAATAAAATTAACCCTGGACAGACACAGTGGGGTCTTGAAAATATTTTATTTTTGTATTTCGACAAAAAAATACAATTATTTATGATACTGTTTTGTATTTGCTATCTTAAATACAATATTTACAGCTTATGAAAATGATTGGGTTAATTTATCTACAATTAGATAAATTAAATTTAAAAACCCAATTATTACATATAACACTGTTTAATAATTCAATGAAATTTTGATTAAAATATATATATATATATATATATATATATATATATATATATATATATATATATATAAGTTTATGTACTTCTTAAAACAATTGGTCAAACAATATAATTAAATAACATGATAAATGTGTGTGTGTGTGTGTGTGTGTGTGTGTGTGTGTGTGTGTGTGTATTTATATATATACATATATATATATATATATATATATATATATATATATATATATATATATTATATATATATATATATATATATATATATATATATATCCATGACACACTTTTGGTTTTTGCTTCAATTTAACAATTTTTTTCAATACGCCATTTTTTTAGGCGATTTGTTTAGTTTGTAGAACAAATTTATACCTACAAAATTTCTATTAATTACCAAAATATAACAGGTTAAACTTGTGAGGCTAGTTAAAGTAAAATTAAAAAGGTGTTTCAAGGTACCCCACCCTGTGGGGTACCTTGAAACATACTGTGAGCATCATTAAAAAAGTGATTAAAAATTATAACACACAGACAAAAGGCAGAATTTTTTTGAAAAATAAACAAATTAATAATTATAACCCAAATAATGCCTCCAATTGTCCAAATCACATTTCAGAAGATCAGATAATATATTATTTTAAATACCATTCTTATGCGTCAACAAATAATGACTTTGAATCGAAATGGGATCTCCTTGTGATATATTTACATAAATCTTTTTAAAATTGACTATAAATATTAAAGGAAATGATTTTTAGAATTGTTTATGACACAATGGAGTACTATTCTATAGTTTTAGGGCCCTCCACAAATGCTGTATAAAGTTACCCCATACTTGCTAATAGAAAACAATTGAATATTTTTAGTATCAACTTGTTTTTTCAATGATTTTGTTTAATAAAGTAAAAAGCTTATGGATTGTAGTTTACAAAATAATGTTACTTACTGATAGACACATTGAATAAGATACCTTAAAACTTATAAACTTTAAAAACTAATAAATTATTTGCCATCAAAAAAACACAAATTTCGACCCCCCGCAGGCCTAATGATGTCAAATGATGTAATTTTTTTTTTTTTTCAAAACATAGCTCTAGTAGTAACTGTTTCACTATATGAAAGCGGTTGTCTCAGCTGTTATGATGCCTCCACAACTACAATGTTTCATGGTGCCCCTCTCTGCCCTACATACATATATATATATATATATATATATATATATATATATATATATATATATATATATATATATATATATATATATATATATATATATATATATATAATATATATATATATATATATATATATATATATATATATATATACACACACATATATATATATACATATATACACATTTATATATACATACAGGGGCTAATCTAGAAAAAAAAATTACTGTCCTAAAGAAATTTAGCGTCAAAAAAAAAAAATCCCTAAATACGGTCAATGCTGTCAAAAACGGTCTAGAATAGCCCCTGATATATATAATACTAAATAAGTAAGTTACAAAAAATACACTTTGCCTGATACATAAACAAACATTATCATGCTTCTAAATAAATAATAGTCTTATTAACAATATCAATTAATAATATATTACCTTACAATATCAATATATAAATAATATATCATTTTTAAATATTCAAAACTTAAATTTTATACTTTTTCTTGATTTTTTTAATCTTTTCTTCAATTTAGCATGTAGTTCTTCTAAAAACATATAGTATAATAATGTGATTAAATGATATATAAATATATTTTATTTAATCTGAAAAAATGCACTTTATATATAGGCTTATATATAATATACTTTATATATAGGCACTTTATATATAGGCTGTGTCATTTTGTAACTAAAGTAAAAATTCTGGGACATTATACTTTGTAATCTTTGTTATTTATATCAAACTGATGATGTTTAAAATTTTAGCTTGTCATGCATAACAAGATTACATGAAACTTATTTTTTTTCAATTTTTATGCTCTTTATGCGAAATATTACTTTTTAAATAAATTATATTAAAAGCAAAAAAATATTGAAAGCCTAATAGCCAGGAAAAAAAGTTTTTGTTTGCTAAAAAATGATTTTATTCAAATAATAACAATTACAAATCATTATTAAAAAACATAATTGCTACACAAAATCATTTTCTCCAATTGTTATTTTGTAACTTTTTGTTTAAATTTTCCTAATTTTTTCCTTTGCAATTACAGTTTTTTGGTAACATTAGCGGGCATCTTTTTTTTCTCATCTCTTGCTAAAAGTATCACATTTTACAGTCATTTGTTACTTGTAGCAGTCATTTGTTACTCTGTAGCTCTCCAAATCATCCCAGCAGCCAAAATCTCCTTTAATCCATTGATTAACCTTTACATCAGAAACACTAACAATGAACCAACAAGGTTAAGAAGTGTCAGATTACTGCCCATATAAAAAATTTTTGTGGGCGAAGGTGTGCGTGTCTAAATTTCTCAGGCTTAACACTAATAAGCAAATTTTTATCATTTCTAACATATTGATAAACCAAAACTTTGTCTGCTAGTGCAAGAACAACTATTTGTTCATTGAAATGCTTATAAAAGTCATTTAACATAGCCATGTCGCATCTTGGAGCAGAATGTTATTCTAATTTTTAGGAACCATGGGGCATACATAAAAGTTATGAAGTTGGCATAATTAAACTTTTTCTTATTGCATTGTACCATGCTGCAAAAATCTAAGTTTCTGAAAATTTCTGCCTAGGAAGAATTAACTTTGCTTTAATAACTTGCGGCAATCACTTCTAGCAAAGGTTTCATTATGAATTGTACAAGTCATATAAGTTCAAGCTTTTTCGGGTTTTTCCATAAAAATTATACCAGAAGCTAAAGTATTACATTCAAAGATAGATACATTATCAAGCCTATTTACCTCATTAAAAATTTCTGGTCAGTTTTTTTTAAATTTAATAAAAATTTATTTTTGTGAACATTTAGTATCGCCCAACAAAACTTCTATGAAATGTGGAATTCATATATATATATATATATATATATATATATATATATATATATATATATATATATATATAATATATATATATATATATATATATATATATATATATATATATATATATATATATATATATATATATATATATAGTATATATATATATATATATATATATATATGTTTTGCTTTTCAACTAATCTATGATTTCATTTCAAATAAAACCACTTTTGTCTACCAATATCAGACATGATTAAGTGTAATTATAAGTAGTATCTGGCATACCTAAAATAATTATATGATAAAATTTTAATTTGATTTATGAGTTACACAAATGAAAACTTAAGAGCAAAAAAATAATTGTAGGTAATTTTTCATATGTAATATTAAAAATTATTAGAGCCACTGTTTCTAATGGTAGGAAGCTTTCTATCTGGTAGACCATTAATGGAGTATTTCAGGAGATAAAGAATTGTCAATGGATTGGTAGAACAATAATTTTTTCTTTTAATTCCTTTTACTTTAGTTATTATTTCAATTATCTGGAGAATTAAAACTAATCTTATACAATAATAATTTATTAATAATTTATACAAAGTTTATTTATGCAGTATACTAGGCAGTAAAATAAAATTTGACAATGACTAATTGTGTAAAAGGTTTTGGTGTGAAATATTTGATATATTCTGATAAAAAGACTAAAATTTATTGAAAATTCTTTATAAATTTTACTCCAAAAAAGTACGAAGATAATTTTTTTTATAAAATTCAAGAAACTTCTTGTTTTGCACAAAAATTGGAAAAAAGCAGCAACAACGTAATCTTATTAGACTTGTCCTACAGTTTATATAGTATGTAGTTTATATATATATGTATATATATATATATATATATATATATATATATATATATATTATATATATATATATATATATATATATATATATATATATATATATATATATATCTGTGTGCATGTGTGTGTGTATATATATTGTAAAAATATTAAAAATTCAATGTTTTACTTGATCTTGATCTACTGCTACTGGATCTGGATTGACTTGATCTTGATCTTGATCTAGAAGATTGAGTTTGTTCTTCTTCTAAAAACATATAAAAATTTGATGTTTGAATACCTGATTTAAATGATGTGTCATGTCATCTTTTGTACTTCTAAAACTTAAATTGTTATTGCCTTTTACTTAATTAGTATTGCTGTTGTTTTTTATGTTGCTTGGTATCATTGTTATATTAGTATTGTTTTTTTACTATTTTTAATGTCATTATTATTTTTATTTAAAACTGTTATTATTATTATTATTTATTACTATTTCAATTAACAGTATACATATCTAATATACTATATCAAAATTACTGTGAGTTATCATAAGTTTTATTTTATTATTATACAAACATTTATGTTCATGTCAAACAAATATATGTTGATCTTAACTTTGCAATAACATTATAATATTAAATAATTGACCAATAAATAGATACAAAATTTTAAATTTCTTACCAGATGATGACATATTGATTGATAGCTACATTAAAAAAAGTAATAATATTGGTTATTAATAAGTAATATACTAATATTATTAATAAGTAACACTACTAAAATTATCATATTATGAGTATTATTATATTGGTTAGTAATATGTAAGATATTACTGTTTTAACAAACTTTCTAACAAAAACAAACAACAAAAGCCTAATTTGTTTTAAGTATTTTAAGCTAAAGTCAGCCTTACCATAGGCTTTAAGATAAACACGAGGTGAATTTTAAATTTTGGTATCGTTTTAAAATACATGAAAATTACGCATGCGTTAACATTTTTCTAGGTCTGCGATTTTAGTAAAATCGGAAATGTCCTTTTGAACGACATTATTTAGCACTGTCACGGAGAAAACTGTCCGCGGAGTAATTTGTTCGATCGGACATTTTACTCCGGAGTAGAACGTCCTAGTTTGTCCTATCCGTCCGTCTAGGACAATTTACTCCGGAGCAAACTGTCCTACGTTGGAGTAAACTGTCCTACTTTTTTGCGGATTATTTTTATTCGGACCACTCGAGCGATGTGTTTTAGCGTTTGTTTAAACGATGGTTTGAGAACTCGCGCATTATTCTGCGGCATAAAGAAAACTTTAGCACTTTATATACTAAGCATAATATTATTATAATTAGCATAGTAATATTATGCGTCATGTAACTCATACAAATAAACCTGAAGCTTGATAGTCACAAGGTTATTTTTTACCGGTTTAAAAGTTTAAAAAAATGTTAACACTGACATGTTTAAATCTTTATATTTCGTTTAAGGTTTAAGTTAAAAACCAGTAAAAAATAAAAATTATGTTTTTTATGTTATCTTGTTTGAAATTTATTCTAGATTCAGAATCAGAGCCGTAACCACAAATTTGATATTAGGGGGCCCTAGGGTTCTTTTAAAGGAGGAAGGGGATAAAAAAATTTGTTAAAATTATTTTATGTTTTTCCCTTATAATTATAATTTAAAAATTTTTTGGAGGGGCCAGGGCTCTTCCGATGGTTACGGCTCTGAGAATATATATACATTTATATTATTAGAATGTATATATTCAATATTATAAGAATAATTCGATTTTTTTTAAAGTGAAGTTTTTTCAGCTCCTATAGCAACGTCAATAGCAATGGCGATTTCCTGACTTTTAGTAAACTAATTTTTTTATTTAGTACATAATTGTTTCTGCAAACCTTTATATCAATTTATTTAATACCTAATTAACTTTTGCCACATATATTACTAATATATATATATATATATATATATATATATATATATATATATATATATATATATATATATATATATATATATTATATATATATATATATATATATATATATATATATATATATATATATATGTATATATATATATATATATATATATATATATATATATATATATATATATATATATTTTAAATGTGTTTTAAACAGAATTCTTTTTTTTGACCTTGTACAAAACATAAAATTAAAAATGAAAACTTGAAATTTTCATGGTGTACTCTTCTACAATTACTTGATGGACTGTAGCAGAATCACAGTAAACTCATGATAATGCTTTAAGTTTTGAACAATTATCTTAAATAAAAAATGGATTTTTTATTTTTGCTTTTTAAACATAAAATATTATATAATACTAACATCGAGAAAGTCTTGTTCTTCTTTTTCATCATTCACTTAATCCATTTTATTTAATTAACTAAAGTAAGTTTTTTTAAAAATTGCATATACCAAACTGGTTGACTTTGTCAACCAAATTATATATTTTGACATGAAAAACTTAATGTAGGTTATTTAAGAAAAGTTTAAGTAAATACCAGCTAATAACATTAATGATACAAATAGCAATGATAAAAATAAAACAACCAACTGAAACAATTACAAGAATGATAAGATAATTTTATAATTAAAAAAAAAAAATCAGTATTTATACAGTACAGCATACATATTATAGTAGAGTAAATAAATGTAAATAAATAATGGTACAAAACAGTAATAAGTTATTATCTAACTACAGTTAAATCATATTTTGCAATGTTACCTGAAAATAAAACTAATCCAAACTTTATTGAGTTGAATTCAATTTTTCCTTAACTGTTGGTAAATGATTAATAAAGTAAACTTAAATTCATGGAAGTTTACTAAATTAAAACCATATTTCAACAGTAGACAAACTAAAATAAAATAATGGCAAAGTTAAAATCAATGAAATAATGGAATAAAAAAGAATCATTTTTTTTAAATATAACTGATAATAAAAATAAATCAAAAACTTTGAAAAAAGTCTTTGAAACCTTATAACAAAAAACTCCAATCATAAATAAATAAATAATAAATCCAAATAAACAAATAAAGCTCCAGCATAAATAAAATTATAGACAAAATAAGGAGAATTATAAGACAAAATAAATATAAAGAAGAAGAAGAGCAATAACGCTTTAAACTAACGTTACTCTTTAAGCTAGAACTACTTTTTAACCTAATGCTACATTTTAAGTTAATACTACTCTTAATCTTTCTTACTATAATAAAATGTCTTCATAATTACTTTTATTTATGCTATTATTTATACTTTTTATACCCAGAAGTTAATTGCAATAATCGCACAAAAAATCATCAAAGCTGCTTTCCGAAATGTTGATCAAACAGTTCAAGTAATATAACTTATTGCATTTCAAACATTTAATCATTTTGCCTTCAGCAGGCATCCGACAAGAACAGTAAAGTAACAAACCAGTAAATGCTTTATACCTTTCCTCAATTATTTTATTTATAAAATGTTGGTTGCTTTCAGGTCTTGTGTTAAAATCAATTAACAATGATTGAGAAGATTCTCCTGCAACTTCTAATTCTATAGAAAGTATGGGCTTCCTTACGAACATTAATTCAAAGGGGCGGTATTTTGTAGACTCTTGCCTTGATGTATTGTATGCCAAAGTACAAGCATCCAAATGAGTATCCCATGTAATATGGCGATCATTGCAAAATTTTACAAGCATTAACTGGATGGTTTGATTGAACCGCTCATCTAAACCATTAGCCTAAAACACAAGATGATTAAATCCAAGATTATAAAACTAGAAAGCTCTTATACACAAACTGAATTCAAATTTTTAAACTTGTGGATGATAGGCTGTGGTAAAATGATATTTCACATTTAACAAAGTCGTTAGTTTCTTGTTTATTTGGTTGTAAAACTATGTGCCTTGGTCAGAGGTAAGAACTTTTGGTATACCCAATTGCATGAACAACTGAAATATTCAAAAAAAATTTATATCTTTAAAAATATTATTTAAATGCAATCAGATAATATTATTTAAATTTACCTTATACAATTCTATTGCAACACCGCTTGCTAATTTTGATTTTAGGGGAAACGCTGCTACCCACTTTGTGCAATAATCAGAGATAGTAAGAATACATTTATTTATACTAAATCAATTCCAATATGAAACCATGGTGACTGTACTTTAATAGGATGAAGCTCTGGACTAGTTTTTTTGAAATTTTGCATATTTGTGTGCTGACACTGTTTGCAGCTTTTAACCTATGTTATGTGTAACTTGCAAATTACAAACTCTAGCATATAGCATATGGTTAATGTTCTGATGTCACAAGACTTAAATTTAGAATTATTTAAGAACATACTTTAAAAAAATTTCACATAATACAATATATAATATATGTATATATTATACATTATTGCATTATAAAAAAATAGATACACATTGGTTACAGATATAATAGCAATACTAAAATATGTATCAGGTAGTCATTATACTTATATTCTATAAAAGTGTTATTATTTGTAAAATAGATTAACATTTTGAACAACATAAAGTTTTGAGAACTTGTTTCAAATCTTCTGTCATTCAATTATTAAAACTTTCTTTATATTTTAAAACATAACATGGTATTATATATATATATATAAATATATATATATATATATATATATATATATATATATATATATATATATATATATATATATATATATATATATATATATATATACATATGTATATATATATATATATATATATATATATATATATATAAATGCCATAAGAATATTGATAACAACGATGTAATATACATACAGCATAAGCTACATCTGTGAACATGCCTGGCCAGTAAGATCGGTCTGAAACCTTGTAAAAAGTTTGGGTTCTACCAAGGTGACCAGCAGTTGGTGGCGCTACTGCAGTTTCGCCCCCCCCCCCCTTTTTTTTATTGCTGATTATGATAGAGAATTTTATGCTGATTAAGAATCGTATAAAAACATAGGTCTGAAAATCAACAAAAAGTGCTCTAATTCGCTGTTGAAGTTTAAAAAATTACAGTAAAAAACGCTAATATTCGCCATTTTTTTGAAACGTTTTAAATTAAAGTTTACATTTTGAAATCAATCGCTTAGAAAATCTTTTTTTAATTACGCAACCCGGTTTTTATTGTCGTCAAAATTAAATTATATTTAAATTAAATTAAATGTTTTTATTAATATATTTTATATGTTTTTTAAAAATTAATTTAAGATTTTGCTTTTTAAATGTACACAAATCTACTGACAAATAGGGATCGGCGCAATTAAATGTACATGCATCGACTGAAAAATAGGGATTGATCGGCGCAATTGAATGTACATACATCGACTGACAAATAGGGATTGGCGCAATTGAATGTACATACATCGACTGACAAATAGGGATTGGCACAACTAAATGCACATACATCGACTGACAAATAGGGATTGGCGCGATTAAAAGTACATGATCTGAAACAGGGTTAGGGTTTGGGCCAGAGATAAATCAGAAAATGATGCGCTCAGCATTTTTTAACAGTTTTGCTTTACATTTTTGATAGAAACCAGGCTTTTTTAAATTCATCTTTGAAAAGAATTTTATTTATAAATAGGTATGAAAAAATGGCGAATCTTAGCGTTTTTTAGTGTAATTTTTTAAACTTCAACAGTCATTTAGAGCCATTTTTGTTGGTTTTTAGGCCTATGTTTTTATACGATTCTTAATCAGCATAAAATTCTCTATCATATTCAGCAATAAAAAAAGGGGGGGGGGGGGAGAAACTGCAGTAGCGCCCAGTAGGTTCGCTATGACAAAAAATAACAATTTGTTTTCTTTGCTCATTGCTAAAAACCACTTCCAACCATATGTCATTCTTTGTCTTGTGATGCAGTTTATCATCCTCCTCCTAAACCTGTAAAGTATAAATAATTATTTATGTATTATTGGAACTGCTTCCAATAATACATAAATAAACTTTTTGTGCTATAATTTTTTTAAATATCCTTGTAAGTATTATTAAATGGGAGCAAATTGTATGATAATTATATATTCTATTTGAAAAATAGAATATAAAATTATCATATATTCATTTGTCATATCGACTATATTTGTAACTTTCTTAACAGTGTATAAAAGTATATATCATATTGTAACTATGTTACTAGTAACATAGATACAAAATGATATAATCTATGTATGTTTATAATCTATACCTGCTTGTCGAATAGCCCGCATTTCGTTCGGTGTGCAGTCATAGCGATAAACAGATGTAAATATATAGTTACTAACATCAGCAAGCATTCTTTCTTCAGCATTATTCGGTTCATCCATTTTTAAAATTAATTTTTGAAATGATGGTACAAAATCAGCCGCAATTCTTAAAATTACACTATTCTCTAGGTCGGACAACTTACTCCAAACTAGGACGTTCTACTCCGGAGTAAAATGTCCGATCGGACAGTTTACTTCAACGGACAGTTTTCTCCGTGACAGCACTAACCAGAAGAAATAAGGAAAACGAATTAATGGTAATCTCACGGTAGCGAACAAAAAACCTTAATATGTAATCATATATTTAACAGAGTGTCTTTCCAAATCGGACACGTTAAAACCAACTATGTGGCCAAGTTTTATTTTCACGGTTGAAAGATCGATATTTTAATATTTATTTGACAGCTTTTAATAATAGAATAATACCTCGGTAACGTATAATAGGGACCGTTGTGGCCACAGCAGAAATCTCTATAGCCAAATTCCGTAAATTTCGGCAGACGCAAATAAATTTTTAGTGATAATTCTTCAACAAAACAACCAAAAACTAACTTGGCTACCGTTAAATTTAATCTCTATGGTCATAAACTGTTAAGGGTTATACACGTAAAGTACGTCACGCAGAGTTTAAATAATGGTTTAACAAATAAGTAGCTCTCGTTCGCAGAGTTTTGAAAGTAAAATCATTTGCGCAAAGTTTCAAATTTTAACTTTAGGTGACGTAATTTATTTTAAACTATTTAGACGAAAAAATATTTTGCACGTCTTTATAATATTTTCCTTAATATATTGCTAAAATATTTCTATATCTTATACCACAAATTTTGAAAGACATTTAATTGATACGAAATGAATTTTCTAAGAAATTATTCTGACTTTAAACTATGTGGCCATGGCCACAATGGCCACCCCTTGGATCCGCGCCTGTATATATTATATATATATATAAATTAGTAAAAAACACTTTTTAACTTTTATCTTTTTTAACTTTTATCTACTTTAAGTTCACCATTGCTGGATCATCAGGAAGAGTTCATGAAAATGCACTTACTCTTCCTGCTGATCCAGCAATGGTGAAACTTAAAGTAGAAGATAAAAGTTAGATAAGTGTTTTTTACTAATTTATTATTGCTCTGTTCTTTAAGAACATTGAGCGCTCTATTTGTAAATTACACTAACATAATTTACATATATATATATATTTGTAAAATACACTAACATAATTTTTATATATTATATATATATATATATATATATATATATATATATATATATATATATATATATATATATATATATATATATATATATATATATATATATATATATATATATATATATGTAAATTATGTTACTGTATTTTACAAATATAAGCTTTGTTAAATTATGTAAGTGTATTTTACAAATATAAGCTTTGTTGAATCAAAACTAAGTTTTACAAAAAATAAAAAATAAAAATAAATTTTTATGAAAAATCAAAAGTTTAAAATACGCATTAGTAGGAAATGTTTATTTATGAAAGAAATTTAACCACAAAAAATCAGTTGAAATAAGAACTTCGGACAAAATTAAGTACTGTTATATGTATTCTCATGAGTAACAACAATTAATTTATGTTTTACATAACTTTTTTTTCATGTTTTCTAAGATCCTTATATAAAATTTGGTTTCATAGAACTATGCTTTGTAAATTTATAAAATTGTTACAGTATCACATTTAACTTTATTTTAAAACTTTATAATGTTTTATACTGTTTTTAATTGAATCATTAAATAAATAAATGATATTAATATAAATGAATGATTAAGTTGAAAAAAATTATGATAAAGTTGAAAAAAATTAGCTTATATTAAGAAATAATTTATGTAGTGTTTCTTTGCAAACACTAAAATACTATGATTAAAATTTTTAAGTCCACTGAACTGCAATTACTTTTAATTTTTTCGTGCTTTTTAGTGGCTTTTGTTACAGACTTTAAACTTTGCGTCAAATTATCTCATTTCAACATATTCGTTATATTGGCTGGTTTGGCGCAAAATCATCCAACTGAGATATTAAAATGAGCTTGCATACTAATAGCTTTTCATTCAATAATAGGTGCTCAACGCAAAAAAACTAATTCACGAAATTTATCGTTATTTTTCACGAGATACAAAAAAGTTCTCTTTAGTACCATGTGGAATGTCGGAAAGACAAAAACTACCAGAAAATACAGTGAAATTTATTCTAGCTTTTTTAAAAACATTGTCTGGATAGACGCAGCATGCGGAAAGTTACAAACTTCAATAAGAAACCGTTATATATTAAGATTGGCAGTTCATGATTCGAAAGGTGATTTTAACAAAGATTTATTTGTTGAAAAAGTTCACAACTATTACATAAATGTAAAAACTTAATATATTTTTGATGACATCGACGATAAAAGTGTTAAAAGTTTGAAAATGCACATTTCAAGGAAACCGAACACATTTACAATAATTACCTTCCAATAGAGAGGGTGGTCAAAGAATGTAAATAAAATGTTTGCTGATATTTTTTCTTATGAAGATGCATTCGCTTATGTAAAAAATAATATTAAGAAATACACCGATGAAAACATAAATAACTTACTTAAAGAGCTTGGTTATCAGCCATTTGCAGATAACGCATGCAATAAAATATATAAATATACATAAAATTTTGATAAAAAAATATGTTGATCTATATAAACTGAAACCTTTAGAAATATTAGACTCTGATAACTTTCCTTCTGAAGATGAATCAAAGTCTACAATAAAAGCAATCAATTTGGTTTTATTCAAATTAAAAAAAAGTAACCTTATTTCAATAATATTACTAAACTGTTTATTTCATTGCGATGGTCAAAATATAAATAATTTATATTCCAAATGTTAAATCAAATGAAAATAAGCGATGAACTTTTAATAAATAAAACCTTTCGTTTACTAATTAATTATGCGTAACTAAATTGTTTCGGTGATAACAAATATACAATGCACGAACTGACTCAGCTGACGCGTAGATGTTTTCAAAATAGAAATTCATTAAATTAAATTAAATTAAATTAAATGTATTCTGAAATAGATTTACATTTCATGGAATATTTACATATAGTACAAGTACTAATTTTAAGTAAACACCATAATAAGAAACTAAAACACCAAACTAAAAAACAAAACAAAAAAAACACAAAAAACGCACACAAAAAAAAAAAAAAAAAAAAAAAAAAAAAAAAAAAAAAAAGTACAATACTTAAAGGAAAAACTTTTGAAATAATAATTAAGTAAGAAGTTTGATAATTTAGGACATAATTCAAATTTCTTTTATACATCTATCTAGAATAAAGACTTTTATATACCTAATTAAAATATAGCAAAAAAGAGAAGTAGATTATAATAATATACAGTAACAACATTGTAAATAATGTAGTAATATAAGTATCGGTAATAATAATTGGCAATAATAATAAAAACTCCAGTTATTAGTAATAATAATCAAAATAATAATAATACAAATGATAAAGATAACAATTCTATTAATAATAATAATAATAATAACAGTAATAACAATAATGATAATAATAATAATAATAATAATAATAATAATAATAATAATAATAATAATAATAATAATAATAATAATAATAGTAATGATAACAATAATATAAATAGTAATAATAACAACAATAGCAACAATAATAATAATAACAATATTAAAAAATAGCAATATTTATAATAGTGAGAGTTGGAAATAGAATAATGATATTAATTTGAGAAAAAGTTAAGAAAGAGCAAGTATTAGTAGTAATAAATCAGTATTGAAATGAAGAAAGTAGTAGAAAAGAATTTTAGAAAAGATCAATTATTAGTAGTTATAGACCAGCATTGAAGTGAATAAGGTTAAGATGGATAGTAGATAGTTAGCAGTAGAGTAGCATAGAAATTAGGAAGAATACTTGTTTAATAAAAAGTTAAATACACTGTTTTTGAATTTGGAAAATGTAGGGAGAGATTTTAACTGTGAGGGGAGACTATTCCATGTGCATATGCTCTGATATTTAATCGATTCATGTCCATAACAAACAGTTCTATGTTTTGGTATAGATAATTTGAAGCTTTTAGCTGATCGAAGTTGGTAACGAGTATTTTTTTTATAAGTAAAAAAATCAGTAAATGGAGGAGGTAAGGTTTTATGTTGCTGTTTCCAAACTACAACTACAAATACGTTATCTTAGTTAGTACAATTCAACTACAAATACGTTATCTTAGTTTAATTGAAAATTATTTTAGATTTGATTTGAAGGAAGTAAAAGATCGCGTAGATTACGGAAACTATTCTGCTTTCCATTTTATATATATGTTTCAAACAAAGAAATAAAAATTTCAAAAACCTTCCATGATATGACAATATCTATTAAAAAACTATTAGTATGTAAAGGTTTATTTGAAGAAGCAATCGAATTATTAAAAGCTGTTCAAAGTATTAATACAGAAATTTATGGTGAAAATAATGAACTAACGCTTGCTACAATAAGTAATATCGCAAACTGTTTTTACCATATGGAAAAATATACAAAAAATAATAAAGCTTTAGGCATTTTGAACTCTTTTGATAAAATACGAACTGAAATTTTAGGTATCAGCCATCCAAATATAATGAGAACAAAACATAATATCGCAAGCTGCTTGAACAATATGGGAAAATGTAAGAAAGCTTTAGAAATTTATTATTCTGTTGATAAAATACAAACTGAAATTTTAGGTATCAACGATCCAGATACAATGTTAACAAAAAATAATATTAGAAGCTGTTCGAAAAACTTGAAAAACAAGTTTTTAATTAAATAAATATAATTTAATTTTTTAAATCTTTATCAAAGCTTTACTATTTTGTTTGATAAAAAAAAAGTAACTTTATTACTATTTTTAAAAGGAAGCTTAAAAATTGTTAAAAATTTTTCAAATTCTACTATATAATTTATTATTTATATAATTTATTATAATTTCAGTTGGCATTTTCAAGTCAAAATTGAGATAAGTTTGTTATCTTATTAATAGTAAATATATGTTTTTATTCTATGAGTTGTATGTTATATAGAAAGAAAGTTTAAAACTTTTTTATGGTTTAAACTTATTTTACTTATTGCATTTTAAATATTTCTTTTGTTTAATTTATGTTTTGTTTGGGTAATATATATATATATATATATATATATATATATATATATATATATATATATATATATATATATATATATATATACATATATATATATATATATATATATATATATATACATATATATATATATATATATATATATATATATATATATATATATATATATATATATATATATATATATATATATATATATATATATATATATATATATATATATGTATATATACATATATATATATTAATTTTTAATGTTTTATACGTATTAACTTAAAAAGGAAAAGTTATCAACTAAAGTTATTGATTCTAATCTAAACCAACAGGTTTTTTTATCTAATTTAACTATGCTGAATTAAATTATGCTTATATAAGTTTAGGATTCTTATTTGAAACATGTTTCTAAATTTAACTGTACCTAAAAGTATAAAACTGAAAGTGAATCAATGTGACAAATTTTTAAATGCGTCTTTTTTTTTAATAATCAAATTTGAAAATCGTTTTTTGTAGTTTAAAACAAAGTAAGTGGCAAAATTTAACTGAAAAAAAAATTAAAAAAAACCGTCAAGTCTCAGTTATAGTTTAATTGCAACCAAACTTAATCGTCAAATTGAAGTCTCTTCACCTTTTTAAGATGTAATTGAGAACATGAAAGTTGTATTTAAGAAATCGTAATATGTAATTGAGAAATACAACATGTATTTTAGAACTCATAGTATGTAATTGTATGTAATTACAAAATATAAATAAGAAATCGTAATATATTAATTGTGAAAGTCTTCTTGAACATGAAATTAACTAAGTTAAGCTTATCAAATTTAGTATTTGTTTGCAACCGTAGTATACCATGTATGCTACCGTAGTATACCATGTATGCACCAGTAATAATAATTGAAATGAAAGAACGTTGTGTTTTATACACACTATGACACGAAAAACTATTATAAAATCTGTGTCAAGATGTATTTCACCACATTTGTTTACATCCGCTTCTTGAAAAACCAAATCGAACTTGTCGAATTTTTCAGCATAAAACGCATAGAACCAATCAATCTAGAGACCCCAAGTACTCTAAAACCGATATAATTTTTTCCCTACTGTGATTTTTGAGCTCATTATATCAATTTTATAACAAAAAGAGCAATATTTTACCTTTTTAAATATTGGGGGAAATGTAAATAAATTATATAAAAATGAAATATGAGGCCAGCAAGACAATTTTCCAAAATTTTAATTTCTTAACAATTTATATTAGTCAATTGACATCATATATTGAAATAAGAAGAAGAAATATGAAAATTTAATTTTTTGCTTGCTTTTTTTCAAAGTGTTTTTCAAGAAAATCCATTTAAAAGCAGAACATTTTTTTAATACTTACTTTACACAAGCAGAAAAACACTAGGTCGCACTTGGCCGCACCTGATCTACTTCAAATTACACTTTATATATATAGATAAAAATTTACAACCGAATTTTCTGTGCACACTTGAGCGTAGTAGTTGCTAGGCTTTTTGTTGTAAATGATACCTAATTGTATATTTTGCTTTAAAAAGCTGAAGAAGACGCGTAAAGAACAATCTTAATCATTTAAATCTTGTTTGAATAGCACTTTTAACGTAATTGTGAAAAGTTATGAAACTATTTATGAAGAAGGATGGTAACAAATAACATTAAAAAACATTTGCATTCACCGCAAAAGGACGTGTTTTTTTTACTTACTGGTTATCAACAAAAAAAAAAAATTTGAAATGGCTACTAAAAATTTTACATCTGCACAATCAAAAGATATTTTGGAAATTCATGAAAATACTGTTATAAAGATGTTTAATGGCTCAAGAACTCAGGAGTGGGCTGGAGCCGGCTCGGTCCGGCTCTAGCCCACTTCGATTCCACTCGGTCCGGCTGTTAAAATTTTCGAAACTCGGCCGGCCGCTTGTTAAATTAACCCTAAAACCAAAATTAAGCCATATTAATAGTATTTTTATGCAAAATATGCACATCGCGCTGATGTGCCACACACTCGCAAACATATCATGTGCGCAACACAATACACACATCATATGCTTACGTAAAATACGAAGTGCTTGGCTCGTAACGTAAAATACGAAGTGCTTGTGAGTGAGTCACAAGTTATGAAGCTTCGGCACACTACACATGGTATCGCCCGCTTTATTAATTCCTTCGTTACTTGTTACAACTTTATTATTTGTATAATTTGTTTGTTTTCTACAGATTATATAGGGAATGCAAATTTTAACGAAAATAAAAAAATCGGAATTCGGAATTCGAAAATAAATCTTTTCGGAACTCGGAATTCCAATTCAATAATATTTAGTTATTGTTTTATTTGTCTAAAATATGCTTTAAAGAAGCAGATATCGCAGATCGAACTTCTATACAAAAGTTACCAGCAACTGAGAAGGCTCGCTCAGACTCCACCCTCAATGGCGAAATCAAAATCAAAAACTAGTAGACGCGCTATTCGAAGAATTTCATTTCAGATTTAATTCTTGAATTAAAGCTCCGACTTGTAAATTGTTAAGTTGAGCTGGACGGTGTGTTGTACAATAGATTCAATTGAATTTGATTTTGCAACTTTTGCTTTAATGTTGAGGGCTTAGTTTTTGTTTTCTAATGCTTACCTAATTATTGATCTAAATAAATCAATACACACCGCTCCAGGGTTGGTGCGAGTAGGTATCACGTGAATAGGTGTCACGGCCTTGCACCGCACTAATGCGGTGCAAGGCAGGCGCGAGTGTACTCAAATAAACAAACACTGTTCCAGATCTTAAAATATTACAGCAAATGAAATGAAGACATGACACTTTTAACTGCAATTTGGGAATGTTTTCTCTGTCTACTTACAGAATTTAGAACTTATAGAATATCTTCTTATAGAATTAGAATGTAGAACATTTATATGAAACCAAACAAAAACACAATTTAAAAGTTGTATAGAGCACGAACAAATAAATTTTAATTTCGGAATTCGCAGGTAAAATTTTCGGAATTCGAAACTATATTATGAAAAAGAATTCCGGAATTCTCGAATTTCGAATTTCGAGATGCAATCCCTAAGATTATATTTACTATAAAAACTTACTTTGTCTACTGTATTGACAATACAAAATACAATTAATTAGTCTAATTGCTAAGGTAAGTTATATAAGTAAAATTAAATTTTTAGTTTACATGAATAAACAATTGTAAATTATTATTTGTAAATAATATAAATTCATTAATTTAAAAATTGTGTGAATATAATGGCAGTATTTAAATTTTAGATTTTTTTTAATTAAAAAATGAAGAGAGTGCAAGGAAATTTATTTTCCTTTGCAAATGCCAAAAAAACAAAACTCAATAAAGAATTACTTGAGAAAACAACAAGTTCTGCAGATATTGAACCTATACAATCAATTTCAAACAAAACATCAGCTTCATGTTCATCAGCATCATCTACAATATCATTAGAATCATGCACAGTACGCAATAGTCAACTACTAGATTGTTGGACAGAAATACAAGTGAGTTTGTTCACAGAACAATATAAATGGTTAGTGGTAAAAGATGGCAAATTAGGTTGTAAAGACTGTTCAAAAATAAAAACCTTAGGAATAGAAAACAAAAACTAATTCACGTATAAAATGAGTGGATTTCATGTTCAATAATTCCTAATGTAACTAAAAAAGACACAAGGCAAATTTCTCTACGCAAAAAAATTAAAGAACATTCCACTTCATGCTCACATTTTAAAAATTCAAGAAACAATTATTCAATCTAACAAACAAGTTTTACCAAATGTAGTTAAAATATTCAATTCTGAAGCAATTAACATTAGTGTAAAAATTTTCAACACAGTTTATAGTCTTGTTAAACGAAACAAACCATTGTCTGATATAGAAGCAGCTTTGGAATTACAAAAAAAAATGGTGTTAATATAGGTAATTGTTTACATTCCAGACGCACCACAGTGTGCCCAGGACATGAAAAAATTCATTTTTCTGACCTTTTATTTTTTCACTTTAAATTGTAAATTTATGTTGTGTAAGACATATGTAGGTCATGGCAAAAAAAAAATTATAAATTCATCAAACCATTTTGTTTTTATAGCTGTTTGAAGTTGAAGAAAAAGTTGACTCAAAATATTTGTATTAAAACTGTACCAATACTGTTTTTTAACAATAACTTTGAAACGCTATATATCAAAATTGACTCCATAAATTAAAAAAAAAATTCTATCCTGGTCTGTAAATAATATTTAATTTGTGAATTACTTCAATAAAAATTGAAATTGAAGTTTAAAAATTTGTTTTGTGCAGTTTTGTTTATACCTAAAAAAATTCTAAAATATATGAAAACATATTAATTTTTTTTAAAAACAAAGTCACAGGAAAAAAAAGGCCGCAGGAGGCCGCAAACAAACTCAAATGTTTCATTCAATGTAGACTTTCTATTTTTATGTGTAAAAATTACACAGTCCGGTTATCCCCGGAAATTGAGTAATTTAAGTTTGAATTTTATTTGTTCGTACAAGTTTGATATTTGAGGTTGCGTAATTTATGAAAATAAACTTTCACGGACGATTCAGGAATACCTGTTGATTACATGTGATAAAATGTTATTGATAAAAAAAGGAGAATTAGAAGAAATTTTACTAACCTTGAACATCAAATTAAGTTCATTGGAAAAATCAAAGCTAATTTTAAAAACAATCAAAGTGAGACATAATCTAACTTTAGAAGATGAAAAAGATAACATCAAGAAAATTCTAAAGCAATTTGAAAGACATGTAAAAAAATATTCAAAGTTGAAACAAAATAAACTTGTGGCCGAATTGGAAATTTGGAGAAACGAAGTTGGGATAAAACTGCCTGGAAATCTACCTGTTGCAGCCTCATCATCATCCAGGGGTGATGTAGAAGAAGATGGAGCTCCACAAGCTAAAAGAGGACGGAAATCAAAAAGACTAAGGTAAAAGTTTAACTGTTGACATTTATTTGAATTTCTTAAGCATCATGTTATTTGGGACACCCAGTAGCTATTTTTTTACTTTTCATAAAACGTTATCATTTAATCCAGTGATCAACCTGAAAAACGTACATACAACAAAATTCTGGATGATTTTGTGGACATTGTGGAAAAACATGCGAGTGAACAAGGTGTAGATAAATCAGAATACTTAAAAGAAGTTGTCCAAAGATGTGAAAAAAGATGGGGGAAGATGGAAGGAGTAAAACTTTCAACAATATCGGTACAGGAAGCAATTGCTTTAATTTACAACTTGGATCTATCCATAAATAAATATCAGGTAAAGTATGCAATCAAATACTGTTGTAGTTAATTGTTTTTATAATTGTACGTTTAAATTTTGTATATTTCCCTAGGAACTGAGACTTGAGCTTCTCCCAAAACTAATGTTGCCAACAAGGAATGATGTAGATACCTTTAAACGTACTTTGCTACCAAAAGAATTAAGCAGTGACGACAAGCAAACTTCATCCCCTGTGAACAATGTTATCAAAGACACTGTTGAGTCTCTACTAGATATATCCGAGTTTTGTGCTGAAAATCATTCTATACATGTAGAGGGTAAATTTGGACTTGATGGGTCTGGAAATCACAATTATCGTCATCAGTTTTCCGATCCTCAAGATGCAGACTTAAAGGGAACAAATTATATTTGTTCCTTTTGGTGTCCTCTTGAAATTAAAGATTCAAAAAACCAAGTAATCTGGACTAATCCAACCCCTAACTCTATTACTTTTGCCAGGCCTGTTATTCTAGTGAAAGCAAAAGAAACTAGGGAGAGTGTTAAGGAGTATTTTAAAGCAACTCTGAGTCAACTGCCTAAAAATGAAACTCAGCCTATTCTTTCAAAAAATGGGTTACAAATATTTGTAAAAACAGAGATTAGTATGGTTGATGGCAAAATGGTAGACTTATTGGTGGGTGATTCTGGAGCTTTTTGTCACTACTGCAAATGTTCCAGAAGTGATGCCAATGACCTGGTATGTATACTACATGGGTTCACCATAGATAAAAATTACAATGATGTGCTCAGTACCTGGAGAAGACTAGAAAATGGCAAAATCTTGTACAAAGATACAGAAAGACATGGACAATGCCATGAACCTATAGTTGAATCAGATGTAAAATTTTTTGCCATTCTGCATCAAAAGCTTCGTGCACTCGACCACTGTCTGGAATTTTTGTATCACATTGTGGGTAAACAAACCCATACATGGTCTGAGCAGGACATAAAGGTAAAAACTGCTCTGAAAAAAGCAAAAAAAAAAGTTATTCAAAACGTAAGTGAAAAAACAGGAATGCTTCTTGATTCTTCTACTTCTAGTGGTGGTAACACTAACAATGGACCATTAGCAGATCGTTTTTTTAGTCCAAAAGAAAGAAAGTCAATCTGTTCCATAATTCTTAAAACAGAAGACCAAGATAGCTTCTCGACTTTGTTATCTAAGTTCAATATACTACTTAGCATTAATCAGCATGTTGATGTTAGCAAAAAAGTTGATCCTGATAAAGTTAAAGAAGTTGGTTATGGATTGATGATATTCCATAAACAGACATTTCCATGGGCTATGCTCAGCCCCAGCGTACATCAAATGTGTGCACATGCCTGGGAACTGTTTATGCTTACAGGTGGATCACCCATTGCTAAGTACTCCGAGCAGTCAAGCGAAAGTTGGAACAAATACATTAAGGCTTATAAATCAGGAACAAGTTGTAAAGCCAGACAGATGTCTTTGCAAATTAATACACATGACATTTACTGCAGACTGATGATAAGAACACATCCAATTATTGCCAGTAAAAAAAGACTTTTGCAATGTGGATTATGTGGAAAATTCGGACATACCACAAGAGGGTGTAAAGTAGACGTGAACAACATATTTACTGAAGAAAAAATGATAATTCAAGAATGTTTTCTGTGACCATATAAAATCAATAAGATTAATATCTGTGTATATTTGTGTTTAATATTAAATTATTATAAACTCAAATTCATTTCATTATGAGTTTCTTGAAATTATTAATAGTCAAACATATTTCATTATGAATTGGATATGATATCCTTTTCCAAGCAACCTAGCTAGCTATGAGCTTACTGGTCACGGGGATCGAGAGGCTATTTGTTATATAGGGCGGGGGGCGGTGGAAGACAAATTTTTTTTAAAAAAAATTTATTTTATAATTTATATTTTATAGTTTATTTGAAAATTTTAAAAAAAGTAAGAGCATGACTCTTAGCGCCCCTCCCCCTCCCCCACTGTTGCCCCATTTACTGGGTCAGAGTGCCCACACATAAAAACTAACCTCAGAATCAGATTCTTCAGCCCAAAAAAGTAATATACTAAAGTTTTCACAAGATTTCATTAACAAATAACGGATTTATGAATTTTTTCCAAAAAACCACATTCTGGGCACACTGTGCGCACTGCCACTAGATGATTCCATATGCGACATTAAACAAGTAAATCATTTAAAAATATTTTTAGACAAAATATATGCGATATATCATCAGCCAAATAAAAACCAAGCCGAATTGAAACTATTTCTAGAGATTTGAACCTAGAAATAATGAAAATTGGTCGCGTTTTTGGACCTCGTTGGGCATCCTGTAGCTTACGAGCAAATACTGCTGTGTGGAGAGCATACCCAGCGTTGTATAAACATTTTATCCAGTCCAAATCAAATTCAGGAATAGCCAAAAAAATTAGCTAATACACATTTTATTGAAGATTTAGCTTTAATGATAGATATCTTTGAAAAATTTTCAATACTATCCAAGGCGCTACAATCAAGAAAAATTTATAGTGAAGAATTATATAATAGTGAAGAACTTTATTTAAAATGAATTTAAAATACAAAAATGATTGGCATTAAGACAATACTTACTGTGAAAGATGTCTTCCGGACAAAGTAACAAAGAAATCAAATATAATTATTATTATTTTCTATGATAAAAAACACTTTACTATAAAGTAAACATTGAAATCTTATCATAAACATAAACATAATTTTCTGTGCACTTGAATTTATTACAAAAATATTGATTATAAAAGTTAAAGTACAGTAAATTAAAAAAATGATAAAATTGAACAGTGTCCCATTTTACCCCAATTCTCCAGTCCCAAGTCACTATTAGGTGTGAGAAAACCTTTATTTTATATAGTTCTCGTAGCCATATGCTAATCATATTTCTTCAGTAGTTAAATAAAACAATAGTGAATAATTAAAAACCATAAACATAAAAATATATGCAAACAACACGTAAATATTTAATATTAATGATGTCTTCAAAATTCAGGAAAATTGTTAGATTTTTACATATTCGCAAATAATCCGAAAAAAAAATAATTCTGAAACTTAATAAAAACTTAAATAAAACTGAAAACGCAATAATATGAAGAAGCTATTGCAAACTTATAACATATATAAAAAACTTTTGCTTTATTAAATTTTTCACTGAGATATTGCCAAGTCCCATTTCACCCCATGTCCCATCTCACCCCGTTCTCCCCAACGCATTTACCGTTTTTTTTTGAAATAATAGCGAGCCGGTTGTTTAAAATTTGGCAGCCCACCCGTGATAGAATTGAAAAACTTGAAAACAAATTAAACTCAGTAATTGACGAGAACAAGGAACTAAAAAAGAAAATACACGAACTTAATATGAACTTGTGAGTAATAATTATGATAAGTAATGAACTTGTGAGTAATAATTATGATAAAATTGCTGATCATCAAACATCAAAAACATCATTGATAAATAAATATGCAAATACTAACATGATTATCAAATCGACACCCAGTAAACATTGAACAGTCGGTAAATAGTTGGACCGATCCTAATAACCAACTATTAGCTACAGTTGGGCCAACAGTTGGCTATTTAGTTGGTACCGTGAAAAAAACGTAATGCTTTTACCAACACTTAGCCAACTGTTTTATAAACTGTTGGCTAAGTGTTGGGTTGTTAATGGTACAGTTGGTACCATTACTGGCCCAACTATATGATTTTTTTCGCGATATTTTAAATTTGCTTTTGCACTTTAATTGAAAGTGAAAATGTTATATATGTTTACAACTATTTTTACAACTTGAGGTGATGGTGGAAAATGAGTTGCATATTTGAAATCAAGATGATAAATGTTATACAAAAAACAAATTGTTTGCTCGGCACCAGAAAAAATTTTTTTTTGTTGACCTGTGTAATAATACAGTAATAATAATTGGAATAATAAAAGTAGTAATAACAATAACAACTACAACTATAATAATAACAGTAGAAACTTACAACAGTAGCAATAATAAAAAAAACTAGCAGTAAGCAACCCTTAATAGGGGTTATGAGTAATTAAATGATTAATAACAAAAACACATTGATAACTTGATATATTATTTAAAAAATTAAATACAAATTTATCTATAAATAATATTTTATTTGACTCCCTATCAGCAATATTATTGCTTATAGTTAACGACATAAAGACCGCATTAACATCAGTTAAGTTCTTTTAAAATCTGTCACAACACAGGTACCAGAAAATGGAAGTCAAGTAAAGCCTGCAAAAACTTAAAAAAAGAAATAAAAAAAAAGTTACAATTTTTAATTAAAAAAATATTATTTGTATTTTATTGTTAGTAGAATTAGGATAATAATATAACAGAAAATATAAAGAATAAAAAATAGCTATAACAGCCTAGGTCTATCAACACACAATACTGTCTCCCGAGTAATTAAAAAAGTTTTATTAATTATCCCTCTCATCTAAGAGAGAGAGAGAGAGAGAGGGAGAAAAAGAAAGTGTTTCCAAAGCAGCATGTTAAAAAAAGTAAAAAAAAACACGCAATAAACCAGTAAACAAAATTATTTTTACCTTTGTTTTAATTTCCAGCATTTCTTATTTAAGCTCCAGCTTCTCTCTAACTGTTGACTAATGAATAATAGAGTAAATTTCACATCATATTAAATTTACAAAATTAAAACCATGTTTCAACAGTAAGCAAACAAATCAAGTGATGACAAAGGCAACTAAAAAAAAAAAAGAATATATTTAATAATTATGTTTGAAATTGTAAAAAAATTTAAAATCATTTAAATTCAAAACTGTTATTGATTACTATAAATAGTAAAATTCATACTTTGCTTTGTTCTAAATTGTCTAAAGTAAAATCAAATTAACAGACATTAACACTGCTTGGCACTTAATTCTGGCAAGTAAGTTTTCTGCTCGCTGGGTAGAAAACTTACTTGCCAGAATTTTTATTTCTTACATTTCCACAACGATTAATTTCATCTTGCCTAGACCTATTTCTTTTACTTAAATACAACTATTTTCAAGTTGCCTATTAATAATTACATTAATAACTTCTTTGAGCCTAATATTATCCACTTTAATTTCACTATTATTATTAAACATGTTGCCAGTAACCAAATACGCCATGGCCTAGGGGCCCTGCGTAAAAAGGGGTCCCAAAATCGAATTGCAACAAAATGAAATTTTAATTTTTGGAAAGTGCATGCATTTACATTAAAAAGTAACTGTGTAAAAAAATTTTTCTTTTTTATTTTTCTTAATATTTTCGTGAATAAAGACGAAAATTAAACAAAAAGCATTTTGCAACATTTTGTTCATCAGTATGAATAATAACTTTAACGAACAATCAACTCAACAATTTTATTTAACATTTGACATTTTTTTAATAACATTACGTTTTTTTATTAAAAGCTCAACCAAGAAACTAAAATATTATTTCCTAGAATTACTTAGTTCAACTTATCAAACCAAGAAAATAACTATAATTAGGGCTGTTTTTCTAATTAATTAAGGTTTACAATAGTAAACATTATTTATTTGCAAAACAGCCTGACTAATTTTCCAGATTGATATTAAAAACGGTAGTCGATAATTTTTTTTTTTATTATTTGTGCATAATGTTTTAAAATATTCGATTTAAAATAAAATGAATGCGTTTATTTTAAGAAAAATTTTGCACGCTTTTTTAAGTAAAATATCTTAGTAATCGAAGAAAGCAATTGTTTTAAATTTTAAATTGCATTTAAACTTAAGCAATATTTTAGACGCTTTTAAGTAAAGTAAATAAACGCGCTGGGAAAAAAGTAATCATAAATTTTTAGGGTTTGTTTTCCTGTTTACTTTTAACAAACTTTCGCTTATTTATGTCGGCTATTTTAATTAATTTTAATAATAAAAAATAGTGGAGTGTTATCTTTAAGTAAAATCAGTGCAAGTAAGCAATAGCAATTAAAATAATTAAATGTGTTCATTTTCAGAACCTTTTAACAGATATGGGAAGAAGCTATGAAAGTGGAGCTGCAAAAAGAAAGTAAAAAAATAAATAAATAAAAAACATAAAGAAACACCGAAAACTTGATAGTTTTTTATTAAAAGCAGAATGTCATGGTAATTCACCTACTTCAGCTAATCTTGCAAACTGTCGCATAAGTAAAGAGGCAAAAATATTGGATTTTGTACATGACTCAATTAATAAAACCCAAACTTTAAATGAGCAATCAGAACTCAATAAGGATAGAGTATGTTTTCCTATCGATTTGCCATTGAATAGGAAAAGTGATCCAGCACTTTGGGAAATTCTTTCAACTAAAGATATACAATTTTGGATAGAGAACGGTCCGTTAAAATGTCAAAATGCAGATTATGACTTTAAACCCTCTAAAATGATGTATCAAGGTCGCAATCGATATTGCTCAAAAGGCTTTTAATGGGGAAAAAAGTAAATAGTGAAATGTAAATAGAGAATGGCTCATATACTCCCCAGCATTAGGTTGTTTATTCTGTTTTGTCTGCAAGCTTTTTGAACCCTCAAAATGTGCTTTAGCTTCAACGGGATATAAAGATTGGAAAAATTCAGGGGCATCAATTCAGGGCATGAACACTCATCAGACCACAGAAAAGCTGCATTAGCATACTTTCACAGAAAAAATAACAAGGTTATTTTAAATGATCAACTTCCTAACAAAATTTGCAAAGAAAAAACTACTGGAGAGAGGTTGTAAGAAGAGTTATAGCTGTAATTTGATCATTGATCAAATTACAGCTATAACTCACATTGATCGAAAGAAACTTAGCTCTTAGAGGTTTGAATGAAAAATTTGGGTCTGAGAGCAACGGGAATTTTATTGGTCTGCTTGAGTTGATTGCTCAGTTTGATCCTTTATTGGCCAAACACACAAAAAATTATGGCGACAGTGGTTCTGGAAAAACAAACTACCTCTCAAAGAATACATGTTTTGAATTAACCTTATTGATGACAAGAAAAGTTTTGCAATCAATCAGCAACGATGTTATAAAATCTAAATATTATGGATTATCAGTAGATTCAACACCTGATGGGAGTCACAAAGATCAACTATGTGTAATCTTGAGGTACATTGATAAAATTTTTAATGAGCCTATTGAAAGATTTGTCAACTTCATTCACATCGATAATCACACCGGGGAAAATTTAGCAAATGTAACCGTGGACAGCAATATGCAATATGACTGGAAAATATAAAGGAATGAAAACTAGAATTTTGGAGTTTAATAAGCTAACAAAATTCTTACCATGTTCATGTCATTCTCTTAACTTGGTAGGAGAGGCTGCTGTAGATTGCTGCATTGAGGAAATCAATTTTTTTGGATTTGTTCAAGAACTGCTCAAGTTTTTCTCTGCTTCTACAAAGTTGTGAAGAGTTTTGGAACAATTTGCAAGTAGTTCATTGAAATCACTATCGAATACTCGGTGGAGCGTTCATGCTGACTCGGTCAAAACCATTCACCAGAATTACAATAAATTAATGGAAGGATTGATCAAAATCAATTAGTGTGAAAGTTTTGAAACATAAAAAAAGAACTGAGGCTGGAAATTTACTATCGAAAATGGAAACTTTTGAATTTGCTTTACAAACAATAATATTGGGATCAAAATTTGCAACGAATGAATGCTGTTTCCAAATAATCGCAAAGTGCAACTATTACTCTAGATACATGAGCTGGACTTTATTCATCTCTTAGAGATTATCTTCTTGGATTAACTAGCACATTCGATTTAATAGAACAAGATGCAAAATTACTGTTACCAGACATAGATTATTTACAAAAGAGACACCGTAATAAGAAAGCGCTACTAGGTGAAAACCCATCAGAAGAACCTTAAGTCTACGTGAAGAGTTTAAGACAATCGTTTTTTTAAAAACTTTCAATAATCTTACTACAAATTTAAAAGAAAGAGCTCAATGCTATCAGGAACTGAATGACAAATTTGTATTTTAAATAGATACGAAATTCAACAAAGATAAGCTGAAGACATGCGTTAATCGTCTGGTGGAAGACTACACGGAAGATATTGATGATAATTTATATGCAGAAATTGAACATCTACATCTGTATTTGAAATCTGTATTTTAATACCCAAGTTCCTGAATTGTCCCATTTGTTTTCGTACAAACTTATAACGGAAAAGCAAATGGAGGCTACATTTCTAATTTCTGAAATCATTCTTAGGAATTTCAAATGTTTCATGATATCCAACTGCTCTGGAGAAAGGTCATTTTCAAAATTAAAATTAAAAAAAAATGATTTGCGATCAACTACGTCACAAAAAACGTTAAACAATTTTGCATTATTATCGAGCAACGCAGACAAAATGAAGTCAATTATTATAGATTTATTGATTAAACATTTCCTTTATAAAAAATACAGAAAAAAGATTATGTAGATTTTAAAAAATATTAAAAAAATTGAAATAAAACTTTTAATTACGCTAAACTAAGATTATATTTTTTTAAACTAACATATTACTTCTAAATATGGAGCCGCAGGCTTTTTTTTGGCCTAGGGCCCCTAAAACTGAAAATCCCGCTCTGCCAGTAACATTACTATTGTTAAATCTGAATAATAAATAAATGTAAAAGAATCTTACAAATTGTGATCTTTTCTAATCTAAGACTACATTTAAACTTAAAATTTTTGAAATCCATATCTTTTTATGTTTATATACATTAGTCGTTTATTAAAAATATTAAACAATATTTATTTACATCAATTATTTTTAATTTAACAAAGAATCTAGACTACAATACTCAAAATTATTTAAGTAAGTGATCAACAAATTAATGACTGTAATTTGTTGATCACTTTTGTGTCAACAAAATACAGTCAGTTTTTCATGTTAAATGCATAAAATATATATCTAATATAAAATAAATCCAATATAAAATAAATAAAAAAATAGTAAACTTACTCAAATCAGTACCAGTTATACTGTCTGAAGTGACAAAAAAACACTTCAGTTCATTTCAATTGCACTAAAAAATAGCTTTCAGCTCTTTCCAATTGCACTAAAGAATAAAACAAAACTTGCTTAACTAAGTTGCCTAGTTCTTAAGAATCTGAAAACAAATAAGAAAAAAAACCAAGAACAAACAAACATTTATTTATTAAAACTTATATATTTAAACGAATTAAATTAACACGGTGCATAGGAACATACTCTAAGACCTTGCAACACATCCCCAGAGATTTTATTTTTGATTATCATTAGAAAACATTTCCTCATTCAAAAAATGTAAAGGACAACTTTTTTTAGTGGGGGCCTGGGGAGAAAACACACATTTTAGGGCAGTGCCCAGGAATTTTGTTGCTCAAGATAGGTAGCTAATAAGCATGGGGCATACTCAAATTTTTAGTATGTTGATACTGGCAGGAAATGAGGATGACTTGCAAAAAATTAAGGTAATTGAAGCTAAACCAACCCCGCCCCGATCCCTAACTGCCCCCTTCCTAGAACTACGTCTCCTTTAATCGTAAATTTTTATTTTTTGTTCTATCATAAAGTAGATCAAAATTCATCGACAGATTTCAAATTTCATCAAAAAATCTCTTTTCGTTTAAGATTTATAACAATGCAAAGCCTAAAATTACCCCCTGAAATAACCTTAAATGGTCTCAACTTTTAAACGAAAATTTTTTTTTTGATGTAATTTGAAATCTGTCGATGAACTTTGATCTAGTTTAATATAAAACAAGCAAAAAGTTGAAAAGTGTTTTTTTTAAACCATACCCTGGGGAGGGCTATAAGGGGTCGAGAAGGGTTTGCTACAATTATTTATTACAGTAAAAAAAAAAACTCTGATTTTTATGGTTACATTATGATTGATATTTTACATTTCAAAGTCATACTAAACGTTTGTTCATAGGAGATTTAGCACTTTACTTTTTACAAACTACATTCCTGCAAATAGAAAGCTTCTTTAAAAGTGCTTGTAGTTGTAAGCAACAACCGCGTTTTTCAGCGCCTCTATATAGTTTGGGCTGTGCTCTCCAACTTTTCTCATTCGCCAAAACTGATTGAAATCCTGATGAATGGATCGAGAGCTTGTTCAGTCCAGTAACCTAAGCCTATAGAACAGTAGAAGTACAAAAGAAATGCAAGTTTATTTAATAAATATTCGTCGTAAATTATGCAAATTTTACGATTCAACTGTTGAAATAGAGTATTTAATTACTAAGATTATAAATTATTTTTAATCAAATTTAAAAGTTATTTATCATACCAAAGACTCCACCTTTCATGTTGATAAATTCAATAACATGTTGCTCAATTATGTGTACCTTCAAAGGAATTGTAGCCCTTAGATTTCTATAGCTCGTAGAGAACTCCTCTAGATCTTTAACATACGTGGAGCTTAATGATTTTCCAAAACAACCATGGACTATTTTTTCAAAACTCTAAGTACCTTAATATATTTGGCAGCGGAAACTCCAAGACTAAACTCTTGAAAAAACAGTTCAAAGCTGTCTATGTTTTTAAGCAATTTATGACAAGCATTGCCTTCCAAACGATGCTGCCCTTGGTAGGACACTCTGCAGATGTTTATTTTAGACAGATATTGATTAACAAACTGTAAACCACACTCCATGTTTTCAAATAAATTTTTTTCAATCTCTTTTAAAATTTTGTCTACAACACCTAGCAGTATATGTAGTCTAGGAATATTTACAAGTTCTAGTATTTTTTTGTTTTTGTTGCCTGTTAATAAAGGGGAGTTAACAACATTAATGTATTTTTTAGCTTTTTTTAAATTTGCACCATCAGCCATCCATTGGTCGTACAATGTACACAAAGACTCTAGAGTATAATGATCAGCTTTTTGAAAGTCAGGAGATGACGTCAAGCAATACGGACAAGGGTGTTTTGATGTTGCAGTTTGTTTTCCAACCATTTGAAGCAAAATCTTAAGATCTTCAGATACTGTGTAATCTAAGGATGAAATGTTTAGCTCATCCAATATTACCCGCAAGTTATGGTATTTTTCGTTCAATGAAGGCAAAATGGCCAATATAATAGTTTTGTGGACGCTTGAATCTTTAAAATCTTTGCACGCATATCCGTCACTCTTGCTCAGTTTCTCTGGAATTTTATTATTTTTTAACTCTGGTTTTAGGGTTATTGAAAGTGTAACTTTTAGGAATCCCTGCCCTCCATCTACACCTAATTTGATATCAACATCATTTGTTTCTTGACTTCTGTGATGAAGTACGATTGCTACGAGTTCTTCAATGTCATTGCAATACACAATAGGAGTATCTTTTTCTACCAACTATACATTCATAAAAAATCAAAATGAATAATACAAATTGCAATCTAGCTATAAAAATATTTTTTTGGAAATAGTTTACTTACCTCTTCGCTTTCTTTTAATTTTAATAGCAATGGGAGTTTATCACAATTGAATAAATATCCAATTATTTCGTTGTTCTCAATCAGTTTAATATTGAAACCGGACTCCACACTTTTTCGTCCTGCCTCACTTCTCAGAAATCGTGCAACTTCAATCATGTTGCGATTACTTATAAATCATAATAAAGTTAATACAAAAATTGGCTTTAAACTCATAACAAATTTATTTTTAAAAGTATTTTTAAGCAACAAAAATTTACCTGGAATGTAGTTTTAATTGAAGTTTGTTCAATTTATCTAAAGAAAAGAAAGGTTTCTTAACCTCAGTCTTTCCGAAAGAGACAGTGAGTTACTTCGGACCAAAGGTTTTCAAAACTAAGGTGTTCTCTGAGTCATTTGTGCTGAAATCTTTGATAGAGCTGGACAGAACTTTTCCTTGCGTTGTTGGGGATGTTGACTTTACAATGGCAGTCAAATTCTTTTGTCTTTCTAATTTCGTACAGGGATGTGGAATTCCCTGTCCCACTTGGGCATAACAATGCTGACAAACTAGTCTTTCTGCAGGTTTATTTGAAACCTCTTTAGCGCCTTGATAAACAAGCTTTCCCGAAACACAATCAACCATTGGGGCCAATATTTTTTACATTTTTGATTTGCGCCCATTTTCACAAATAAAACATTCACATTTTTTCCCTCTAATAACTCTGGTATTCAGTTCTAAATTTTATAGCACTTGTATGACAACTATAATAACTAAAATAGCGAAACTAAATTTTAAATGAAGTAAATTAAACATCAATATAGTTATAATTACCTTCATAACACGGCCGCATAATGAAGTAAGGATCAGTCCTTGCAAGCTTTTTTCTACATTTTGAGCAAAGCATGGTAGGAAGGTCAGGATTATCCGCTGAATAAGCTTTCCAGAATATAGTTTTGATAAGGTTTGAGTAGTCATTTTTCTTTTTATTTAGATTTAAATAAGTTGTTTCAGGGTTATTTATTGGTCTTAAATCCGTGCCTTTCCTGAAGCAGCAAATGCAAAATTTTTTTACAAAATCACTATGTTCTTTTGCATGTTTAGGCATTTTAAATGAATGCTTCAAATAAAAACTTCTGATATGGATTGATAATATTTGCATGATATATCGGTTATATCAATCAAATGTCAATATAATGTCTATAAACACATGTCAATATAATGGCTAAAAACATGCTTTCAGTTCGTATATCAACGCGTGCAAAGAGTTATTAAGGAACTGTTAACAATTAGCAACTGCTAATAAAAATGTAAATAGAAAGTAATAAAAATTACTTATCCGTCTGTAAATTTTAATGTTAAACAAATATTTTTAAAAACTTTAAAAAATAAAATTGATAAATCTATCACAAATATTTCTGAAAATCTAAATATGGGGCATGGGCATGATTTTGTGGTGTACGAGAAGATTCTCCAAATCCCCCCTAGGGTATGGTTCCAAAAAATACTTTTCAACTTTTTGCTTGTTTTATATTAAACTAGATCATAGTTCATCGACAGATTTCAAATTACATCAAAAAAAAATTTTTCGTTTAAAAGTTGAGACCATTTAAGGTTATTTCAGGGGGTAATTTTAGGCTTTGCATTGTTATAAATCTTAAACGAAAAGAGATTTTTTGATGAAATTTGAAATCTGTAGATGAATTTCGATCTACTTTATGATAGAACAAAAAAAAAATTTACGATTAAAGGAGACGTAGTTCTAGGAAGGGGGCAGTTAGGGATCGGGGCGGGGTTGGTTTAGCTTTAATTACCTTAATTTTTTGCAAGTCATCCTCATTTGCTACCAGTATTAACATACTAAAAATTTGAGTATGCCCCATGCTTATTAGCTACCTATCTTGAACAACAAAATTCCTGGGCACTGCCCTAAAATGTGTGTTTTCTCCCCAGGCCCCCACTAAAAAAAGTTGTCCTTTACATTTTTTGAATGAGGAAATGTTTTCTAATGATAATCAAAAATAAAATCTCTGGGGATGTGTTGCAAGGTCTTAGAGTATGTGTGTATATACAGCAGACATGTGTCTCGCCAACAACTAAACTGCTTGCATTGCACGTCACTGCTTCAGAAGTGTTTTTGACGTTCCATGGCCAATGAACGGGATCTTCCTTTGTAAGTCTTGCATTTAAACTGCTTACTAATTTGACAACACGTTCGTTCATCAAAGAGTCCCATCTACAATTACTCGAAGCCTTTTTTAGATAGCTGTACGAAGGGCGCCACCAATTTGCTATTGGAAAATTTCCGGTCAGCTGTCCGCGCCAAGAAAAGGTTTGCTGACGTGTCATTTTTCCTTCAGAAACTTTGGGTATGTTGTCACGTTTCTAACGGACTTGGTTGCATTGTTTATACACTCGCAATCCAAGCACACGACCATTGACAAGTTTTCTGGAAACTTAGAATGCAAGCCATATTTTTTCAATAGTTCTTAAACTCTGCAACTTGACATTATGTTATTAATGACAATGATGATCAATAAATAAATCCGTCTCAGACTAGACTAACTTGTCTAATGATAATACCCTTTTTAAGATTTTAGTCATTATTCTGAGCGCCACATTTAAACCAAAACCCAATCTTGTTAGATGATGAGATGGCAGTTGTAAGTTTTGAGGGAAGCTGCTTGCACAAAAACGGGTGGCTTCCCTTCCATGTTTTTTTAGTTCATACACTTTTTATAGCAGTGCAGGGCCAAAATTAACAGTGCGAGAGAAACATTTTGCTTTTTATTACCAGGGTGAAGACTTTGAAATGTAATTTTTGGAGCTTTTTTTAAATTACCTTGAAGATGGAATCATCTTTTATATTATATGTAAATGATGGAAAGAAAAATATTTTACTATTTGTAATTTTATTGTTTTTCCATCTAGTTCAATAGTTCTAATTTTCTAAAAAAAAAAAAAGAAGTTAATTAAAAATACATTTAAAAAACAACGGTTCATATCAAACTAGTAACATACTTGCAGTGCCATACCCAGACGTAATTATAAAAATTGCATTTTTTATAGAGTATTTTTTATTATAAGTGCTTTGTGTTACACACATAGACTGCTCTTCAAAAGACTGTTTTGAATTTAGTGTTGTGTTACCACTATATACATACCATATGTATTAGGGCCAGGTGATTGTCCATTCCACATACAAAGCAATTTCTTCGCTACAGTTTCGACTGATTTGTTTATTCTCGTCGCAACAGTAGAAATTTATGGTCTTTTTTCCGCGTCCTTGAGGAACCCAAAGTACGATATAATAACAGTATTGGATAAGCATAATTATTGTAGAGCACGGACTACTTTGGGTGAAATTTAGATTTGGGTGAAAAAATTAAAAAAAACAGAACTATCGTAGTAAAATTTTTAAACTATAAAGACAAATTTGCGATTTCGGAAAAGTTTGTTAAAGCGAAACTCTGGAATGAAAAATTGTTTATCAACGAGGATTTCAGTGCACGTACAATGGAAATAAGACGAAAGTTATTTACAGAAACAAAAGAGCTACGAGGCAAAGGAAAGAATGCTAAAGTTGTTTATAATAAACTAATCACACGCGATTTTTAAGAATATTTTATTTTTATTATTTTCATTTTTTTTTTAATTAATAAAATCTTAAAATGGATTCAAACAAAGTAATTAATTTTGAATCAAGTTCATTTAACTTTTTACAAACTAATGATTTTATACTTGATAATGATTCGGATCCTGACTTAAATTATTTTAGCGAAGCAGGTGCTCTTCAAAACTGCTCATACTTTTATATAAATGAAATGAAAGATTTTCTCCAACGGGATCTATTTAATGTTATTCATTTTAATATCAGAAGCTTAAAAAAAATTTTGAAAATTTTTTATGATAACTTAAAGGAAATATTACATATTTTTAGCATTATATACCTCACAGAGACTTTGTGTAGCTCTGATTATGTATTAAATTCAAATCTCCACCTTCCAGGTTTTAATATAATTTCTTCAGCGCGTAAAACTAAAAAACAAGGTGGTGGTGTTTTTTTTTACATTAATGAATCCTTGCGGTTCATTAAAAGGTCTGATTTAACTGTTTCCGATGATGATGATGAGGTTTTGAATATTGAAATTAAAACCCAAAATTCTAAAAATATAATTTTGAGGTATAGTTATTGCCAACCATATCTGGCGTAATAGAAAATTTTAATGAATTTTTGCAAAATGATATAATTAAAAAAGGTATACATGAAAAGAAATTCAACTACATAATTGGTGATTTAAATTTAAATTGCTAGGATTACCACGCTAACAACAACATTAAAAAAGATTATAATCATATTTTTGAAAATGGAGCAATACCGTTAATAAACCTACTAGAATTACATCATCATCAGCCTCATTATTAGACAATATAATAACTGCAGATATTTTTAACTTATCTATAAAAAAAGGCATAATTAAAAGTGACATCTCAGATCACTTTCCAATTTTTTTTCTATAAACATAGACAACTTAAAACTGCTCCATCAAAATAAACTTCTCATTAAACGATTTTTTACAGAAACAAATTGTATAGCATTCAAGGAACAATTATCTTTACTTCATTGGAATCACATTAATGATTCTAACGACGCTAATTTAGTCTATAATTTGTTTTTAAAAACATTTTTTGAAGTATATGATATTAATTTTCCGAAAAATAAAATATTAAAAAAATAGAAAGATATAACGTCGCCATGGATTACAAAAGATTTAAAATAACGTTCTAAAATCAAGCAAAAGTTGTATTTCAAATACTTAAAAAACAAATTCATTCGAAAATAAAACATTTTACATGACTTATGTTAAAAAATTTAAAATCCAAAAAAAATGTTAAAAAAAAATTATTATATAAATTTACTAGAAAAACATAAACAAAATTCAAAACACACATCGGAACTTTTAAGAGAAATTACAGGCTGTAAGGTATCAAAAACAGACTCTTTACCAAATGCTATCAAAATTAATGATGAAATTTTTTATGATCCGCGTGTGATAGCTGATAAAATGAATACATTTTTTATTTTAGTTATTAGAACCGAAACAAAAAAAAATTAATAAGTTCTAAGCAAGAACTATTAAATTGTGACAATCTTATCTAGTTAATTCATAAATGATGGTATGGTTTTGTGTATCAAATAATTTTTTTTTTAATTATAATAAATTAATTAATTTAGAAGTGTCAAAATCATCAGAAAAACTACTCAAAAGCAAATTTTCCAGTTAAGAAATGCAAATCTTATTATAAGCGAGTTCAGTAAAACCAAATCTTTATATGAAAACAAATGGAGACCTGCCTAAACCCTCAGTCGACGCATGTTCTAAAACCTCCATGACAGAATGACATTAAAATCACATAACAAACTTTAAAAAAAAAACCAAGATAACCGCAGGAACTATTCAATTTTAGGCAAAACTTACAAATTAAAAATATCAAACTTATCCGAAAAATTACTTAGAGGCAAGCAAAAAAAATTTCTCGGAAGAAAAATGCCATCCTTGTTCAAGACTTGCCTAGAAAAATACAATCTTTTGAGAAAAACAAATAGAGAACTACCAAAACCCAAACCCTCAGTAGTTGCATGTTATGAAACCTGTAGCAACAGCCATTTCAGAATAAAATCTCTAAAATCACGTGACAAAAATTCTAAATTTAAATCAAGGTAACAACAGGAATTGTTCTATTTCAGGCAAGATTAACAATTTGAAATGTTAATCTTGTCTGATTCGAAACGAGCTCTGGACATATTTTTGCGTCACGGTAAGGAAGGAGGCGTGAACTTCTTGGTTAAATGCACTTCTGCGGTGCTCTGTGACAAGACCGTTAAATCTTCTTGGGACACCTAAATAACAAAAAAAAATTTAAAAATGTCAAACTTATCCGATAAACTACTTAAAGGCAAGCAAAAATAATTTCTCTAATAAAGAAATTGTTTTCGCTAATTATTCGCTTAGTTTAGGCTTGTTCAAAAAAATATAATCTTTTTATAAAAATAAATACAGACCTGCCCAAAGCCAAACCCTCAGTTGATGCATGTTTTTAAACCTATATTAACAGCTATCACAGAATGACATCATTAAAATCACGTGACATAAATTTAAAAACTAACCAGGATAACCGCAAGAACTATCCATTCTTAGACAAGACAAATTTTTAATATCCTCACAAAATAACAAAAGGCGATGAGTATTTGGCTCAGATGGAAAAATTTAAAAGAAGACTAAGACTCAAATTGTTTTTTATCGAGAATAAAGAGATAAAAATCCCGATTGTTAACGATTCATATGGTCTAAATAATCAAAATGGTCACCATTGGAAACAAAATATGAAAAACTAATCGTATTCCTAAAAATCATAGACATAAAAACAAGAGAAATACTGAGCAAAAGGAAAACCCCACAAAGCAATAACAAGTATAAATTAGGCAGAGAAGCCCTTAACACACTGTCAAATAAAAGTATGATCACTTTAAAACTAACAGATAAAGGAGGCAGCGTGTGCATTATGGACACTGAAGAGTATAGACTCAAAGTTATGAGCATGCTTGAAAATCACACAACATACACACCAGTTCCGCATTAACCAACTGCACATAGTGTAAACGAAGTGAATGACTTAGTGGATTATATATATTATATCCAACTTAATTATAATATAATAACACATATTGCACAATAATAAATATAATAGCACGTAGTTGATGAGGAAACTGCTAACTTCTGAGACCACCTTACCCTTACTGAAGTGTACTTTTTTACAGACTTCCTAAAGTACATAAAGAAGGCATGCCACTCCGCCCTATTGTTTCAGGCTGTGGGGAACTCACAGACTATTTCTCCCACTTCATCATATAATACATTCAACCACTAGCAGAAATGCTTCCCGCCCTCCTTTAAAGACAGGACGGAGTTTCTACGTCAGCTAAGTGAAGAGGAAGTGCCACATAAAGACTGCCGGTTAGTCACAGCTAACGTCACATCACTAAACACAAAAATCCCACAAGAAGAAGCAATAAAAGCAGCGTAACACTACCTCACCATACATAAAGATTTTAAAAATTCAACAGACATCCCTCCAACTTCTCCAGGCACAAGGATGGCTCCGCCATACGTTAATGTAACATCTCCTAAAAATTCCCAAACTCTATAAAACTTTTAAAAGATGTTATCAAGAAAACAAAGTTTTCACAACAAACGAAGAAAACATCTTCTTTTCTTTTTCTGAAACGGTGGCGGACTTAGAAAAGGTTAAAGAGTTCGTAAGCAGCATCCACGACACGATCAAGTTCACCTTCAATGTTTCAAAAAACATCATATTGTGAATGGACCTCAATTTAAACAAAAACAAATATAGAGGGCTCTCGAGAAAACTCTATAAAAAACCCACAAAAACTAACAGCTTTCTTCACTTCCAGTCTAACCATCCGGGACACAAGAAAGAGGAATCATTTACGGACAAGCACTCAGATTAAAGAGGCTTGTCAGCAGCAGTACCGATCTTGTGGGCAAACTAAAGAGCTTGGCCAAGAAACTATTTGTTAAAGGATAACCCTCTTAATACAATCAATTACAAAATAATCAAAGCACTTAAAAAAATACAAGTGGAACTAATAAGTAACATAAATTTATACCAATTGTCATGTCAAACGATACAACGGGAGTGGAGTTTATTAAAATGGTACTAAAACATTGGATAATTATCAAAAATGATATAGAGCTAAAAATGGTCTTCCAAAAAAATCAAGAAAATTGTTTAAAAACAAAAAATCTATGGAAGGCCAAATAATATCAACCAGATTTATATACGCTAACCCGCACACAATATGCTATGATGCAATCAGTGAACATATTTATAGAGCTAGCGAACGAACAAATATAGACGGACTCACCTAATTTAAATATGCAAACGCACTTTTTGTAAAAATATTTTTAAGAATTTAATTTTAAAAAATTAATTGTTTTTTTTACTTGCACAAAAATTTTGACATGTAAAAATACATTAATAGTACAACCCAAAAGTGAGCGGGTCCCATTGCGAGCGATAATAACCATACTAAATTGAAATCTATTAATTTTTTTTTACACATTGAAACTAAATATAAAATAGTATTTCTAAAAACGAACGATCAAATCAAACTAATACGGTACTAATGCTAAACACTAGTTGTCAGGTAAATGCAATTAGGTTGACCAAAAAAAAAGAAGAAAAGAAAAGAACCTACATCAACTTAGAGGAAGACAAAATAAACGGATGGGTCACCTTCTCAGAAGAGTCTTTCAAAGAAGAAGATAAAAATAAAAATAAAAAAAATAAAAGGGACACAAAAAATTGTTTAATTAACGAAAAAAAGAAAGAGGATGAGGAAAAAATGATCGATGAGCTCTCTGAAATTCTACTAAAAGATATCATCGAAATAGCTCTTGTTTGACACCACAATTGTAAAATACGATTTAATAATTGTAATGAACTTTTATTATTTGTAATAAATTTAAAAACAACACCCACTCTAATGGTATAATTTTTGGGCTAAAAATGCAATTATGTAACAAATATCAAATAACTGGTATAATGAACCTTCATTACTTTTGTGTTTAAGCTTAAATGTAAAATCTACTCCTCGGTGGCTCTATATCTTCTGCCAACATTTGCGTAAAGATCTCTCTAACTCTGATACGATAATGTATTAAATTACTCCCTTCTCTGAGGCTGAACGGGCTCAACTTGCACATCGGATAAAGAGGTTTGTTTTTTTTTTTGTTTTTTTTTTTTGCCGTTTCGTATATTTTCAATATAGACGTATTATATTGTTAGTGTTTATAAACAAAAAATAAAATATACACAAAACGTTAAAACATAACTTTTGTCAAATAATAAAAATGACTTTAATTTTTTGTATTCTAATACAAATATATATGGTACATGTTTAACAATATATATTTAGTGTTAATGGAAACGTTTTTTCCATTTTAAAATCACCTTTTTAAAAAAGTATTTAAAAACTATTGTATTAAAGTCTAATTGAAGTTAAGATTATTTTAGAATCTGTTTTAAATTTTTCTAGTGAGTAGTATTCTTTACGGAACACTTTAATAAAATTTTTCCATAAAAAAGGTCCTCGATATTGAATTCGATAAGAACTTATTTTTAAATTAACTCTCGGAATAATAAAGTTATTCTCTGAAAACTTTGTTGGATACTTGTAAGATATACCACTAAAATAAAATAAATTTAAAAACAACACACACTCTAATGGTATAATTATGTAATAAATATTAAATAACTGGTATAATAAACCTACATTACTTTTATGTTTAAGCTTAAATGTAAAATCTACTCCTCGGTGGCTTCTTCTGTCCACATTTGCGTAAAGATCTCTCTTACTCTGATAAAATAATGCATTATATTTCTTCCTTCTCTGAGGCTAAACGGGCTCAACTTGCACATCGGATAAAGAGACTTTGTCTGAACATCCTCATTACACATATATAGTATGACTACACACTCTGGGGGAGTAGATGCTTGGAGTCAACAGCTTCTTCTTTATTATTATGACGACACATGTATCTGTACTATTTATTTGTATTTTAATAAACTTATTGTTAAATTTTTTCTATCTTTGTTTGCTCTACTATCTTTAAATCACTTTACATATTGTATACATATAAAAAGACATTGACAACAATTAAACAATTCTAACGACTGGCAACTTAGAGACAGCGCCTCTTAACATACAATGTAATATCTAACTTTAAAATAAAAAAATTTTATTTTTAAGTTTTATTTTTATTTTTGCTGTTAGCTTATTTTTTATTAAAAAATAAATTAACAACAAAAATAAGCGAATAATTATAAAAATAGGAATCAGACAAAAAGAGATTAAAAACAGGGTAGAGATCCGAAAAGATCCGAGAACAACGATGAGGTTAAAATTTACTCTTAACTTCTTTTACAAAAATCGCTTACATAAAAATCCCCACTAGAAAATTATGTTAAAACATAAGATTTTACTATTAAGGAAGTGGAAGCAGCGATGATTCCTTGTTGCAGCAAGAACATTTAAGAGGTTATAATATACACTTTTTATTTTTACATTATCTTGTTTTGATTACATAATATAACATTAGATAAAATTTTATTGGGGAAATGGCTTTTTTTTACGCTAATTGTTACACACACGCAATCATAAACTACTACGCGCAAAGACAATACTTTCTAAATTACACAATAATAGCTAAAGACAAACTCACTCATTCTTTTTCATTCATTTTCATTTCATTCATTCAAGTTTTCATTTCATTAATTAATAAAAGTTTCCATTTCATTCATTCAAATTCAGTTAAACTTTCTGCTTCAAATGAAGAACTCGAAATTGTTTCTGATTCTTCTGACTCTCCATCTGAATCTTACTTTTTTTTCTCTTGAAAAGAGCAAAAGAATAACAGACGAAGTAAATAAAGCTATAAAAAAGGACATATGTTCAGCATACTAGTTCGATGTGAGACGCTGTCGGTGACAATTCAAAAGAAAATGCTGTTGTATAACAATGGAGGAACACGTGGTGACTCTTTGCAAAGAGTGTATAAGTTTTTAATGGCTATTAAGCCTACGTTATTAAAAATAATTAGAAAAAATTAGATACGCATATTATATCTCTAAAAACAACGAATTCTTTATAATTTAATAATTAAGTATGTATAAAACTAAAAGACTAAATAATTTCATTGTAATTTAATAAATAGTTTTTTCTAAACATATTTTAATTGTCTTATTAATTTTAATAAAATTTTTCTTAAATATTATGTTAAAATCTTTTAAAAACAGGTATTTCAAAGTCCTGGAATTAATTCTGGGATCCCGAGAATAGGTAAATGTAATTCCAAAATCCCGGGATTGAAAATATAGCTCGTGATTACAAGACTAACAAGTTAGAAATGGCAAGGCAAGACTAACAAATTAGAAATGTCAAGTTTATCAGATATACTACTCAAAGACTTGCAAAAAATATGCCAATCTTATTTTAGTTGAGAAAAACAAAACTTATATATAAAAACGAATAGAAACCTACGCAAACCCTCAGTTGATGCGTATTCTTAAACCTGTAGTAACAGCCATCACAGAATGACATCATCAAAACCACGTGACACATATTTTAAAATTAAAACTAGGATAACCGCTGGAACTATCAATTCTTTGACAATAACTACTTACTTGAAATGTCAAACTTATCGGAAAAACTACTCAAACCCAGCTAGCACACATACAATGATAATACTTTACAGCAATGTTGCGCGTTGCGCGGTCCAACATAGTTGTTGACCCAACTCCGCTAACGTTTTTTTAATATCATTTTGGTTACAAATGCGACGTCGCCAGCAACCAAAAAACAACGTTGGCCCAAAGTTGTATTTAAACCAGCTTTGCGTAATATTTTACGTTGATTGAACGTTGTATTTTACGTGTGCACCACGTTATATTTTACGTTCGCACGACGTTGTATTTAACTTTTTTTGCAGTTAAAATATTTTGTTTTATATTATGGTATAGATATAAACACATTAAATTTTACATATTTATACGCATATATAATTAATAATATATACTTATTTATTATTTTTATTATTGTTTTTTTTTTTTGCCGACTAGAGACACCTGCTGCTGAAACCAGGCTTATACAGGGCCCTAGAAGGCGGTATTATTAGGAGCCGAAACAACGCGTATGGCCCACTAAAGTCGAAGCCAAGCAGCGTCAAAATAATGGTTTATCTCCATTTAACGTACGGAGTGGACGGATCGCTTTGAGATTTCCGAACGTATAAGGAGTCAACGAAAAGCGACTACGCCAAGAACCTCTATCGACTGTCATGTTTACGATCTAATGCTGTTTCTGCTTTCCAACAACACCGTAACCAGTTGAGAGATGGTCCATAGTCAAAACAAGAACAGATACTACGCTAGATCTTAGAAAAGCGATATATATTTTATATTTATTATTTTATATTATTTGTTTCATTATTTTATATTATTTATATTTATTATGTATATTTTATATTTAATATATATACTTAAACATACTTATTTCAACCATTTTGATGAATTAACATTACTGATGACGCTTGTTACTTAAGATAAAGGGACATCCATAAAGTACTTGCACAGAAAAACCACTGATTTAGGACCCCTCCTTTCTCCCTCCATGTGCAAACCTCTATGCTATCGAAGACCCTCTCACCCCTCCGCGCAAGTACGCATTATTTTTTTTCAAAATAAAGCCCACCCTTTTTCCCTTTCCCCAACGCGTAAATATTTCAAAACATTGAAAACAAAAAAAAAACTTTAGTTTATTTGACATTTCTCTGTACTTAATTTAAACTTAAAATGTTACGTAAGGGGTCGTCCATAAAGTACGTACGCCAAAAATTTTGAAATTTGACCCCCCCCCCTCCCCCCTGTTGCCATGCGTACTTTTATGTCCCCACCCCCCCTTAAAAGTACGTACGTTTCTCAAATACCCCCCCCCCCCCCTCAAATATCCCCCCCATCCCTCCTTTTTTTTTTTTTCTTAATTAAAAAGTTTAATTAAAAAAAAAAAAGACGGAGGGTACCTTAGATACTTTATACTACCCCAAAGCTTTTTGCTTACGCATTTTAAAAACGTCTTAAAGTATAAATGCAAATAATAATTTAAATAAATTTAAAATTTATTAATGTAAGTGTGTATTTGGGCGAAAGGTTAATGCGGCGGCAATAGTCCACGGAGATCCAGGTTCGATTCTCGGTGAAATCTAGGAAAAACTTTTTTTGTTTTTTTAACGAATCAAATGTAAATAAACTATACTTAAGGTGGACGTTTTTTTCAGGCACCCCTCTTTAGTAAGTAAAAAACGAGTGTAAGGTGAGATCAGTAATATTGAAAACAAAGGGTAAAACCCAGTGGGAGGGAGCAACAGCAAATTTTGTGCCCTTTTGCTATTTTAAGAAGCTTTTTATTTTAGCAAAACCTAGCGGTCTTTGAGACGCCATTGACACGTTTTTTTTGGGGTGACTCCGTCCCATCAACCACGGCCCTCAGGTCTTACTCAGGGCCAGTATATAAGGGCGGGCATGTGTGCATGGGCCCCCTCAGGATTTTTTGATGTTTCGAATTTTGATGATAGAACACTTTCACACAACGTGCAAACTTAAGTTTGTTAATATGCCAAATGAGGTGGCCTTGCAAAAAATTTGGATGGCGGAGGCCATCCAAATTTTTTTCCAAATCTAAAAGTTATAACCATGCAAAATTTACACCCCTCTCATTTTGGGGGTCGGGAGGGTAAGCGTTTTAAGGCTTTTTGTTCACAGGCCTCCGCCATCCCGATATTTTGCAAGGCCTCCTCATTTGGCATAGGTATAAACAAACTTAAGTTATGAGTTTGCACAATGTGTGAAAGTGTCCTATCTGGAACATCAAAAAATTCTGAGGGCGCCCATACGTGTGTGTCTATAGAGGAAAACTATACCCTCTACTTCATATACCATACATCTTTTTATGTTGGCAAACTAGAATCTTTAGTCAGAATGTAACTTTTCTATTGATTAGCTGGTTAATTGTGATAAATTAGAAAATCGAAGTACGTACTTTTAAATTGAACCCTCCCCCCCCCCCTCCCATACGCTTTCGTACGCTTTTTGAAGACCCCCCCCTCCCCCTATGAGCGTACGTACTTTATGGACGACCCCTTATTTATACTAATGAACAAAATGTTGCAAAATGCTTTTTGTTTCATTTTCGTCTTTATTCACGAAAATATTTAGAAAAATAAAAAAGTAGAATTTTTTTACACAATTACTTTTTAATGTCAATGTATGCACTTTCGAAAAACTAAAATTTCATTTTGTTGCAATTCTTTGGGGCCCCTTTTTTTGCAGGGCCCCTAGGCCACGGCGTATTTGGTTACTGGCAATATGTTTAATGATAATAGTGAAATTAAAGTGGATAATATTAGGCTCAAAGAAGTTATTAATGTAAATATTAATAGGCAACTTGAAAATAGTTGTATTTAAGTAAAAGAAATAGGTCTAGGAAAGATGAGATTAATCGTTGTGGAAATGTAAGAAATAAAAATTCTGGCTAGTAAGTTTTCTACCCAGCGAGCAGAAAACTTACTTGCCAGAATTAAGTGTCAAGCAGTGTTAATGTCTGTTAATTTGATTTTACTTTAGACAATTTAGAACAAAGCAAAGTATAAATTTTACTATTTATAGTAATTAATAACAGTTTTGAATTTAAATGATTTTAAATTTGTTTACAGTTTCAAACATAATTATGTTCTTTTTTTTTTTTAGTTGCCTTGCCTTTTTTTTTAGTTGTCATCACTTGATTAGTTTGCTTACTGTTGAAACATGGTTTTAATTTTGTAAATTTAATATGATGTGAAATTTGCTCTATTAATCATTAGTCAACAGTTAGAGAGAAGCTGGAGCTTAATTAAGAAATGCTGGAATTTAAAACAAAGGTAAAAATAATTTTGTTTACTGGTAACATAATAAAACCAGTTACTACTATATATTGCGTGTTTTTATACTTTTTTTAACATGCTGCTTTGCAAACACTTTCTTTCTCTCCCTCTCTCTCTCCCTCTCTCTTAGATGAGAGGGAGAATTAATAAAACTTTTTTAATTACTCGGGAGACAGTATTGTTTGCTTACAAATATTTTATGCTATGCGCTATTGTTGCTGTGTTTTGTGTTGATAGACTTAGGCTATTAAAGCTATTTTTTATTCTTTATATTTTCTGTTATATTATTATCCTAATTCTACTAACAATAAAATGCAAATATTAATTTTTTAATTAAAAATTGTAACTTTTTTTTTATTTCTTTTTTTAAGTTTTTGCAGGCTTTACTTGACTTCCATTTTCTGGTACCTGTGTTGTGACAGATTTTAAAAGAAACTTAACTGATGTTAATGCGGTCTTTCTGTCGTTAACTATAAGCAATGATATTGCTGATAGGGAGTCAAATAAAATATTATTTATAGATAAATTTGTATTTAACTTCAAGTTATTAATGTGTTTTTGTTATTAATGATTTAATTACTCATAACCTCTATTAAGGGTTGCTTACTGCTAGTTTTTTTTATTATTGCTACTGTTGTAAATTTCTACTTTTATTATTATAGTTGTAGTTGTTATTGTTATTACTACTGTTATTATTACAATTATTATTACTATATTATTACACAGGTCAACAAAAAATTTTTTTTCTGGTGCCGAGCAAACACTTTGTTTTTTGTATAACATTTCTCATCTTGATTTCAAATATGCAACTCATTTTTCACCATTACCTCAAGTTGTAAAAATAGTTGTAAACATTTATAACTTTTTCACTTTCAATTAGAGTGCAAAAGCAAATTTAAAAATCGCGAAAAAAAATCATATAGTTGGGCCAGTAATGGTACCAACTGTACCATTAACGACCCAACACTTAGCCAACAGTTTATAAAACAGTTTTTTTCACGGTACCAACTAAATAGCCAACTGTTGGACCAACTGAAGCTAATAGTTGGTTATTAGGATCGGACCAACCATTTACCAACTGTTTAATGTTTACTGGGTGCCGATTTGATAATCATGTTAGTTTTTGCATATTCATTTATCAATGATGTTTTTGATGTTTGATGATCAGCAATTTTATCATAATTATTACTCACAAGTTCAACAGATTTATTAAGTTCGTGTAATTTCTTTTTTAGTTCCTTTTTCTTGTCAATTACTGAGTTTAATTTGTTTTCAAATTTTTCAATTCTATGAGGGGTGGGCTGCCAAATTTTAATCAACCGGCTCGCTATTATTTCAAAAAAAAAAAAAGGTAAATGCATAGGGGAGAACGGGGTGAGATGGGACTTGGCATTATCTCAGTGAAAAATTTAATAAAGCAAAAGTTTTTTATATATGTTATAAGTTTGCAATAGCTTCTTCATACTATTGCGTTTTTTAAGTTTCACAAGTATTTTTTTTTCGGATTATTTGCGAATATGTAAAAATCTAACAATTTTCCTGGATTTTGAAGACATCATTAATATTTAATATTTACGAGTTGTTTGCATATATTTTTATGTTTATGGTTTTTAATTATTCACTATTGTTTTATTTAACTACTGAAGAAATATGATAAGCATATGGCTACGAGAACTATATAAAATAAAGGTTTTCTCACGCCTACTAGTGATGGGGTGACTTGAGACTGGAGAATTGGGGTGAAACGGGACACTGTTCAATTTTATCATTTTTTAAATTTACTGTACTTTAACTTTTATAATCAATATTTTTGTAAAAAATTCAAGTGAACAGAAAATTATGTTTATGTTTATGACAAGATTTCAATGTTTACTTTATAGTAAAGTGTTTTTTATTCATAGAAAATAAGAATAATTATATTGGATTTCTTTTTTACTTTGTCCTGAAGACATCTTTCACAGTAAGTATTGTTTTAATGTCAATCATTTTTGTATTTTAAATTCATTTTAAATAAAGTTCTTCACTATTAGCCTTATTAAATTCAATCACATTATAAGTTTTATAGGGTTGTGATACTATTTTATTTTCATTAAAATAAATTTAAAATTTATAGCCTAATCTGGATTTTGGTTAATGTAATTAAAAAGAGCATAAATTTTTTTAATAATGGAGTGAGTAATATGAGTAATAATTTTTCAGATGCCAAGAAAGTACAAACGAGTGACAAGTTGGTTAAGGCTTGATGCTCATACAATAAAAGCTGCTGTGATGGCTGTCGAATATGGCAGTTTATCACCACGAGCAGCTGCACAAGAGTATACAATTTCAAAATCATGTTTACAGCGGAAAATAAAGGTTAATAAAGAAACTTCTTACAGTAACTTTGATGAACAACATAAATATATTTTTAATAAGACACAAGAAGATGAAATTTCAATATATCTTCGTCAAGCATCTAATATGCATTATGGACTTGATGTTAGAGAAACAAAGCAACTTGCATATCAATATGCAATTAAAAATACCAGAAAACTGGAAAAAGAGTGAAACAGCTGGAACTGAATGGTTTTATTTATTCTTAAATTGTACAAATTTTTCTATTCGTACGCCAGAAGCTACCAGCCTCAGTCGAACAACTAGTTTCAATCGCACAAATGTAGATACTTTTTTCAAAAACCTTGTGTGTGCAGAAGCGCTATAACTTTTCTGCTAATTGCATTTACAATATTGATGAAACAGGTCTGACAACTGTTCATAAGCCAGTAAAAGCGATTGCTTGTAAAGGAGTAAAGCAAGTAGGAAAGATAACTTCTGCTAAAAGGGGAACCCTAGTTACAATGGTGAGTTGCATTAATGTCCTTGGAAATTTTATTCCACCGTTTTTTATATAAATCCTCGTGTCCACTTTCGTTGCCATATGCTTAAAGGTGCACCAACAGGTACAAAAGTTGATGCTAATCCTAGTGGATGGATAAATACAGAAATTTTTTTGAAATGGTTTGATCATTTTGTGGAGTATGGACATCCTAGCAAGGATCATCCATTACTTTTAATAATGGACAACAACAAAACTCATATATCGATTGAACTGATGGATAAAGCTAAGGAAAGCAATGTTGTGCTCTTGACATTGCCACCTCATTGCAGCCACAAACTCCAAGCACTTGACAGATCAGTATATGGGCCATTAAAGAAATTTTACAAATCAGCTTGTAATTCATGGTTAAAGGCACATCCAAATACTCCTATGACAATATATGACATTTCTGATAATTTAGGAATAGCTTATACGAGCCTTTACTTCCCAAAACATTCAAAATGGTTTTAAAGCAGCTGGCATTTTTCCGTACGATCCATATGTTTTCAGTGATGTCGACTTTTTATGTTCTAATGTATTTGATTGACCAATTTCAGCAAATGACAATTCCGACAAACAAATTATCCCCACATCACTGTGTATTGTATCTGAAGTTATTAATGAAAAGAAACAGCAAATCAGCACTTCTGCCTACAATTGGACAGCAGAAGATATAACGCTATTTCCAAAAGCGGGTGAAAGGGTGGCAAAGAGAAAAAGTGCAAAAAGAAAATGTTCTATGTCTCTAGTATTGTCTGACAATACCAGAGACCTAGAACATTTAAATGCATTAATTAATTAATTAGGCATATACGCTATGTATATGCCTAAATAATTAATTAATGCAGAGTCCATATGCCTTCTTCATTTGCAGAAACATCATTATTTTGCCCTCTTCTTACTCTTGTTTCAGTTGCTAACCTGTGATTCTGGTTCACCCAAGATGTAACAAAAGAAATGGCATCAAAATTTGCTATTGGTTTCCCCAATAAATTTATTGTCATTAGATTGGATATATGTAACCTCTCTCAGCTTCTGAACTGCGAATAGCAATTGTGCTTGCTATTTTTTTAGGCCATAAAATTGAATTAGGTAACTGAACATTTTTCAGCTGTATGTTTGCATCTACAAAGTCACGAAAATTATTAACATCTATTTTAAACTTTAAAATTTCACATAATTTTCTAACCATGTCTTCACCTTCTAGCCATGGTGACATAATTTTATTTAATGACCAGGTAGAAGGATCTAAAATCTCGAAGAGCTGCACAAATTTTTCATAGTTATCAGTGTCATTGTTCTCATTCTTATCTTCATCCATACTTATATGACTAGCCGATAAAAGTCATGCTTTCATGTTCTTTGCCACAAATTTATTATTGTAATCAAATGGAATGCATTTGAACTCATTTGATGAAATTAAATTTTGAACTTTTTTTTCATAGATACCAAAAATATCATTCTTGTGTAGTTCTATAGCTCTTATTGAACGCCTAATTAATTGATCAGCTTTAGATATGGTAATTTTTCTTGATTGCAGCGCCTTGGATAGTATTGAAAATTCTTCTAAGATATCTTCAATAAAATGTGTATTAGATAATTTTTTTGGCTATTCCTGAATTTGATTTGGACTGGATAAAATGTTTATACAACGTTGGGTATGCTCTCCACACAGCAGTAGCTGCTCGTAAGCTACAGGATGCCCAACGAGGTCCAAAAATGCGACCAATTTTCATTATTTCTAGGTTCAAATCACTAGAAATAATTTCCAATTCGGCTTGGTTTTTATTTGACTGATGATATATCGCATATATTTTGTCTACAAATATTTTTAAATGATTTACTTGTTTAATGTCGCTTATGGAATCATCTAGTGGCAGTGCGTCTGGAATGTAAACAATTACCTATATTAACACCATTTTTTTCTTGTAATTCCGAAGCTGCTTCTATATCAGACAATGGTTTGTTTCGTTTAACAAGACTATAAACTGTGTTGAAAATTTTTACAGTAATGTTAATTGCTTCAGAATTTAATATTTTAACTATATTTTGTAAAACTTGTTTGTTAGATTGAATAATTGTTTCTTGAATTTTTAAATGTGAGCATGAAGTGGAATGTTCTTTAATTTTTTTGCGTAGAGAAGCTTGCCTAGTGTCTTTTATAGTTCCATTAGGAATTATTGAACATGAAATCCACTCATTTGATACATGAATATGTCTTTTGTTTTCTATTCATAAAGTTTTAATTTTTGAACAGTCTTTACAACCTAATTTGCCATCTTTTACCACTAACCATTTATATTGTTTTGTGAACAAACTCACTTTTATTTCTATCCAACAATCTAGTAGTTGACTATTGCGTACTGTGCATGATTCTAATGATATTGTAGATGATGCTGATGAACATGAAGCTGATGTTTTGTTTAAAATTGATTATATAGGTTCTATATCTGCAGAACTTATTGTTTTCTCAAGTATTTCTTTATTGGGTTTTTTTTTTGACATTTGCAAAGGACAATAAATATTCTTGCACTCTCTTCATTTTTTAATTAAAAAAATCTAAAATTTAAATACTGCCATTATATTCACACAATTTTTAAATTAATGAATTTATATTATTTACAATTAATAATTTACAATTGTTTATTTATGCAAACTAAAAATTTAATTTTACTTATATAACTTACCTTAGCAATTAGACTTATTAATTGTATTTTGTATTGTCAATACAGTAGACAAAGAAAGTTTTTATAGCAAATATAATCTTAGGGATTGCATCTCGAAATTCGAAATTTGAGAATTCCGGAGTTCGTTTTCATAATATAGTTTCGAATTCCGAAAGTTTTACCAGCATATTCCGAAATTAAAATTGATTTTTTCGTGCTCTATACAACTTTTAAATTGTGTTTTTGTTTGTTTACATATAAATGTTCTACATTCTAATTCTATAAGAAGATATTTTATAAGTTCTAAATTCTGTAAGTAGACAGAGAAAACATTCCCAAATTGCAGTTAACAGTGTCATGTCTTCATTTCATTTGCTGTAATATTTTAAGATTTGGAGCAGTGTTTGTTTATTCGAGTACACTCGCGCCTGCCTTGCACCGCATTAGTGCGGTGCAAGGCCGTGACACTTATTCACGTGACACTTACTCGCGCCAACCCTGGAGTGGTGTGCATTGATTTATTTAGATCAATAATTTTTAAATAAGTATCATCAATATTTTGTACGAAGGTAAGCATTAGAAAACAAAAACTAAGCCCTTAACATTAATGCAAAAGTTGCAAAATCAACATTCAATTGAATCTATTGTACAACACACCGTCCAGCTCTACTAAACAATTTACAAGTCGGAGCTTTAATTCAAGAATTAAATCTGAAATGAAGTTCTTCGAATAGCGCGTCTACTAATTTTTGATTTTGATTTCGCTATTAAGGGTGGAGTCTGAGCGAGCCTTCTCAGTTGCTGGTAACTTTTGTATAAAAGTTCGATCGAGACTCGGAGACTCAGCTTTAAGCGATATCTGCTTCTTCAAAGCATATTTTAGACAAATAAAACAATAATTAAAGATTATTGAATTAGAATTCCGAATTCCGAAAAGATTTATTTTCGAATTCCGAATTCCGATTTTTTTATTTTCGTTAAAATTTGCATTCCCTATATAATCTGTAGAAAACAAACAAATTATAAAAATAATAAAGTTGTAACAAGTAACAAAGGAATTAATAAAGCGGGCGATACCATGTGCAGTGTGCCGAAGCTTCATAACTTTTGACTCACTCACAAGCACTTCGTATTTTACGTTACGAGCCAAGCACTTCTTATTTTACGTATGCACATGATGTGTGTGTTGTGTTGCGCACATGATATCTTTGCAAGTGTGTGGCACATCAGCGCGATGTGCATATTTTGCATAAACATACTATTAATATGGCTTAATTTTGGTTTTAGGGTTAATTTAACAAGCAGCTCGCCGAGTTTCAAAAATTTTAAAAAGCGGCTCGCGCGAGCCGGACCGAGCCGGCTCCTGCCCACTCCTGAGTTCTTGAGCCATTAAACATCTTTATAACAGTATTTTCATGAATTTCCAAAATATCTTTTGATTGTGCAGATGTAAAATTTTTAGTAGCCATTTTGAATTTTTTTTTTTGTTGTTGTTGATAACAAGTAAAAAATACACGTCCGTTCGCGGTGAATGCTAATGTTTTTTAATGTTATTTGTTACCATCCTTCTTCATAAATTGTTTCATAACTTTTCACAATTACAAACAAAATTTAAATGATTAAGATTGTTCTTTAAGCAACTTCTTCAGCTTTTTAAAGCAAAATATACAATTGGGTATCATTTACAACAAAAAGCCTAGGAACTACTGTGCTCAGGTGTGCACAGAAAATTCGGTTGTAAATTTTTATCTATATAAATGAAGTGTAATTTAAAGTAGATCAGGTGCGGCCAAGTGCGACCTAGTGTTTTTCTGCTTGTGTAAAGTAAGTGTTAAAAAAATGTTTTGCTTTTAAAAGGATTTTCTTGAAAAACACTTTGAAAAAAAGCAAGCAAAAAATTAAATTTTCATATTTCTTCTTCTTATTTCAATATATGATGTCAATAGACTAATATAAACCGTTAAGAAATTAAAATTTCGGAAAATCGTCTTGCTGGCCTCATATTTCATTTTTATATAATTTATTTACATTTCCCCTAATATTTAAAAAGGTAAAATATTGCACTTTTTGTTATAAAATTGATATAATGAGCTCAAAAATCACAGTAGGGAAAAAATTATATCGGTTTTAGAGTACTGGGGGTCTCTAGATTGATTGGTTGTATGTGTTTTATGCTGAAAAATTCGACAAGTTCGATTTGGTTTTTAAAGAAGCGGATGTAAACAAATGTGGTGAAATACATCTTGACACAGAGTTTATAATAGTTTTTCGGGTCATAGTGTGTATATAACACAACGTTCTTTCAATTCAATTATTATTACTGGTGCATACATGGTATACTACGGTAGCATACATGGTATACAACGGTAGCATACATGGTATACTACGGTTGCAAACAGATACTAAATTTGATAAACTTAACTTAGTTAAATTCATGTTCAACAAGACTTTCACAATTAATATATTACGGTTTCTTATTTATATTTTATAATTACATACAATTACATACTATGAGTTCTAAATTACATGTTGTATTTCTCAATTACATATTACGATTTCCTAAATACAACTTTCATGTTCTCAATTACATCTTAAAAAGGTGAAAAGACTTCAATTTGACAATTAAGATTGGTTGCAATTAAACTATAACTGAGACTTAACGTTTTTTTTTAATTTTTTTTTTTAGTTAAATTATGTTAAACTTTGCCACTTATTTTGTTCTAAACTACAAATAACGATTTTCAAATTTGATTATTAAAAAAAAGGACGCGTTCAAAAACTTGTCACATTGATTCACTTTCAGTTTTATACTTTTAGGTACCATAGGCGTAGAAAGAATTTTTTGGTGTTCGAGATAGTTAACTTCAAATGGGTGGTGTAAAGAGATTCTATTTTGTTTTACATTTTGTTTGTTTATTTTACTTTACTGGATAACCCTGTAATTTCTAATAAACAATTACAGACCAATCTCAATACTTCCAACCTTTTCTAAAATACTTGAAAGAATAATCTATAATAAATTATATGAATACCTAATTCAAAACAAGTTCTTAAATAAAAAACAATTCGGCTTTCAAGCACAGCACTCAACAGAACATGCAATTTTAGATTTAGTTAATAGCATAAGTGATTCTTTTAATAAAAAGCAATTTGTATTAGGAACTTTTATAGACCTATCCAAAGCATTTGACACAATTAATCATGATATCTTACTAAAAAAAATGGAAAAATACGGAATAAAAAATACTAGCCTAGATTGGTTTAAAAGTTATCTGTTCAACAGACAACAATGTGTTATTTCGAACGATAATAAGTATTCTAATTTACTAAAAATAAAATGCGGAGTTCCCCAAGTTTCCATTCTTGGTCCTCTTTTATTTTTAATTTATATTAACGATCTTCCACAATCACTAAAAAAACTTGATGCAATAATGTTTGCTGACGACACAAATTTATTTTATTCATCAGCATCAATTGAAAATCTCTTTGAATCTGCAAATGATGACCTTGAGAGTCTAAACATTTGGTTTAAAGTAAATAAATTATCTTTAAATCAAGAAAAAACAAAATACATCTTATTTCGTTCCAACCAACAAAAAAATAAAATACCAAGCATGCTACCATTACTAAAAATTGATTGATTTCAAGCATGCTACCATTACTAAAAATTGATGGATAATCTTATTGCCCTGAAGAAAAAACTAAAAGATCTCATAATTAACAAAACCAATTTTATCGATATGTATTAAATATAAAAGAACAATTAATATAATAAAATGTAAAAAGAACAATTTAAGCTATAAAAATAAATAAAAAAGAAATAAAACATAAAATATAAAAAGATAAATAAATAAAAAATGTTAGCAACTATACATAGTTAAATTTTTTCTGAACAGTAGACCTCAAAAACTTAGTGTGTCTTTACTCTTTAAATTTTTAGTTTATTTTGTATTTTAAAGGTTCTCGATGAAAAGACTTTTCTTAGTCTTCTGCGAGTTTCCTTACAACTACATAGTACTACTAATATATGTTGATATATATTTTCAACAAATAACATATATTTTCAACGACAACGACAAGCAAGTCCCTAGTAGCCCTGTGGTGCGACGGACTTGCGTATATTTTTTAAATGCATGGGTTAATAGCCAGCACATTGTATTATAAACCACGAATTTATTATTTTAATTCGCATGAGTTAAAATGTCAAACGCGCATGCGTTAAACAGCATTGTTAACGCTCTTTAGATATTGTAAATATTTGTGGTGGACATTTATATAAACTGGAGACATGTAAATATTATTTGTTTTTGAAATATATAATAATGATTGTTGTAAAAAAAAAAAAAAAAAAAAAATAAACACTATAAAGATATAAATATAACTTTAAACTTTATGGTTATAAATTATAATATAATATAATTTATATTAACAATATAAGTTATATTATAATTTATAACCATAAAGTTTTAATTATAATCATTAATAAAAAAACCATATAAAAAGGTTACAAACATACATACATACAAACATACATACATACATACATACATGCATACATGCATACATGCATACATGCATACATGCATACATGCATACATGCATACATGCATACATGCATACATGCATACATGCATACATGCATACATGCATACATGCATACATGCATACATGCATACATGCATACATGCATACATGCATACATGCATACATGCATACATGCATACATGCATACATGCATACATGCATACATGCATACATGCATACATGCATACATGCATACATGCATACATGCATACATGCATACATGCATACATGCATACATGCATACATGCATACATGCATACATGCATACATGCATACATGCATACATGCATACATGCATACATGCATACATGCATACATGCATACATGCATACATGCATACATGCATACATGCATACATGCATACATGCATACATGCATACATGCATACATGCATACATGCATACATACATACATACATACATGCATACATGCATACATGCATACATGCATACATACATACATACATACATACATACATACATACATACATACATACATACATACATACATACATACATACATACATACATACATACATACATACATACATACATACATACATACATACATACATACATACATACATACATACATACATACATACATACATACATACATACATACATACATACATACATACATACATACATACATATAGTTATATACATACAATATGCTTATACATACAGACTGTATGTTTATAACTTATATGTTACATACATACTTTATTACAGTATTATAATGTCATTCAGTATATAGTAGTAATAGTAGTAGTAGATTTTGCTGTGCTGGGAAAGCCAGTGAGTGTGCTTTCATGCACACTTTGACAGCTGTTATGCTTGATTGCTCCTCAACCAGCAATCGAGAACGACTTTAAAATGTTCAAACAACTGTGCTGTTACCACTTCATGTGGAAGCGAGTTCAACAGATTCGCAATTCTATTGAAAAAGAAGTGTTCTCTCGATGGAAGTCGAGCAAATTCTTTGTAAAATTTACAACAGTTACTTCTCAAGTTGTTATTTACAAATGAAAAACTTATGTTGAAATCAATATTTTCAATGCCATGAACAAATTTATATAATTGAATCAAGTCACCTCTTCTTCTTTTTACATTTAAATTCGTTGAGCCTAAAGAAACAAGTCGATCCTCATATGTAAGGTTACTTATTGAAGGTACAAGTTTTGTTGCTCTATGTTGCACTCTTTCAATAGCATCACAATCTCCTTTCATATATGGAGACTATACTGGAATAGAAATTTTAATAAAAAATTTGAGTAAATCAGTCAACTAATAAATATTATAAACTTTAATTTATATTATTATTATATAAGGTTGTCTAGAAAAGTGTTTATATATAAATTTTAACTTCAACTTATATCGGTTTTAATTAAATTGCAAATTCTGATTTTATCCTGTTAATTAAAACCACCATTTTCGACTACAAAATATTCGGCTATTTATTGTCAACGGTAATATGATACTGCCAACGACTAATGATACTGCCAATGGTGTACGGAAAAAAAATCCGCGTCGCCGTCAGAAACACTTAAATCATTCCTAATATAACGCGCAATATTTTTCTTTAAATAATTAAGAACTCCTTCGCGTTTATTGATTAAGTCTCTCTTGAGAAATTAAATCAAAGTAAGGAAGATTAAAATTTGAAGTAGTATTTGAATCTTTTTCAGTTATCCAGATTTCGGTTAAACAAATTATATTTAAAAAAATGTTGGTTTCTTGCAACTAATTGAGAAGATTTTCAAAATTGCGGTTTAGGCTTCTAATATTTATATGAAGAATTCTTAGTTGATCAAAATTATTGTTTTTTGTATATTTATAAAAAAATTCTTCTAATTTGTTAGGATAGTAATAAGAACAATCCGTAATAATGTCATTGAAATAATTAATATCTAGATCAAATTTTTCATCAGATAAGAAGTGTCTCGTTCTGAAAAGTTACAACTAAACGATTTAAAATCATTTGTTACAGACATTTTGATTGCGTTATAAATTAGAAGAACTTTCTTAACACTGTATGTAAAAAAAATTAAAAAAAAATTATTTTTAATGATCTCTACAAAAAATAGAATCGAACTTGAGAATTGCGTATTTATCTTCTTTTCTCAATTTAGTCACTTCATCCCAGAGTTTTATACGCTTTTCCATTGTTCCTTTACAAAGTCTTTGTTAACAAACACAACTGTTCCGCGTAGTTTTTTTGAGTTTAGCAGAATTAACTTTTTATCTTTGAAATTTAAAAGTTTTAAAACAAATGATTGCTCTTTTCCTGACTTTATTGACCCTGATCTATGCGCTCTTTCGATTATAATTTCTTTATTAATTTGGAGTTTTTCAGAAAATATTTTTTTAACATAACTATTATACATGCATGTATGCATGTATGCATGTATGCATGTATGCATGTATGCATGTATGCATGTATGCATGTATGCTTGTATGCATGTATGCATGTATGCATGTATGCATGTATGCATGTATGCATGTATGCATGTATGCATGTATGCATGTATGCTTGTATGCATGTATGCATGTATGCATGTATGCATGTATGCTTGTATGCATGTATGCATGTATGCATGTATGCATGAATGCATGTATGCATGTATGCATGTATGCATGTATGCATGTATGCATGTATGTATGTATGTATGTATGTATGTATGTATGTATGTATGTATGTATGTATGTATGTATGTATGTATGTATGTATGTATGTATGTATGTATGTATGTATGTATGTATGTATGTATGTATGTATGTATGTATGTATGTATGTATGTATGTATGTATGTATGTATGTATGTATGTATGTATGTATGTATGTATGTATGTATGTATGTATGTATGTATGTATGTATGTATGTATGTATGTATGTATGTATGTATGTATGTATGTATGTATGTATGTATGTATGTTTGTATGTTTGTATGTATGTATGTTTGTCACCTTTTTATATGGTTTATTTATATATGGTTATAATTAAAACTTTATGGTTATAAATTATAATATAACTTATATTATTAATATAAATTATATTATATTATAATTTATAACCATAAAGTTTAAAGTTATATTATAACCATATATGAAAAAACCATATAAAAAAGTTATACTTAAGTGTAACCTTTTTATATGGTTAAATATATTTAAAAAAAAAAAGTAATCCTGTAATATGTACAATTGCTATTATAAATACTGTTTTATACTATATTGATATATTAGGAATATTTAAAATAATTTCATCAATGGTTGCATCTTTCTGCACTTGATTTAATAATATCAATCAACAATGAATGCCATTAAAGTATTTTTAAAAAAATCTGAGCCAACGATTTAAAATTACTGATTGTCCATTTAAGATGTAGTTTGATATTAAGGTTTGGTAGGTTCAATAAAGCCAAATATTGACTATTATAGATCTTGAATGGACAGATAATCACCCCAAAAATTCCTTTCAAGCATTACCTTTCAAGGACACTCAAAAAGATATCTCATCTCATCATGTATGTATATATATATATATATATATATATATATATATATATATATATATATATATATATATATATATATATATATATATATATATATATATATATATATATATGTATATACTATTGCTCGTGTATTTTTCTTTGTTTAAAATAATAAAGAAAAATAAGTGAGCAATAGTGTTAACTTTTTGCCACCTAAACATACTATCGTAAGTGTGTGTGTATATATATATATATATATACATATATATATATATATATATATATATATATATATATATATATATATATACATATATATATACTTCTATATATATTATTTATATACATATATATATATATATATATATATATATATATATATATATATATATATATATATATATATATATATATATATATATATATATATATATATATATGTATATATATATATATATATATGCAAATAATATGCATAGTCTTTACAAATAATAATATAATAACAATTTACAAATAATAATAATAAAAATATACATAGATTACAAATAATAATATACATAGTCTATGTATATTTTAACTTGTAATCCTTTAAATTATAGCATAATCTTCGTCATTTCTTTGTTATGTTATACAATATTTGTTATCTATTATATATTAAGATTATTCATAATGATATCAATCCTTGAGTCTTTCCGAGCTCGTTTTATAAATGTTGAAAATACAGAGGAGTTAAAAAGTAGGGTCAATGACATAATACCGTTGAAAAATGATGAATTCTGTATATTAAATGTAAAAGGTTCAGTGAAAAAGTACTTATTGAAACCAATTTGTTAGCTGAAGAAGAAGACAGATTTATTCAAAAGTATTGCGATCAAACAAATGAAACGTTTCGTAAATCAACTCCAAAAATTCCAAAGAAAGGAGTTTACGACAAATGTGTCTACTATAGGTGTCATTATAACACAAGTTATCAGGCAACAATGAATGCTAGCGAAATAATATAAAAAAATCCAAGCCAACGATTTAAAAATACTGATTGCCCATTTAACTTAATATTAAAGTATTGTAGGTATGATAAAATTAAAACTCATATTCAATCATAGATCTTGATTGGACACACAATCATCCCGTAAGTTTTTTCCAATCCTTGTCATTTAAGGACATACAAACAGATATATTATTTTCAATTTATAATCTTTTTGAGAATGGTTATACACCAGGATTAGCATATTGTGAGTTTTATAAAAAGACAATAGATATGTGTAAAAATGAAATAGAATTTCATAAATTTATTTCTGATCGATCAGTATTTCCACGAAGAACAGACAATAATTTTTTATATACAGATTATCATCAGTCAAAGTATGGTTCAAAAAACATGAATGCTATGTTTGAAGCTTTGTGTGGTAAGAATTGATTTTTGTGTCTTAAAAACTGTTTTTGTAGTTGATCTGGCCGTAGTCAGCCATTAGTTTTAATTTATAACTAGTTTGTTTGTAAGTTAGTTATAATTACTAGAAATCTATTTGATGTTTCAGCTATAATTAAATATATAAGTATATATATATATATATATATATATATATATATATATATATATATATATATATATATATATATATATATATATATATATATATATATATATATACAAATACAGTAGAAACCAAGGATAAAGAAAATGATAATCACTGGTGTCATAAAACCCTAAGAGTAATTTATTCCTGTGTCTGCATTTTGAAACTTACTCATTTCTTTTATTTAGTAGGTTTCCACCTTTATATGTTAAAGTTTGAAATTTTTCATATAAGCAAAGATTGCAGATTTTTGACGTAGGATTGTATGGATAACAACGTTTTACAATTTTCCATCTAAATTAGGGTGTAAATTATTTTTTCTTTTAGATCCCAATTTTCTTTAGAAAGTTGGGATCTCAATTTTCTTTAGAAAGTTTATTCTTCTTTTTCCTTTGTGTGAATTAAATGGATCACAGCAAGTTATGTGGATTGCGGAATAACGTTTTAAATAAACATATTCATGGTGTAGGCAAACCGTTGCATTTTCATCAAATTGAATGCCAGAACGACTAATTATCATGTCTTTTGCTACATCAGTAATACTTGAAAATTTCTTTTTACATATGCTTGTTTGTTACAAATTTCTTTCTTTCTTTCTTATTCCAATTGAACATCTTTCTTTATCATTCAAATTTTTTAGTTTTGTAAGAATCAATTTAAAAAAAATTATTGTTTGAAGATTTGAAAATAGAAAATCCTTTAGCTATTAAACATAATGATCTCAGATGTGAAATGCAAACAAGTTTATATGTTAGAACTGTACCTGAGACAGCAAGATTCTAAAAATCTTTAAAAAAATGCAAAAAATAAATGCAAATAATATTTTTTCATTATAAAATAACAATTTTTTGCTATTTTTTTAATAAAACTTTGAATGGAAATAAATCTGATTTAAAAAAGAAAACCCCTGCAGTTTTTTTACGGACTATCAAAAATCTTACAAAAAGTGTTACACCATTTTGAAATTGAATTTTCATATAGAAGCTTAAATTTTTGTGTGTTTTTTCATCATCATTATTAAGTTCCTCACCCTAAAAAATAGTTAGGTAGAAATTTTTACCACTATTAAGCTAGTATTTCATAAGTTAAAGCTAATTGTGTCGTGCAATAAGCTTAAAAAATAAATGTCGCTGAAAAAAAAGGTTAAAAAAGAGATTGGGACTAATTATCAATCTCTTTTTTAACTTTTTTTTTTAAAAATCTCTGCAACCGTTAGGAGTCAGACACTTAAATTTGCAGTGAAGTTTTCTTTCATTAATTCAAGCTTGTATTTCAAAAATCAGCAAAATCTGAGATGGCATGGTGCCGAGCATAAATTAAATTGACCTGGAATGACCTTTTTGATAAAGGTTCTGCATTAAAGAATACATATATTTTGTACTGTGGTTAGGTTATTTAGATATATTACAATGGTGCTGTGTAAGTGTTATAAAATTTACCTAATAATTTCATTTTATGTTTTTACAATATGATTAGTTATTGTTTATATATTTTTTATTAATAAATAAAGGAGCATTATTGACATTGCATTGTTGCTATTGTTTCGCAGTGGAAACTATTAAAGTTCCACCACTTATTTGCAACACATCAGGCCGTTGTAGTTTTGAGGGAAGAAAAGAGATATTTTATAGAAGTGCTAGACCATATTCGGACAGATGTATAGTGTTTAGAAGTGAACTTTAGATGGGAATATCATTCAGTGTTCAGGTCTGTGTAAGGTAGGTGTTGTTTTGGTGTTCCGCAGGTTGTTTTAATTATTGTGTTTCGACACATCGGCCCAAAATAAATGCGTTACAGTTAATAATTAATCGTTTTAGTGGAAATAACCGTTTTTTGTCGAGATTACAATTTATGGTTAATATCGTATTATTAGAAGAATTTAATTTTACACAAGTTTATAATTTATAGTCGATATCGTTTTAATATTTCTTTTATCCTAGTTTAAATTTTATAATTAATATAGACTTTGCAGTAATAGTGATAGTCAGTGGCGGTGTTAGTGTGTGTGTGTGAAATTTAAATGTTTCTAGGAAAGCAGAATCTCCTTTGTTTTATATACAAGTTGCTGGTACTATTTTTTGTTTCGTGTTTATGTTTTCTGTAACCGCGTTTAAACATTGTTTATTTTCTTTATCCTCTCCTGAATTGTATAAAATTGTGGTGATAAAGTTGTAAATGCACGGTAAAGATCTATAATTATTCTAAACAGTTTAGACTAAACTGTTTATTTTTCAAACATATCTACACTATTGATAATACGCGTAAAATGCAGATAGAAAAGCAACCGCTTTTCTATCTGCATTTTACGCGTATCGCAAACAGTTAAAATGATACTGCCAACGACTAATGATACTGCCAATGGTGTACAAAAAAAAAATCCGCGACTGCGACAAAGAAATTTTAACTATCGAAATTCTAAACAATCAATCACAAAACATTTTACTGAGTTGTTGCTATAGGCCCCCAAATGGTGTGGCCGAGAACATGAGCATGTATTTTGAAGAAAACCTTTTCAAAATAGGCATTCTTGAAAAAAAAAAGAATTTAATTGTAGGGGATTTCAATATGAATTGCTTCCATTACTTTATGGACATTAAAGTTAAAAATTTTTATGATTCTATTTTTGAAATGGGAGCCATTCCTTTAGTAAATCGCCCTACCAGAGTAATTCCTAAATCGGCTACTCCAATTGATAACATTCTAACAACTGATATTTTTAACAGTGACTTAAATAAAGGTATCTTAAAAACAGACATATCTGATCATTTCCCTATCTTTTTTATCATAAACTTCAACTCTAAAATTATGACCAAAACTAACATAAAAGTTAAATTACGCAACTATAACCAAAAAAATGTTGAGCAATTTAAAACACAATTATCATTACTTCATTGGAAGAACATCGACTTTAGTGATAACGCAAACAAAATTTACGATGATTTTTTTTATACATTTTACTCAGTTTGTGATGCAAATTTTCCTTTACATGAAAAAACATTAAATCAAAAAAACATTAATTCTCCCAGGATTACCAAAGGTTTAAAAAAATCATCAAAAGTTAAGCAGAAATTATACATAAAATATCTAAAAAACAGATCATTCGCCAATAAGAAAATATACAAAGATTACAAAAATCTTTTTAAAACAGTTCGAAAAAACTTAAAAAAAACATTACTATTCTAAAATTCTCAATAAAGCCAAAAATACTTGTAAACGCTCCTGGGAAATAATAAAAGAAATTATCGGTAAATCAAAGCCATGCTCCGGTTCCCTGCCACACATGATCAAAGTAGATAACAATAATATAATTAATTCTCAAACAATAGCTCACGAATTTAATAAGTTCTTTATTGAAATTGGCCATAAACTAAAATCTAAATTAATTTCTATTTCCGAAGCCATTTAAAGATTTTCTAGTACCGATGGATAATTGCATTCACTCGGATGAGTTATCTAAAGAGTTACTATTTGATGAGTTCGAAAAAGCCATTAAAACATTAAAAAAAAATAAAGCAGTTGGACCGGACGAAATCAATGGTAACATAATTTTAGATTGCTTTGAACAATTAAAATATATTCTTTTTAAAGTCTTTAAATCATCAATCGAACAAGGAGTCTTTCCTGACATTAGTAATTACCGGCCTATCTCTATCTTATCTATATTTTCAAAAATACTGGAAAGAATCATGTTCAATAGAGTATTTAATTATTTTTGTTTAAAGAATTTATTATACAGCAATCAGTTTGGCTTTAAGAAGAATAGCTCAACCGAGCATGCAATTATTCAGTTGGTACGTGAGATTTCCAATTCTTTTGAAAAATCTAAATTTACATTAGGAATTTTTATCGATCTTTCAAAAGCATTTAAGATTGTGGATCATGATATTTTGCTTTATAAACTTAATTATTACGGAATAAATGAAAGAGTTAGTAAACGGTTTCAAAGTTATTTATCCAACAGAAAACAATTTGTTTCTTGTAATGAACTTAATCATACACAGTTTTTAAATGTTTCCTGTGGTGTTCCGCAAGGTTCCATCTTAGGCCCTCTTTCGTTCTTAATATATATCAACGACTTGCATAAAGCAAGTCTGATGACACAAACTTATTTCTCTTTGTGATTGTGATGACACAAACTTATTTCTCTCTAACAGTGACATCTACCTACTATTCTCCGTTATGAACAAAGAACTTCAAAACATATCTAAATGGTTTAAAAGTAACAAATTAACATTAAATGTAAACAAAACAAAATGGATTTTTTTCCACCCGCTCTCTAAAAAACGTTCTCTACCCCAAAATTTACCAAAAATTTTTATTGAACATAATGAAATAAAAAGAGATTCTGAAACTAAATACCTGGGGGTTTTGATTGACGAGAACATCACATGGAAACATCATATTAACTATGTCTGCTCGAAAGTTTCAAAAAGTGTTGGAATTCTATATAAGGCGCGTACTCATTTAGATAAAAATAATTTAACTAAACTTTATTATTCTTTTATTCATAGTTATATAAGTTATGGAATTATTGCCTGGGGTAGTACTGATCAAAGCAAGTTACAATGTCTCCATCGCCATCAGAAACATGCGATCCGTGTAATTAATTTTGTTGATCGGTTCCCAAATTCCTCAATATTTTTCAATCAAATGAAAATCCTCGATACTTATAAACTAAACGTATATAAAAATTTATCTTTTGTTTATATGTGGAAGTATAATTTATCTCCTTTAATTTTTAATAAATTTAAAACTTACGAAAAAAAAACAAAAAAAAAAAACATAACGGCATTTGTCGTTATGCTTTTTTCATACTAGTTAAACATAACGGGTAACTCGCTTTATGTTCAGCATATAATTCGTATGAAAAAAACATAACGTTATTTGCCGTTATGTTATTTTATACATTGAACGTAACTATAATTACCCGTTATAAAACACGAAATCTGGCGTTATGTTTGCGTTATGTAAGCGTTATGTTTGAAAACCTGATGTAACAGGTAATTACTCGTTATGTTGACTAACTTTAATAAATTTTAAAGTTTAAAAAAAAATTTACAATATACATATATATATATATATATATATATATATATATATATATATATATATATATATATATATATATATATATATATATATATATATATTTATATATATATATATATATATAAAATTATTCTACTAAAAAGTATAACTCCTATATCTATATGAGTTATACTTTTTAGTAGAATGTACTTTTTCAAGCAAGTTATAATTTATTTTAATTTTCTCATAAAAAGTGAGCATGTTATGCCAAAGTTCAACTTGCAGTACATTTATGAATATACTGTGAACTCCAAAAAGCTTCGGTCATCTCACCAAATGTTTTTTATGGTTTAAAAAATACACTCTACAGGTGCAGATGTTCATCTCAAACACAAAATGTGTTCGATAACTTTTACCAGATTAGGTGCATCAATGCATTTTTCTTGAAACTACTTGAATAACTGAACCCATTTGTCAACTTAAGTGATTTGGACATTCAATGAACTTCATTCTTTCCTTTTTGATGCAAAAAATGCGTCAAAAAGACTGTCAATATTAATTTGTTGTTGATCATCATAATAAGCATAAATATTGTTTATAGCTTTAGCCGATTGTTTAATATACTCCCACTTCAATACGTAATCAAGTCCAATCCATGCAAATATCTCAGCCCTACCAAAACTATTTTCTCACAGTTCAGTATAAGAGATTGTTTATAAAAGGAATTTACCTCTGTTATAAATGTATTAACATCTTGGGCACTAAATTTTCTTAGCAACTCTTTTGCTCCTTGTGGCCCAAAATTACTATTCATTCTTTCCTTAAAAATAGATTTTAAATTTTTAGTTCCAAAATAATGTTTGTTGCATTTGATTGACTTTTTCCCATAACTAATACAGTTTTATTAAAATTATTTAGCTGTCCATAAAGATGAAGATGGATGCAAAAAAAACTCAAAACGGATTTCAAAAACTGTATTTCTTCTAGAGTTGTTTATCTTAATGAACCTCTAGAAACTATAGTAGAACATCTCATTCCTCCACCAGAGTTACACATTCATATCGATATTACTTTTATGTTTGTAAAAATATTAAAACACTATAAAAGCAGAAAAGCTGGCGAACAGTTTATAAAATAAGAACTATACCAGTTTTCTGGTCTACCGTGACTTGTATTCGCAGCGATAAATGTAGTCTTCCACCTTCTAATAACTCTGCCTCATGTCCTGATAATACATGCCACGTATGGTATAATAACTATTCCACCTTGTTCAACTCAGTCAAGCCAATAAGCAATATAAATGACAACTTTATAGTCAAACACTGTAATCTTCTTAAAGATGATGCCTATCTTGTCACTCCTGATGAAGTCCAATCTATCATAAATCATATGTCCTGTGGAGAGGCAGCTAACCAATTTGGACTCCAGTTGGAGCATTATCTCTATGCTAGACCAAATTACTTTATTATTTTATCATTGTGCTTTTCCTCCATGCTTTGCCATGGATACATGCCAATTGGTGCTTCACACTCTGTTATTTCTCCTGTTGTTAAAGATAAGAATGGTAACATCTCCAATTCTGCTAATTATTGTCCAATTGCTTTGGTGGCAATTTTCTCCAAAGTTTTAGAATATATTTTCGTCTCACGCGTTTATGAAAGTTTCACTAGAACTCCCAACCAATTTGGATTTAAGAAAAACCATAGCACTTTTATGCAAGTTTTAATTTTAAAAGATATTTAAAATTTTTACCTATCACATGGCTCAAATTTGCTAGTGGCATTTATTAAAATTAGTAAAGCCTTTGATGGAGATCGTTAAAATCTAAAATTATCTGGTGTGACTTTTCGCTTACTCATTGTCTGGTATGTTGGTCAAACAGCTCAGATCCTTTTGGGTGGAGTATTATCCAAAACATTTAATATCAGTAATGGAGTGCGACAAGAAGTTGTACTGTCTCCTCTTCTATTTAATATATACATCAACGGTCTTAGTGTTTTACTCAATAAAACTACTGTAGGTTGTTGCTTGGGACATTGTCTTGTTAACCATCTTCTTTATGATGATGATATTGTCCTGTGTGCGTCCTCAGCCAAAGGGTTCCAGATCATACTTGACTTATGCTGTGAAACATGATATTGTTAAAACAATATTAGGTCTCAAATAATGTTTTTTTAAATTTATAAACCCCTTATAAATAGCCCTCATTTCGCATTATCTGGCATGGTTCTCACATACACTATTCAGTATAAATACCTGGGTCATTTGATCTCAAATGATATCCAGAATGACAAAGATATTTTAAAACACGTGTGCTCTATGTATGCTAAAGCTAACCTCATCCGTAGAAATTTCAGCTCTACACAAATACAAACAAAGATCACGTTATTTAAAGCCTTTTACAGCCCAATCTATGGATGTCAGTTGTTGTATCTTTGGAGAAAAGACTCATTCCATCGTTTATGGAATGCATATAATAATGCATTTCGCTTGATATTAACAAGCTACCATGTAACAGTTCTTGGAATTATTTGTGAAACGAGGTGCCCATTTACTTAATATTTAATAGTTTAAGTTCACCTTGAAAAACTTTTTCCAAAGATTCTGATATCACTAAGTCTAATACTTTTATTGCTTCCTTGTTATTTCTTTTAAATTCAATTTGCTTGTTATTTTCCTTACTACCTGCTACACCCAAAAAAAATTATTTCTGAAACTGTACAAACCGAGTACCACATTTGCTTAATATTGTGATTATATAAATAATTATTGTTCAATATAACAGAACTGATACTTTCATGACTCGATGCATACTCGATGTCTCCTAATATTTGGTCTGTTTTGTCTTGAAAAGGAATAACTCAGAATATTTGTTGTTGATGGTTCACTTTACCATGTTTCACATATCATTACATATGTTGTTGCTTAACATCAATATCAATTAATAATTCGTCAAGCTTGTTGTTTAGCAATGTTCCACTAGTATACCAGCAAGACAGATGAAGGTATTTTCTTTTCAATTTACTTGATGCAGATTTTGCAGACTCTAATTCCACAAATACCATATCAAAAGGGCATGTTGATAGTTCTTTCCTAGGAAGTTTTCTGTTACATTTGTTTTTATCGAAAACTAGTTTTAAAAATTATAAAAAAATAAAATTAATTATTTGGATAACATGCTTCAAAAAAAATATTCTAGTTTTAATAAATAATGATCAGACTACTTTAAAATGAATATTATTTACTTGGCCAAAGTTACCCCAAAAGAGTAAAAACCTACGGGGTAACTTTGACCAGCCTGTAAAAAAACCAGAATGTTGTTACTTGAGCCAAAAACTTGTACTTAATTTTATCTGAACATTTGTCTTTAAAACAGAAGAAAAGCTGAGTTGTTTGCTATCATTTTAATATTCGCCCAGACAACATCCTGTTTCACAGTTTTTGATTGTGTTTTACCAAGATATAGTTTTCATTCTTTTTCACTTATAGGAAAGAGCATTTGCAACAAACTTCAGATCAAAATTTAAGCAAGAAGATTGCATTTTCAAATAAAACAAAAATAGTAAAACGTTACATAGCTGTTTAAAAGTTACATATGTTTAATTAAAATTTTTGAAAATGGTCCAAGTTCCCCCGCTGGCCAAAGTTACCCAGGTTCACGGTACTTTAAAATTATTGTTATAAAAATGAAAGAAACCAAATGTCAATTACTTATATAAAAACGAAACGAGTTTGAAAATGAAAGTAGTTTGTTTTTATAGTTTAACGCCTTTGTTTTTTAATTGTTTACGAATTCTAAATAAAATAAATGATTTTTTCAAGATGGCCGAATAAGTCCCGAGTATTTCAAAAAATGATACAAAAATACAGAAAACAGTTTTTTAAATGGGGCTAAAAGTAATGATTATTTATGCAAGAACGGCTTTTGTAGAAAAATAGTTTGTCTGAATCTAACGTGACATTATTGTTAAACATACGCATTTAGGTGTGGTATTGAAAATAATAACTTCAATTTTCATAAAAAAATGGTTTTTTATGGATAATTTTCCCAAATAATGTCTGATTATAAATGTCAAGTTACATTCATTGAAAACAAACACCAATACGTGCTTTTATGAAAAAATCAATTCCATAGACTTATCTATAGCCAAGCCCCAAGGTACTTTATGTTGTAAATTACATCTTTTCTAAATAAAGCTACGCTTGACGATTTGTTATAGTTTCATTACTTTTACCTGATTATTATAGTGGTTAAAATAATCTTTCCATACATATCAAATATGTCATACTATTTGAAAAAAAACTTAAATTTTTGTTTGGAAAAATTTGTACCATGCTTATGTTGCATTGAGGTGTAGACTGAAATATTTTTACGTTTATTACGTTTATTTCTACTCTACTCAGTGTAGTTAAGGCAATTTAAAAATTATTCGAACTTTATTATTTGGAATTAGTGAGATTTTGTAAGCGTATTAAGTCCAAACATTAGCTTTAGATGTTTTAATTTTTTTTTTCCTCAATTTTTAATAATGCCTAAAGAAACTTTTCTCTTTTTTACATAGTTTTCAAAACTTATTTGTTACCCCTAATTTTTACAAAAGTGCCTTAATCTACTATAGATCCTAACTGTTATCTGTTCTAGTATATATTAATTAAATGTAATTGTCACCACACAACATTTCTACCGATTTTCACAAAAATTATTAGACTTCCGACCAAGAAAGAGCTTATAATTAAACAATGGTGGTTTTTAGAAGACTTTTTTTTAATAAAAAGAATCTTTGGTCTGGGTTTTTTCACTACAAATATTTTTTATTTTATGTTACGGCAAAACTTATCATTTCCTCAGCCGAGAACAAAGAGACTCCTTTTGAGATTCGGAGTAATTCGAATTTCAAATTTTAGGGCACAAATACTAAATGTTGATCTTTTTATAAAATATTTATATTTTCAAGTCTTATAGTAAATTAATTTTTACTTTTAATTGGAAGTAATAAAACTGTTTAAAAGGGTGGTTTTAATTTAAAAACGTTGCAAATTTTTTGCTTTTTTTTATGAATTAAGCTATACTTTGATTTTTCAACGTTTAATGAGAATTTATTCGCCATAAATCAGTCATTTATTTTATTTAATTCAAAATTCATGTCTGCATAATGTTGTTTGATACTATTGTTGGAAAGAAATAGGTTAGTATCATCCGCAAACATAAATGGGTTTAACTTTACCAATGCATTATTTAAGTCATTTACATAAACTAAGAATAAGAGAGGATCAAGTATTGATCCTTGCGGTACTCCACATGGGATTTTAAGTATTCCGTATTTTTGATTTAGAACATATTGTTTTCCGTGTATCCGTGAGGTAACTTTTAATCCAATAGTAGACCTTTTTAGTTACTCCATAATGCTTCAACTTTCTAACAATATGCAATGATCAACAGTGTCAAAAGCATTTGAGAGATCGATAAATATACCTTAAGAAAAAATTTTTTTCGTTAAAGCCATTATTTATTTAATCAACTAATTAAATACAAGCATGTTCAGTTGAATGATTTTTTTGAAATTGAAATTGTTTTGAATAAACAAAATTTAGTAAAATGATCAAAGATTCTATTGTAAATTACAAGTTCAAATATTTTCGAAAATACAGAAAGCACTGATATAAGCTTGTAGTTGGAAACGTGAATGATCATCATTTTTATAAATTGGAAATACTTTTTCTAATTTTTGTGTATCAGGAAATACCCCTTCATCTAAAGAAAGTTTTAATATATAAAATAACGGTTTACTAATACTTTTTTTTATTAGCAATAAGTATATTACTGGGTATATCATCATATCAGGTGATTTAATACTTTTTAAGGAGGAAAAAGCCGTTTCAAATTCTTTTAATGTAAAGTCAAAGTCATGCAATGTTTTGTCGTCTGATGGTTTTAGATTTTTAAAAGAATTATAGTTTGGTGATGAGTTTGGTATAGTTTTGTTAGCAAGATCAAGTCCTACATTTGTAAAATATTTATTAAACTTCTCAGATATTTGTTAAGGGCATAATATATCAGTTTTTTTGATATTGATTCTTTTTGGTAGCGAAAAAGTTTTATTTTTCCTTATTAAATCATTTATTACTGACCACGTTTTTTTAGTATCGAACTTACAATTAGTAATTTGTTTGCTGTAATATATTTTTTTAGTTTTTTTAAGAAGATTGGTATAAAAGTATTTGTATGTTTTATAATTTTTTTCATTAACTGCTTTTATTTTTTAGAAATATATTGTATAATTTTTGTTCGGTTTTAGAGCATTTTATGAGTGTTTTATCCATTCATGGATTAGTGTTTTTGTTTTTATTTTTATTACTTTATTTGGACATGCTTCATTGAAAATCTCTTGAAATTTTTTTAAATTAAATTACACGATTCAATTGCATTTTGACTTTTATAAACGTCACTCCAATTTTCTCTTAATTATAAAGATAAATTTTTTGTATCAAATAGTTGAAAGGTTACGTTTATTAAAGCTTAAAATTTTAGGTTGATCCTCCGAAATAGCTGTAACATTTTTTTTGTTAATATATATCGGCAAATGATATCAACCTTAAATATACCTGCCCAAATGAAGTTTCAAAGTAATTGTTAATAAAAATATTATCGATGGCAGTGGCAGAAGTTCTATTTACCCGAGTCGGTTTATTAATTACAGGCAAATCATTGTATTTAAATAACATGTCAAAAAAAGATTTTGTTTTAAGAAATATGTGATATGTTCAAGCGTTCAAATTTGTATCACCAAAGATATATAATTTTTTTCTTTCATTGTTCATTTTTAAAATACTATTTTTGATAAAATCTTGAAATGATCTAATTTTCTCACTTGGTGGTCGGTATATACATCCAATTAAAATGTTTTTACTTTTTTGATTAATTACTTCGATAAAAAGGCTTTCATAGTTATTATTTGCAACACAAAATTGCTTTTTATTTTAAAAGTATACGTTTCAAGTATATAAATACCTAGTCTCCCGCCTTTTTTATTTCCTCGTGGTTGGCTAATTAGTTTGTAATTTGACAAACTGTAATTTATATAATAACTGTCTTTTCCATTATTATATTTTTATCTTCAAAATCGTGCAGTTTTAAAACAACAGTTCTCTCTCGACCAGGATTAACTTTGCCAACTATATGTGCACATTCGATTTTTATTTCTTGATCAATTTCAAGCTCTTCAGCAAAAAATTTCTTCACTTTAGTTTTGGTGACTTTCCAATCTTTCTCGTTCCACTTTCAACAAGACCATCAATTCGTAAATTGCTTCTCCTGTTCCGATCTTCTATATCAACGCTTTTTAGTTTGATGTCAGAGCTATCCGATGAAATTTTCTTTTGAATTTTTTTTACATTTATTATTTCTTCCGTTACTTTATTACTTTTTCATCAAACGCTTTTACCTTGTCATCACAAATATCACCAACAAAGATAATACCAACTTTAATTTCGTGAAGTTCATTTCTAAAATTTTGAACATTATTTTGAAATGATTCGATCCGTAGGTTAAAGTTGGTTACCGTTTTCCAAAAAGCTTACGATTGTTTCTTTTTGAATATTCATTAGTTCGCGCATGATTGTAACTGAAACTTACTCCTCTTGTTTATCCATTATTAGTTAAATAATATTATAGATATATAAACAAAAAGACTGATATATATTTTTCCTGTTTTTTTTTTATTTATTTAGTTTTGAGAATTTTTTTGTTGATTACAAGAATTAATAAAGGATGCGATTAAGAAGTGTTTAATAAACATGGAAATAAACTAAAATAATCATAAATGTTCCCTCCCGTGTTTTAAGCACCTAAGGGTACATTTGGTGAGGTTATTTTTTTAAATTGTAATGCGGAACCTCAGAAGATGTCGGTTCTTACTTCATCAGCGTTCTGCAATAACAGAAGATTGTCAGATCTCTAAACCATTGTCTCTTGCAAGGAATTGTAAATTGTAATTATATTTAATGTTTATTTTAAAGCTAACGATTGATTTGCGTTACTTGTAAATAATTGCATATCTATATAGACTTATTTGTATATAATATAAAGACATAGTTGTAAATATCAAGAGAATTAGTTTGTATATAAATCATGTTGAAATGTATTAAGATACATGAGGCGTTTTACGCTCAACTTTATAAAAGTTTTTTTTGATGTGATACAACAAGCTATTTCGGCTAAAATGTCGGCTAAAGTTGATTTAAAGTTAATTCCAGAGTTTAGTGGAAGCGATCAACAATCAGTTGCAGAATGGCTTGAAAAAGTTGAACTGGTATGCAAACTAATTGTTGTAACCGATCTGGCGAGTGTTGTTCCCCTCCGTCTCGCGAATGGTGCATTTGCAGTATATCAACTGTTAGCAAAAACTGATAATGAAGATTTTGACCACATAAAAGAGGCGTTGCTAAAAGCATTTATTGTTGATGCATTTACAGCGTACGAACAGTTCGTAAATGTTTTGTGTTACTCGTGTCAAGAGAAAGGACACTTATCAAGAATGTGTCCAAAAAACGTGCCGAGGGAGAAGATGTTTGCACCAGTTCTCTCCCTAAACAATCAATAACGGCGTTACCAACTTTACTTTTGGACATTAACGGTGTTCTTCGGTATGTGTTGATCGACTCAGGATGTACCTAGTGCATCATTTATAAAAAATGTGCGCCAAAAATTACGAAGAAAGTAGTTAGCGTGGTAAATGGACAACAACTACAGTGCGAAGGCGTTAGCCAAACTCGGTTTGTCACACCAAATGGAAATGAAGTTTTTGTGGAAGCACTTGTAGTTGACATCAAGCTACTTGGTTTTTTGTTTTTTGATGGGTATGGATGGAATAGTGGCTTTGGGTGGAGTTTATATTTCTGCAACTCGTGATGTTTGTTTTATGGGAAAAAACGAATCATGTTTACTTGGACTAAGATGTGATATTCCAAAAGATGTCAGTAATTTGAATATAATAGCTCGAGATTTCACAGATTCGTTTGAGAAACAAAATCGAGAATGGATATATGCGTGGAAATTGAATAATAATTCTCAACCTAAAACTCTAGTCAATAAGATTGCTGAATACTTTATCCCTGTTGGCATAAAACACGATTACGAACAAGAAATTGAAGGTGGATAGAGAAAATGGCTGCAAAAGTGCAATTTGAAGAAACACGGTCCAATAATGGGTTTGGTTCCTCTTATGGCAGTGGTGCAGCGAAACAAAGGAAAAGTACAAACAGTATTTGACTTCAGGGAGCTAAACACGTTTATTGAAGCATTCACTGCAAACACAGATGCGTGTGCTGATAAACTTCGAGACAGGAGACGTTTTGGAGAAAATGTTTCAATAATTTATCTTCAGCTTACATGCAACTAAAAATCGATGAGAAACTCTGGGCTTACCAAACTGCTGTGTTCCGTGGACAAAGATTTTGTTTAACACGTTTGGGATTTGGACTAAACGTTGCGCCAGTCATAATGAAAGCGGTATTGGACAAAGTGCTATTACAAGACAAAATAATCTGGAAAGAAACGTCATCATACATTGATCATATTTTTGTTAATGAAGACATAATATCTGTTCATCGCGTACTGGATCATTTGGAAGTCTCTGGGCTTCATTGTAAGCCAGTGGTCCGCGTATTCGATAGAGCAAGAGTTCTTGGATTACGAATTGAAATGGAAAACAAAAATTTGTGTTGGAGAAGAGATAACAATTTTAGTGAAATTCCGAATACGCTAACAAGACGTAACATCTTTTCTTACTGCGGAAGAATGACGGGAAATCTTCCAGTTTGTGGTTGGTTGCGTGTAGCCTCGTCGTATGTTAAAAGAACAGCAAACGCCCTGACAAAACGTAGGACGAAAAAATAAAATGCAATTTTCTGGAAAAAATGCTAAATGATATAGTTAAAAGAACACGGAATGACAATCCTCCTAAGGGAATTTGCTGCGTTTATAGTAACGAGGCAACAATTTGGGTAGATGCTAGTTCAATAGCACTAAAGTGGTTGTCGAGGTTGATGGCAATATAATCGAAGATGCTTGTTGTTTAAGAAAAGATGACACAACACATATAAACATGTCCGAATTTGATGCAGTAGTTAAAGGACTAAACATGGACCTTAACTGGAAAATGGAAGTTTTGCACATCTGCACCGATTCAAAAGCGGTATTTCATTGGGTTACCGACGCGCTCACGGTAAAATCTAGATTGAGGACAAAACCGTCAAACGAAATGCTGATAAGAAGAAGACTTCAGGAATATTTCAAATATATTGGGCAAAAACCAACTCAAAATAGATATTAGGCTTGTCGCTTCGGAAGTTAACATGGCCGATGCTCTCACTAGAATGCACAATATTTGTTTAAAATTGGTTGATAAACCCTCTGAAATGGCAGTAAATGGAATTATTAGTACTTCGTTATCTTCCGAAGAAATTGAGCACGTTCATAGATCTACATGAAGTTACTACTGTGATCAAATAGTAAGGTGAATTTTTAATTTAAACTTCCCGCCTTATACGAATCGTCCAATCTTTTTTATTTTTAAGTTGGTAGGAATGTCATTAACATTTGCGCCAAATTACATGTCAAACTCATAATTATTTTTATTTGTTTACGCTTGTTTCTGAAGTACCAAAAGTGCATTCGGCGATTTTCACGATGTCTAATTTTGTCGAGCAAAGAAGTGCTATTAAATTTTGTTTGCGGAATGATATTTCTGCTGCTGAAACGTATCGAATGTTGCAAAAGGCCTTCGGTGAAGAGACTATGTCTCAAAAAAATGTTTACAAGTGGTACAAAGACTTCAAAGAAGGTCGAGAACGTGTTGATGACTTGGAACGCTCCGGACGACCATCGACTTCGATTGATGATCGCCACATCAACAAAATCAAAGAATTGGTGCTTGCAAATCGTCGGTTAACCATTCGAGACCTTGTTGACATGGTTGGAATATCATTTGGGTCGGTGCAAGCAATTTTGAAGGATCATTTGGGCCTCAGAAGACTCAAATCACGTTTGGTGCCGAAATTTCTCAATTTCTTTGAAAAAGAGCGTCGCGTTAAAACGTGTGAAGCAATGCTTTCTGACTATTAAGACGTCTACAAACAAATTATTACTGGCGATGAGACTTGGGTCTACGCATACGACCCTGAAACAACCGACCAATCGAGTGAATACCGTGAAAAAGGCGAGCCGAGACCGAAGCAACCACGTCAAAGTCGCTCAAAAATCAAGGTCATGTTGACTGTTTTCTTTGATTATTGTGGAGTCGTGCACTACGAATTCCTTCCAACTGGCCAAACTGTCAACAAGGAATATTATTTAAGCGTTATGCGATGTTTGCGTGAAGCTATTCGCAAAAAGAGACCGGAATTATGGGCCAATAACTCTTGGATTTTGCACCACGATAATGCGCCTTCGCACACAGCACTGGTTCTTCGTGAGTTTTTTGCCAAAAACTCAACCCATGTTGCTCCACAACCACCGTATTCGCCCGACTTAGCACCGTGTGACCTCTGGCTGTTCCCAAAGCTCAAGAGACCACTCCGGGGAAATCGTTTTGAGTCCATTGAAGAGATCCAACGTGAATTGGCACGCGCATTGAAGGCTATCCCTACCGAGGACTTTTCGGCATGCTTCGAAGACTGGAAAAAACGTTGGCAAAAGTGCATTGGGGCCGGGGGGGATTATTTTGAGGGGGACGATACAGATTTGGAAGAATAAATAAAGATTTTTCATTTTATAAAAAAATTCACCTTACTTTTTGATCACAGTAGTATGGCGTAAAGAAAACATTCGTTTGTAAAATCGACCCGTCAGTGAGCAAGGAAGAATTCAAACAAGTGGTTGAGAAACGTATAACCTGTCAATCAATTGATCCAAGTTCGATAAGTAAAGAGAACGTGGCAACAACTTGGCATGGACATAACTCATTATGAGGGGCAGCACTATCTTACTTTAATCGACTGTAGACCTACACGGTTAGCAATATGGCGATATCTTAAAGATCAAACCAGCACATGTGTTATTTAAGAATTAAACGCGATATTTCTCGAACGAGGAGGTTCGGATGAAATACTGACGGGCAATGATACTGGATTTTGTTGCACATTATTTTCGCAGTTTGTAAATAAATGGAACGTTAAACTTCGATTCAGGTGCGCTTATGCACTTTCTAGATATGGAATTGCAGAACAATGTCACCGAATTGTCAAAAGAACAGCAAAGAGATTTCCGTGCAGCATTTATTGGTATTACGTTAGTCCAAAAGATGGTTGTAGGTCTTCTAATTCACCTGCAAATAATTTATATCAATACAAAATTAAAGTAAGAGAAATTGATTACAACAAGAACGCACTTGATTCCTATAAGACATGTAAGAGACCTAAGACAAGTAAGAGTTGACAACGATTCGAATAAAGACCTTGGACAAGTAAGAGGTGACATTGATTTAAATGAGGATCCAGAATTATAAGATGTACCGCCTGGAATTAACGATGTGCTGCTTGGAGAAAAAACAAACAAGACCAGTGTTACGAAGAAGCACGATGTGCTGCTTAAGAATGGTACGATGTGCTGCCTGGAGTAAAAACAAACAAGACCAGTGTTACGAAGAAGCACGCGGGAAAAGTGGGCTCCTGAGCGTTTTAGTCCTTGAGACGAGATGGTCGTTATGACCAAGGGGAAATGTAAAGTGTAATTATACTTAATGATTGTTTCAAAGCAAACGATTAATTTGCATTACTTGAAAATAATTGCATATGTATATAGACGTATTTGTGTATAATATAAAGACATAATTGTAAATATCAAGAGAATAAGTTTGTACATATATTATGTTGAACTGAATTAAGATACATGAGGCGCTTTACGCTCAACTTAAAAAAGTTCTTTTTGATGTGAAACAACAGAAATTAGAACCTTTTAACTATTAATACAGATACAATGAATATATCTGTCGCATTATTTCAATGTAAACATATTTTTTCGTTTTTCCACTTTTTAATGAAGTTTCTTTAATTATGTGAGATGAGTGAAATTAATCAACATGGAAATTATTCACAATAAAAAGAAATTTTAAAGTAGACAAAAGTTGTTTATATATTGAAGGATTCCAATAAAGTTTTTGAAAACTTTATTGTTTTAAAAGAAATGATTAAGTCACTTGGTAAGCGATACGAAAAGGATGATTAGCCATTCTTCATTGAGCAAATAACTGAAATTGAAAAGTTTGAAGAGTTCGATAAAACTCTCTACGAAAATGAAAAAAAAAGGTCTTTTCCAAGTTTAATTTTGTTTCAAAAATATGTTTTTATTGCTTTTCATTTAAATATAATCAATATTTTAGTTTACAACTTTAAAACTTTGTTGTTATTTTTTCTTTCTTGAAAAACTATATAATTAGAATTGTTATTTGCAAAAAAATTTCAACTTCAAAACTTCTACTTTGATTTTCTAAACACTTCAAAACTTTTACTTTGATTTTGTTAAGCTTAGTCGCTTTGAAAACTCTTGATGAAAAATATGCCATAAATATGTCAGGAATATTATATATTATTTATTTAAAAGATATGGTTTATACCTTATATAAATGATTGATTTGTATATATTATTACGATGGCCGCTGAGAGAATCATGATTGCTACATTGCACTCTGGATAAGTTTAAAAAAAAAATGAAAATATTGTTAAATTTTAAAATTATTATTTCGTCTCCATGAATTTTCACCGTCCACCCTCCTTCTCCACTCCCCTTAGTGGTCATTATTATTACCTTTATATTTGATGCGCAAATTCTTTGCGTTATTTTTTAGGGTTATGTCATGAGCGAAAATCCTGTTTAAAATCATAAATAGGCGAACTTTGAGGCTAAAATCTAGGTGTGTAACAGATAAAATTCCAAACAAACTTGGGCCACTAAAATTAAGACAAGAATAAAACACATTACTTTATTCCAAATAACATTTTTGTCGAAAAAGTATACAGAAAAAGATGTCGAACAAAGTATTGGTGTGACTTTAAAACTCGCTCCATTGCGAAAATTTGGTTTAAAAAATCCAAGTAATGGCAACGATTAAAGTGTCAAGAAATGAAACTTATAAATATATTCTTTAAATATTAGTAATCATTTAATAATTTTTAAATTAATCTTAAATTAATCAACAATAAATATGATAAATATTTAATAGTTTTTAAAAAGATTATTATTTTAATTCTTGTTTTTATTTTCCAGAAAATTCTTTACAAGAGAAAACTTACCTCCATGCAATGCTAGTATAAAACAGTTGTTGTTTTATTTAAACTTAATATATTATTAAGGGTTAAACCTGAGAAAAAGCAGCTCCTTTTTTATTGCCTTATTATTTTAAACTAAACTAGTTTATTAAACATACTAGTTTGTTTACTCCTTTTGAAAATATTTTTAAAAAACAATACTGTTATTTAAGTGATTTGTTTGGGTTTATTATGTATTCCTTTATTTCAAATTCAATTGACATTTTTAGTGCTTTCAACCTTTTTGGGTCTGTTGATAAAGGGGTTACTAAACGAGTAAAATGCGTGTTTATATAGTGTTATAACTTGTTATCCATAATCAATACAAATGATTTGTCTTGTGTTTTAATATTAGGATTGTTTTTGTATTTTATAAATATGTTGGTTGATTTATAGTGTTTCGAAATGTTTGTTAATTTATGGTGTACCAAAATGTTGGTTGATCTATACTTTTACATTATATCATCAAAAAATATTAGTGTGTTTTACAAATTTGAGTATGGTTGGGTTTTGGCTATTTGTAGTGAATCTTTTTTTACTGCAGTATGGATAAGGCGTAAGTCGCGGGGTAAAGCATAGTTGGCGATGACTTTTATATTACGGTATAAACTAGTTACTAGTGCTGATCCTCATCGAAACGCAAGCAGACGCAACTCTGAGGAGATGTTTATTACTTAATCACTACACAAATTATGTTTACACATTAGCATTATTGTTTTTTTCCATTCTGAGGCCTTTCATTGTCGTATGCATACTTTTTATTTTTGTAATCAACTTTTTGTTTTATTTATTTTTTGTTTAGTGACATACTTTTTGTATATCTTTGTTCATATTAGTGTTTATAAAACAATTTATTGTTTATTATTATTGCTATTACTGTTTGCATTGTCGGTCTTATTTATTTTTAAATATTCCTCTATTAATCTTTATTTTTGTCTTGACAACTGTCAAAATATGCTTTGTTCCAAAAATAATTCTCCTCTATTCTTACGTACTACGTTTCTTCTCTCAGGCGTTCACTGCTCGTGTGTGACCATTCGGCGAATTTTAAATGCCAAAGTTTTAAATAAAATGCGTGTTTATATAGCGAACATGGAAAAAAACGTCGCAAAGGTGCTAATATCCAGACGGTCCGTTTATAGTCACAAAGTGCGGCGTTATTACGACGTTGTTATTAGATGTCAAGCGGGATTACACTTTACGACCATAAACGGACAGTCAGAATACGACGTTCTCGCGTGTTTGCTGGGTTGTGATTAAGAAACTCATTGAATAATTGTGATGACCCGTCGCAAGCTTCAGCATTTTGGATGTGATTCATTTTATTTTGAATTGTTAGTACATGTGTCATTAACTGAGCAATATTTGAGTTCTTCAACTACCTGGCCTCAAACAAGTAAAACTAGTTTGATTGTAACAAAATTTGTTGTTCTTTTTAGTATGGAAAAAATTTGTATTTTTCGCAAATATTCTTCGCTTTATTTTATTTCACTTCATTTAAACATAAAATCTTGGACTACTAAGAAAGTCGATATTACGGTCAAAAATTAAAAAAATAGGTTTGTTTTAAGTTGTGAAAGAATTTATTACCTAAAAAATAAAGCTTCATTTGAAAACATTTTGGTTGGATGGCTGGTTTTGTTCAAATATTTATTATTTTTCAATGTGTGCTTCAAAAAATTTTCCAAGTAGTTTTTTGGTACCAGCATGCATTTTTTTAATGTTACTAATCTTCCGATCAATTTATTTATTCAAAATAAGGTTCTTCATAAAAACGTTTTTAATATGACCTAATCAACTTTATTAGAAATAATCTTTTTCATTAGATGCAGTACTTGGCTATTATAGTGTTTATTTCATTCTTCATTTAAGAAAATTCTTCATGTTATGAATATAACATATTTAGTGCGAATAGAAAGTCATTTTCGTCTGTTCTTTTGTAGGATTAAAAAAGATGGTTGTATACAGTGTTATGGCGAATCGGTTGGTTGTTACACATGCACATACATACATACATATACACACACATATACAAACAGGTTGGTTGTTAATATACCACATACAGCAGACATACATTTGTACCCACATATACAGTTATACTTCCACGTACCCATAACATGTGGATTCATAAATATATACATATAGTTATACTTATATACCCACAACATATAGATGCATACATACATAAATACATACATACCCACATGCATGCATATATACATACATACATACATACATACATACATACATACATACATATATACATACATACATACATACATACATACATACATACATACATACATACATACATACATACATACATACATACATACATACATACATACATACATACATACATACATACATACATACATACATACATACATACATACATACATACATACATACATACATACATACATACATACATACATACATACATACATGCATCATACATACATACATACATACATACATACATACATACATACATACATACATACATACATACATACATACATACATACATACATACATACATACATACATACATACATACATACATACATACATACATACATACATACATACATACATACATACATAAATACATACATCAAGATTTAAAATATGTAACGTTAAAAAATGCATATAATATTCAAATATATAAATAGTTGTGGGGTGGGTAAGAGGCCTATTTATTTTTAAAAGACCAGAAATGCAAAAATATGTTTTCGATAGATAAAATGATTTTTTTAAGTTTTCTTTTAAATGAGTTGTAATTCCATTTTTGTGAAAAGTCAAAATACTTCAAAACTATTTTATTCCATAGAAAAGCTCCTCGAAATGAAATACAAGATTAATCAAAACTTGTATACGAAAATGGTTGTTAAGTCAAATTTTTATTTTGCAGTTTTACATTTGTTTTTTTCTTTTAGTGAGTAAAAGTTATAAGAAGGGAGTGGGGGAGTTGTTGGTTTTACATTTATACATAAAACAAAGAACATTAAAAACATTATGTTGATATACAATTAAATATTCATTTCGAATAAAAGAAGTCAGGCATGAGTAAATCGGTCTTTAAAATTTATAACACGTGCAAGATGCTTCTGTTGACAATGAAGAGATTTTAGTATACTTTTATTAAAACTACCCCAAGAAATACTAGCGTAGTTAAGATGTAGCGTGGTTAAGATGGCAATTAATAAATGAATAATATAATTGGACTAAAGCACGTTTATTTAGGAAACTTCTTGTTTGGTAATTTCTTGCAATTTTGTTATTTAGATTGTTAATGTGACTATTCTATGTGAGGTTTTCATCAATATAAGTGCGAAAAATTTTGTAACATTTGTTTTTTTTGTGTTATTGAATTAGTGTTATTATTTATAAAGAAAAAATAGGAAAATGATAAGATGTGTCATTTTTATGTATTCCTTATTTAATTGATTTATTTAAGGTATCAGTCGTTATAATATTGTCTATTAATGAGGCTGGCGTTGCAATTACCCTTGTTAGTTTATTTATTAAAGGAATTGCTCCGTTTTAAAATAAATTATTATAAAAAATTTTAATATTCGAGTTTATATGATATTCAAAACAATCTAAGTTCATATCACCAATTAAGTAATTTAGTTTTTTTTCGCGAAAGTCTTTTCTTATAATACTAGTATTTAAAAACTTGTCAAATTTTTCAATTACGCCTGAAGGTAGCAACAACTTAAAAGTACATTTTTTTAGTTTTTTTGTTTAAAATTTCAATTATTAAAACCTCTTTATCGGCATCAGAAATACTCATGTCAGGCCTGATAATAAACTGCAAATTTGTGTTTATGTAAATAAAAACACCTCCACCTCGCTTTTAAGTTTTACGCGCAAGCGGGAATATTAAAACCTAAGAGTTGGAGATTTGCGTTTGAGTCAGTGTCGTCCGAGTTGCACCATGTTTCTGTTATACATATTATGTTAAAATATCTGAAGTTTCCTCTAAGTCATTGCAAAAATTTTCAAAGTTTTTTTTTAAGCTTCTAATATGATTTCTAATATTCTAACATTAATATGATCTTGCTCAAGAAATTCTTTTATTTTGTTGTTAACAAAGTAGGAGCAGTTCCTTCGTAGTTGCTTTGAAGTTGCTTCGTAGTTGCTTTGCAGTTGCTTCGTAGTTGCTTCGTAGTTGCTTCGTAGATGCTTTGTAGTTGCTTCGTAGAGCATCTACATTATAAAAAAGAATTAAACCTTAATTTTCCTTTTTTTATTCAAACTCATTAGTATTATAAAAATTAAAGACTTTGATTCAAAATTATTTAGGTTAATTGAATCCATTTTAGTAAAATTATTTAGTAATAGTAAAGAAATCGATCAAAAGTCGCGCGCAATTAATTTGTTATAAATAACCTTTGCATATTTCATTTTGCTTCGCAACTCTTTTGCTTCCAAAAATAACTTCTTTCTTATCTCCGTCGTTCTTTCACTTAAATTTTCGTTAGGTTTTGATTGATAGTAATTATCCATTATAACGCTTTTATCTTTAGAGTTTAGAAAATTTCACGATAATTGTTCTGTTTTTCTTTTAATCTCCAGATTCTTTTTTCACCGTTCGATGTGCTAGTTTAATAATTATATTATCCTTGATTCCAATTTTTCCTTTTACTAGTTCTTGTATTTTATTTTCACTCGCTTCCCAATTTTCATTCTCACTTTCTGTAACACCAATAAACCTTAAATTATTACACCGAGTGTTTTTGTAACTTTTATTTCTTCCACTTTTCTTTGTGGATTCTGTGATTTCTTTGTGAAACTTTTTCGTATTTGTCGCTACTGATTTCTTATAATCAATAAGTTCATTTTTTTAAATTTTATTTTTTTCTTGAAGCGATTGTATTTTTGCTCCATTTTATCAAACTTCTCATTAAAACATTTCATTATTGTGTTTTCATGCCTTTCAAACACTTCTTTTATATGTGTCATATTAAATTTTGCTATTTTATTTTTATTTTCTTATCTCCGTTATCTCTTCAATATCTCTTAAGAGATAATAAAAATAAAATTGCACGTCCGATCGCCATAAAAGTATACTCAAAAAATAAAAAATAAAAAGAGGATGCTTTTTTAAATGAAATTTTCAAATTTTTAACATTTTTAAATCATCTTTTTTTTTAACTTTTCATTTAATATTTGTCCAACAATTTTTAGGAACTCTCAATTTTGGGTAGTTTAGAGGATTTGCTGTTTTATGCACAACTTTCATGTAATTTTATATATATCGTTCCATAGCCAGTTTACTATCATGGCTTGAAGCTAAATTTGGTCAGAACACAAGTCTGCTATCATTTTATTTAATGAAAGGTAAAGATGTTTTTGTTAACTCTCTATAACTTTAGGAGCTAGTGTGGACTCAGAAATATAGGGTACTGATTTTTGTCACACCTGCAAATAGCTTGTCAAACCAAGACTTAATTTAGCAAATTTATCATGTTTTGTGTATTTAAATTTTTTACTTGCTTTTCCTCTATATTCGGAAATATGTCATCCATTAAGTACGCACGCCAAATATTTTAAAATTTGACCCCCTGATGCAACGCGTACTCTCAAATTCCCCCCCCCCCCACCTCCCTTAAATAATACGGACGCTTTTGAAATACACTCCTCCCCCACTTTCTATGAACTAAAAAAGTTTTAACAAAAGTTTCACAAGGCACAGCTCTTAATACAATTCAAGCTAGAACTTTTGCTTTTTAAAAACTAATTATAAAGTAGAACGATGCATATAATATAACTATAAATGTTTTAAAGACGTTTTAAAGACGTTTAAAAGTAGTTTAAAGTTTTTTTATAGAGTTTATATGAAGCTTTCATGATAAATTTTCATTAAAATTATGATAAATGAAAATTCAACAAGAAGAAAATGTATTGATCACCAAAGTTTTCAAAAAGACACTTTAAATAAAGCTTAAACTTATTTAAACATAAAAAGTTTCAACTCCATTACTTATTACAATTATTTAAATCATCCAACCGGTCCCGATGAGACGGCATCCGGTGCCAATGAGAAAACGGAGAAATAAAAATTTCTTGTTTTGTTTGTTTTTGTTGCTTTAAACTTGATTTAACAAGTTTCAATCACAAACGAAAAAAATTTCAATTTTTTTTTTTTTTTTTTTTTTTTTTTTTTTTTTTTTTTTTCAATTTTTATTTTAGGTGCCCCAAGAAGTCCTAACGGTCTTGTCACAGAGCACCGCGGAAGTGCATTTAACCAGGAAGTTCACGCCTCCTTCCTTACCGTGACGCGAAAATTTGTCCAGAGCTCGTTTCGAACCTGGATCTCCTGCTTATGAAGCAAGCGCTCTAACCACTGCGCCACGGCTGCACTATTTTAATCTCACGTCCTCTCTAAATTTTAAACTTTAAATTTTTGGTTTTATTTTTAATACGAAATTTCATTTTTTTTTGTACGAAATGTACGAAATTTTATTTTTTTTTAAATATTTATGGAGTTTATCTAAGGGGGTTGGTGATAAAACATACCAACAACCAACTCTTCTACTTTTTACTGTTATCAGTAAACTTTACTGATGTCATAACTGATGGCAGTAGAAACATATACAAATAATAACTTGCGGAATGTAAGATATTAACATTGTATGGCAAAAATAAACAAAAGTGTGTCAGCAAAAAACAGACAATGAAGCAGTTTTTCACATTTAAAACCTTTTTGATAATACATAAGTTAAAATTGATGCAAATAAACTTACGGTTTTTTTATAATATAAAAATTAAAATTGATGCATATAAACTTGCGGTATTGTCAGATTAAGTAATTGATGCGTATAAACTTACGATATATTGATAACTAAATTACGTTATTTAATAATTTATTTATAACTTCTATATGTCTCTTTTCTTCAAAACCTATAAATTAATACACATTGAGAAATAACTGTTTTTAAATGAACCAATTGTAATTTTGTAACAAGTTCCAATAAACTTTCTGCAGTTCCAATAAAATGTCTACAATTCATTGTCTAAAGTGAGTCTATTCCGTACCCAATTCTTTGGAATAAAACCGCGTACCCGATTCGTTGGAATAAAATATTTAAATAATCTTTAGAATGAAATTTTTGAATGAATTTTGATTTGATTATTTTTTATTCTTTTTAATTGTTAGGTAGAAAAATAAATATAAACAAAATTTTGACTTTATATGAAAACTTAAAATATATTTTATAATAAAATTACTAGACGTCCAAAAATTATGACCTAACAATATTTTTTCTAATTTGGCTGAAAGATTGACAGTTTTTAGTTACGTAATTAATAAAACTGAAAAAGATTTTTTTAAAGTTTGCTATAGACTTTAAAATACAACTGTAAAATGTAATAGCTTTTTAAAAACGCTTTTTAAGTATCATTATACAAATGTAAATAACAAATTATCATGTATTCAAGTAATAGTAATACTTCATGTTTTCAAGGTAATTTTGGCTTCATCAAAAAAAATTACAAAATATAATTTCCCCCAAAAAAATTATTTTGAACGCAAATTTTGAGCAAAAATTTTTTTTCAGAGGAAATTTAAAATCGGGCAATGGATTTTAATTTTTTTAAATATAAAATCGGAAAAGAAAAGTTATAAGGGGTGTTACACTAGGGAAGCGCACTGAGTTGATTACTGGACCCACTTGCTTATTAGTGAAACCAATGCTGATAAATGCGCCGTCGGTCAAGAGCTTTTTGGTTTCTATAGCTTCCATTGCAAGGGTAGTCAAATTGCTAGCAACACAAGATTTTTGGGGAATAAAAATGATTAAATTACGCCAGAGTGGATTGCTTCTACCTTAAGTCGTCAACGATATAGCTGTGCTGTATGTTCTGAACCTTTATGCAATTGGTGGATTATTGACAGAAAAGCAAATGACCTTCCTCAAATTAAGGAAGCATGCTAAAGCACGCTTTTAACAGTTCGTTCAAAATTGTTAACTAGCGTGCCACCATTGCCAATTTGCAAGTGCCCACCGAATCTAAATTAAAAAAAAAGGTAAACAATATAAAATGAGTATTATAATACCCTCAAAACACTACGAGAAATCTTAAAACTCTTTCCAATAGAGATTTTCTTACAAATCTGAATTAGCTTTTATCTTAGACCAACCTTCTGCCCAACTATACTAAAATATAATTAAAAAAAATTTAAAACCACGTGATAAATACTACGCCTCCAAACGAGGGGTTGGCGGAGAATATCTTGCTGATATAATTTGTTCAAAATTCACTTTTTAACAACTATTTGCACTTAAAGCTTTATGTTCAATTGAAACTCAAGAAGTATTAGAGTAGTGATTTTCAATAAGATCTTGAACTTGAAAGACCTCGTTGAAAATCACTTCTTGAGCTTTAAAGGCAGCAGAGCGTAACAATACTCCTTATGCTGTTGGACCATCCGAAGAAAAATTATTCATTTCATGCAGCAGCACTAAAAAAGAAAGTCAACGCTCTTAAATCGAACCTCAAGATAAAGTACGACTCTTTACATCTGCTTTGAAAAAAGCTCCAAAATTTGTCAAAGGCCAAGAAGCTACCTGGACACCAGATTTATACTCAATAATATTACGAGTAGGAGTTAACACTTTTTGAGTCGATAACCCTGCTGAAGAAATTTCTATTAGGCCAATACACTTGCTCCAAGTTGTTAAAAACCACAAGGGCAATCTAAACAAGCAGGCAGAAAACGCGCGTAAAGACAAGAAGAGCGAAATATATCCGCTATTGAACAAGCTGCCGCTCTAGCGGCTCTTCGTGCTAGTGAACGAGCTGTTAAATTAACATCAAAAAGTTTTTTGTAACTGTAAAAAATGCAGACGAAAAAGCCTTCAATCACTGAGGAATGCCCCCTCTCTTGTAAAAATTATCTGTCACTGTGAAAATCCAGGCGAAAAAGCTTTCAATTATTATAAGGAGGGGGGGGGGGGAATGATGGTGCTTATCTAACGATATCGCTTACTAAAAAGGCGCAAAGAAAAAGTAAAAAAAGAGTGTGGTAAAAATATTTTAGTACCTATGAATAATAATAGCATGAAAAAATTTCTGTACTCGTGAAAAATGCGGGCAAAAAAAGCCTCAGAAAAAGCTTTCTGAGGCTTTTTTCAGCACTGCGACACGGAACGAAAAACGGGGGAAAAAACGCCTTAGTTTGTTTTGTAATGCCGGGCATTATTAAAACGTTATTCTTCCAATTCTTAAGTACGTAAGGATCGAGAAGTAACATTCCGCTTGACAAGGTTCATTTTTTATATGCAACTTAATACTTTTCTTGTAAAATTTGAGAAATATTCAGATTTACTCAATATTTAAAAAATATATATTTTTTCAAAAACAGAGCGTTTTATATCTAATTTTAGAAAAAATCTTCCTTCTAAGTTGGTGGCACTATGTCTCAGATTTTGCTCTTCATTTGAAATTATGTTAGTAATAATAAAATATGAAAAATTTGAAATATTCGATGTATTTGCAATATCTGTTACTAAATTATCGGCATCAAAAGATTTGCGATGGAAGCCTAATTTTTAAAAACTGTATTTTTCGCACTTTAATACGTTTATAACCTTTTTCTGTAATATAATAAATGCATGTTTTTTTATTTACTAAATAAACTTAGCCTAGATAAAAAACAAGGTGCAGCTTATTTATTTGATTTCAGAAAAAAAATATCAGCACACAAAAGTTAAACAATTTTCATTAAATTGAAAAAAGTACTACTTTTATCCTATTATAACTTTTTTCTGATGTATAATAAACTATGTATAATTTTAGAACTATAATCTCTACCATAAAAGTAGAATTAAAATTTAAAAAATCTTCATTTATTGTTTAACAGAAAAAATATATACATGGTTAAAAATTGTCATTGATGGAAATCGACAAATTTTGGGCTTAACTAAAATAGTCAGTAAAATTTTCTGATACCTTATGCTAATACTGACAGCAAATAATATTCATATACAATATATTATTTAGAAAATAAAAGTTTTCATTTATTCAGTAACATGTTAAAATGACACCTATTAAAAGATATGAGAGTTTATACATCTGGGTGTGTCTGTGTTTGTGTGTGTGTGTGTGTGTGTGTGTGTGTGTGTGTGTGTGTGTGTGTGTGTGTGTGTGTGTGTGTGTGTGTGTGTGTTTGTGTGTGTGTGTGTGTGTGTGTGTGTGTGTGTGTAAATTAAAGTAAAATATAGAAAACTTTAAGTTATAACTAAATGATTTTTTTTAATAAGGTACTTAGGTTTTCGTTTTTCTTTCATAGTGTGTATTAAAGTTAAGTAAAACATCTTTAAAAACATATTTATTTTTAAATAATTGTAAACACTTTAAAGACATTGTAGTCACTAAGGAAACTAGTTTATTAGCATTTTAAATTTTTACTATTAAATCTTAGTTTCATTTTAGAATTTGCAGTCAATGTGCTTTTTTATTAAAAAATTTGAGCTATTGACATTTGTTATTAATTTATTTATGTTATCAATTAATATCAAATCTGTGTAGCTGATATTTGTTATTAAAAAAGCACATTGAATGCAAATTCTAAAATGAAACTAAGAGTTTATAGTAAAAATTTATTATTATTCAGGCATAATACTAACAATACGTGTTCATTAGGTGAACATTTAAATCAAGAGTGCCACAAATTATCCTATGTCACAAAGTCAGATGTTTGTGATATAACACATGAACATAAATATTTGCTTAGCGTGAGAACAGGAATTAGTGTACAAAATTTGAAGACAATTTGCACTTATCATGAAATGGAATATTTTCGATACTATGGCAATAATTTTCGTAGCTGTTGTAATCCTCTGAATCTTCACACAAAGGTAGTTAAAAAGAATTTAACCCCTATAATTCTTGTTCATCACAGCATACACAACTCCCTAATTGCTGGCCAAAAGATATTTTGTCCCTGCTTAAGAAAACTGAAAGCAAAAAATGATGGAATCAGTGTTGAAACAGAAAATGACCCTGATTATATAGGTGATGGACATATAAAAAAAAATGTTGAAGATCTCAATATAAGTTTAACATCGTTTTGACATTTCCCTACAATTAGCAAAAAAAGAAGCTATGAAAAACTTCACAGTAGAGTCAAAGTTAAAGTTCGAAGGCTGTATGAATCAGTAAACTCTGTTAATATTATTGAAGCCAGTGATGCAGAAACAAGTCTTAAAGCAGAATCATTAGACTACTTTGTTGTGAAGTTAAGGGAGAAGTATGACAAAGAAGTTAACATAACTGAAAAATTAAAATTGCTGACACTTGTCCTAATACATTGGACACTTGAATTTACAATGGAAGAGTTTAACACTTTTATCTTTTATGGAAGTATTTTGCAAAGCTTTCTTACAACTTATTCCAAATTTCATTTCATATTTCTATTGGCTTCAGAATACAAAAAATAAATCATACATGATACCAGATGCGCCAGCTCTAACAAAATTTTTGAACTGCTTTTTTACTGACTCGTTTGCAATGTACTGACGTATACCACTAAATTTGGTTTTAGCAGGAATTATTTGTTCCTGTTTACTCTATTTTCCCTCATGTTCAATAGAAATGCAGTTTTTCCTCACATCATCAAGAACTGGTTGCTCATTAAACAGTTTATTGTTATTATAGGCAACATCATCTTTCTTTGTATTGTCATTGGCATGGAAAAAGTGGCGTAGTTATTTATATCGATTTCTTGACATAGCATAAACTATTAGCGGCATATTTTGTTTCTTTTGCCCGATACATGTGGCAAGCTGGTAATAGTATAACTGATATCATCAGGTGCATACCAAGAAACTTTTCTATTTTATCTTTATTTGTGTTCATAAATTTTACATTTTTCTGAACAGTCTAAAGGTTTGTTTGTTCTACAAGTGCATTAGTTATGGAATTATTCCAGAATTGAAAATGGGGTCATTTCATCAAAATATTTAGGTGGTTGACTAAAAACAGCCCTAGAAAACTCAAAATTTGATAGATGAAGTTCTTTTTTTCTCCATCGAAAGATATGTTTCATCTGCATACAATTATCAGTTTCACTTTCGTTATCACTTCCAACATTATTATCTCAATCACTATCAATATTTGCAACTTTATTGTCATTCATCCTTTCGAGCGAAAAATCAGGTTTTTTGTTGTCATCATCCTCCAAATCAGATAGCTCAGAATTAGAGCAAAAAGATAATATATAGTGGAGAGGTTCTTCAACATTATATCTAGTTTTATAGTTTTTCTCCATATATCTCGAGCAGCACAAGTTAGAAGGCCCAACGTTAGCTTAACGTATTTGTGATTGTTTACTCACCGAAGTGCTTTGGTTGGCCGTAGATTGGCATTGTGTTGGCATATGATCGGCTACCCGTCGTCCGTACGTTGTCAGTATATGTCAGTAGTTGTTGGCAAAACGTCGGGCTACTCTTGGTTTTAAATTGTTGGCGCAACGTTGGCTTGAACAAACTGCTACAGTTGGCAACATATAGACATAATGCATTTTAAATTACGTTGACCTTAGATTGGTGCACCATTGGTGTAAGTTTGTAGGGGCGATGTTGGCCTAACAAAATGTTTAGGTTGGTGTTGTGTTAGCATATAATCGGCAATACGTTGGCCTATTCCAACTATTATGCGCGTCGGTTATGTCGTCGCGGTTTTTTCATTCTGCAAAATACTCATTTAATACTCATAATACTTATATTATACTCAAAATACTCATATATATAGTATATTTGTCAATAATTTTCATAACGAAAACTTCCGTTATTTACCGAGTTGGGGTGCGCTGTTTTAAAATCTGTAATCAGATTTTAAAACAGCGCACCCCAAACGGCGCAGATTAAAGATCGTAAATCATGTCTGACATGGTTTACGATCTTTAGCCAATGACGTATAATAAATAACTAGATGTGTAACTTCTGTGTAGTATGAGATTTTTACTCCACTTTATTTTTACTCCCTAGTAAAAATCTGATATGAAATTTTAACCTCGGAATAAAAAACCTGTTTGAGATTTTTACTCTCTTTATGAGGTTTTTACTCACAAGTTATTTTTGGCGAAATTACAAATAAACAAGATATGCACGACAGATTTGCTGATATATTTAGTTATTTAAAATATAAAACGAATCCAAAAGAAGTTTTAAATAAAAGTAATAAAGCCAATTTCAGAAGACAAACATTTATAGTTCATAATAATGAGTTATATCATTTAAGTAAAGCTGCAAAGGTATTCTATTATTTCAAAATGTTTTAAATAATTTTGTCATTTTTATCCTGTTACAACTAGAACTAGTTACCAGATAAACACGAAAATTTACAACTAGATAAACACTGAAAAACTTTGTAGTTTTTATTCTCATTATATTTATGGCTTATAGCTTTTTTTAGAGAAAAAGTTATTCGGAGCAGAGATGAACAACAAAACATAATAAAGCTTGTTCATGAAGGAAATGATTTCTCTGTTGAGTCTAAAGCTTTATCTGGTCATAAGGTATTAATAACACTACCCATCACATTCAAAGTAGATTTTTTTGGTATGCAATGACAAAAGAAATTATAACTTATGTTTCCGAATTTGACCAATGTCAAAAGTCTAAAAACAGGAAACTTCAGTCAAAACCATTGCCACAAAATATTTTAATTCCAAAGGTAAAATAAAGCAAGTAGAAATTGATTTAACACAACTGCCAGAAGTTATTGGTTACAAATATCTTGTTGTATTAGTCGACTACTTCAGTAAATAGATTGAAGCAGTAGCACTTACTGATAAAATTGCTGCTTTTTTTTAAACAGATTTTCCGACATGGTTGTTTTAAAATTCAAATAAATGACCAGGGTCTTGAGTTTGTAAATAAATTTCTGAAGAGCTGTATTCAAAAACAAAACAATTCAAAGAATCACAAGTGCACATCATCCTCAAGCAAATGGATTAGTAGAGCGACAGAATCAAACAATTAAACGTACATTAGTAATGGTGCTGGATGAGGCTGCTCTGGAATGGCCATACATTATTGATAGTATTTTGTTTTCATTGAGAGTTAGAAAGCACAAGTCTACTGGGTTTTGACCATTTTCATTGCTTTACCAAAGGGAAACAGTTGTCCCTATTGATTTAGATTGCAATTTAATTGATTTTAATCATAATAATGCTCTTAGCAATGATGATTCCAACAAAAAAAAATATATTTTAGAAACCTTTCATGCAATGAATAAAATGAAGAATAAACTTTTTGATGAAGTTTATCAAAATATAGAAAAATTTCAAAAAAGGCAAAAACTTGATTATGACAGGAGAATTGCTCAAAATTATGAAACTAGCATAAATAAAAAAGTGTTGCTAAGAAATAGTAGACGCGATGATAGAAAAGGCGGGAAACTTGTAAAGCCTTGGACTAGACCATTTTACTTTGTAAAATGGTCCAGTCTTACCTTTTACAAAGTAAAATGGTAATTTGTTGGAAAGTTACAAAGTAACAATCCAAAGTTACTTTGTAACTTCCATTTTAAGCACAAATAACAGTAACTTGAAATATATAAAGGGTCAAATTTTAAAAACAATGTTCAACTTGACAAAGTTATGTTTGTATAATGAAAAAATAACTAATGGTGAACAAGAAATCACATTCAATGAAATGAATATGCATAATTCTATTGATATGATTGGAATATATGCAACTATTGAAATGAGAACTTTTATTTCTGAAAAATTTGGAATTGGTATTACCAAAAATATATTTACTGCAGATTTTAATCTACTTTCATGTCCAAAACAACTACATAATACCATAAACGATGGTAATTGCTTTTTTAGGGCAATTTATAACATCATTACAGGCAGTGAAAGCAGTTATGAAATTATAAGAGAAAAAGTTGTAAGTACTAATATTAATGATAAAATGACTTCATATATGAATCAATCGGTCACAACATATCTAAATGAAAGTGGTATTAGTGACAACGCAACATGGGCAACTGATGCAAAAATAATTGGGTGTGCCTCATTCATGGGTATTGATATAAAGGCATGTAGTAAATATGGTGTGGAATTAAAATGGCTGATTACCCATATAGTTTAACACTCAGTTTAGTGAACATGCTATATTCCTTGACAATTCAACTGCAACTCACTTTAATGTTGTACTGTTGTAAAAAAAATTTTTTTTGCAGAGAAATCATCCTCTCCATAACTTTTAGAGATTTGTATAAATATTTTTTATTTACTTACTTTTATATAAATGTTATTTACTATTAAAGGTTTGCTGACTGCATTATATATTTTGACAGAGCCAAAGTTCCATGAATAATTTAAATTTATTTGCTTTAATTTTTAGGACCAAACAAATATATTATGATAATTTCTTTGTTAGTATTTACTTTCCAAAATATGTGATATAATGAAATGACCAATATTCCTAGCATTTGTGCCCATATTTATGGTAAGGTATGGGTTTTTTCGCACTACTTTCAATAACAAACTTAAATATCGTTTTTTCAAGGCTGTCAAGGGAAAAAAAATTCGTTTAATATTAAGTTAAAATTTAAAGTTTAAAACAATTTATTTATGTTCGACAAGTTTAAAACAAATTTATCACTATCGGAAATAGAATATAAATTTTACAGATACGTGCGTACTTAATCCGTTTTAATTAAAATAATAAAACAATTTTTACTTCCATTATGATTTTAATTCCTTATATTGAAATGTAGGAAATAAATTATTTAAAAAAAATTGTATGCAACTATATGTAACTTAAAATGTTAGTTAACAAAATTATTATTAAAAGTTTATCTTTAAATAGCACTATATAAACATAACGGTAAAAACATTTTAAGAGAGTAAAAATCTCATTCGCGCGTTTTTTACACTGCGGTAAAAATTTCATATCGGATTTATGGGAGTAAAAAAAAAGTGGGAGTAAAACTTTCATACTACACCGGGTTTTTTTTATAAGCTGCGAGTTAAGCTGATTTTTTGTTTACAATCGGCCATTTACATCAGGCAAAACGGTCAATATATCATATAATAAAAACAGTTATATCCATAACTTCTGTTAATTTGCTTTAGAATTCATTTTAATTAGTTATTTCTTTTAGTAACTTCATCATAAAATGGTTAATTCTTGTGCTGCGTATAGATGTTCTAGCAAATATGTAAAAGGCAGCATCATAAACTTCCTATTAAAAATTCAGAAATGTGTAAATGATGGATTGTTGTTTTGAAACGTAAATATTTCATCCGAACTAAATATATTTTTATTTTTTTATTTTTTTTATTTTGCCGTTTAACAAATTTGACAGTTTCCATAAATTTACAATTAAGTTAATGGCCGGAGCAAGAAGAAGGCATAATTTGCCTTATCGCCAAGCACCGTGTTACAATTTATAATTTTTACAAAGTTGCTTCAAGAATATATAACATAAAAGAAAAATTAAATGAATGTTTACAAAAGATATATTATAAATAAAGTAAAATATCGTTTAATACATAATATCATAAATAGATTGAGTAAAAGTAAGAGTTAATTTATAAAACTTTATATATATTTTAAGTAAAATATATAAAAGATAAAGTAAAATATCATAACTAGATTAGGTAAAAGTAAAAGTGAATATATAATAACTTTATATATATATATATAAATACGCACAAAAAATAAAATAAAAAGCGAGAAAATGTGATTTTTGATAATGATTATTGTCAAAAAATTTTAACCTTTTTTTTTTTTTTCTTTCGAATAATTACGAAAATACGAATAATTAACTTGTTTTTCAGTTTTTAAATTATATATCTGATCTATTTTTAAAAGAAAGACTTATAATAAAATAAGTCAAAATCTGCGTTTAAAAAAAACTGTTTTGAATCAGTTTTAAACTGATGAAGAGATTTTCTTTTTCCGGAAACAGTGTTTGGAAATTTTTTCCACAAAAGTGGTCCGCGATTCTGAATTGAATAAGAAACTTGTTTAGAATAAGATTTTGGTATAACAAAGTTGTTAGCGGAAAATCTTGTAGCATATTTATGGTGTATTACTTTAAAATAAGTTTCAAATATTTTGGGGGACAGTCCATATTTTGTTTTATACATGAACAGTAGAACAAGATGGATATTAAGTTTGAAAATATTCAGGGCACCAATTACACGTAAAAGAGGTTCACAAGGAACCGCTCTACCAAATCCAAATATGATTCTAACAGCATGTTTTTGCTTGCTATAAAGTTTTTTTAGCTTAGTGTAATTAGTACTTGCCCACATGATGTTGCCGTAAGTTAAGTAACTATGTATAAAGGAAAAATATAAACTTTTTAAGGAATTAAAATTTAAAAGTGGCTTAACTCTATAGATCATGCCAATGCTTTTTGAAATTTTTTTTTCTATAGAATTTATATGCACTTTCCAAGATAGCTTTTCATCAAAGTTCACACCTAAAAAATTTACAGATATTTGCCTTTTGATGTTAGTTTTATTCATCAAAAGATTGGGAAGAATAAATGGTATTTCTTTTGTTTTGCTTGGTTTGTGGAAAAGAGAAAATTTAGTTTTTTGAACATTCAAAGACAGTTTGTTGCATATAAACCATTCATTTACTTTTTTCAATTCTTCATTCACTACTGTAAAAAGTGTTTCAATATTTTTGTGAGAATAAAAAAGATTTGAGTCATCTGCGAATAAAATAAAATTTAATAGGCTTGATGTTGAAGACAAATCATTTATGTATAGTAAAAAAAGTAAGGGTCCAAGTATAGAACCCTGTGGGACTCCGCAATTTACAGTTTTTTTGGCCGTTTCTAAATTTTCAAATTGTACATATTGTTTTCTGTTTGAAAGGTAACTTTCAAACCAGAGTAAGTTTGTCTCCTTTATTCCGTAATATTCCAGTTTTTTTATTAGAATAAAGAAATATACTTGTATATGTAGCGACCATTTTTTAGAACCAGACTATAATTATTGTATATCAGATAAAAATATTTCAAGTGTTGATCATAATTATAAACCAATTTTATATTTGAATGCTGTACCATCAGTTTTTCTATTTTCTGCAAATACACTAATGCCAAAAAGGAAACTCCCAACAATACGAACTCTACCAACAATTGTTCCGTTGCACAGTGGGTCAGATATCGAAAAAGCTGGTCAAAATATGAAAACGTTGAATGATTTGCCTGAAGTTTCATGGCAAATATGTTTTGAAGTTACTCATTAAGAATTCGCTGAAAAAAAAAAAAAAAAAATTTGCGGATCCAATATGGCGGACATTAAAAAATTGTTTAAGTGTTTTGCAGTTGCTAAGGCGTAACCTCGAAACTTTTCAACGTCAACTTCATGTCCACTCAAAATTGTTTGCAAAATTATTTGAAAACGGGGGAATAATTCTTCGAAAACACCAATTATCAAGGATGACGTTTGAGTGTTTTCAACGAAACGCCTAGCGGTGTTTCCGTCGTTCGTGCTGCCCAACCCTTGCTTTGGCATGTCGACTAAAATTCCTAGTTGTTTGAAAGCTTTTTGGAAGTCCGTACTGTAGATAATCAGTTGTTACCGGTCTTTTCTTATCTTCTATAAAAAAATCTATAAATCTCAAATCTAGCCTTGTATGGAATACTGTTGCTGTATCTGGGGCGGATTTTCAAATGATGCCCTTTTTCTTTTAGACAAGGTGCAAAAACGCATTGTAAACATAGTTGGACATGCTCTTGCAGCCAACCTAAAACCATTATCACATCGTTGTAATGTTTATTCTCTTTCTCTATTCTCTATTATATATATATATATATATATATATATATATATATATATATATATATATATATATATATATATATATATATATATATATATATATATATATATATATATATATATATATATATATATATATATATATGTGTATATATGTATATATACATGTTTATATATAAACATATATATATATATGTGTATATATGTATATATACATGTTTATATATAAACATATATATATATATATATGTGTATATATGTATATATACATGTTTATATATAAACATATATATATGTTTACTGATATACGTGGGTCATTCACCTGATACATATTTTACTGTTGTAAAATATGTATCACCTGATATACGCTTCATTTCTAGCTTTCCATCATTCATGGTATAAAACAGTGATGTGAACGCATTTCTGGAAATCTTTTAGAATAGTAGTGGTCATCAAGCTTAGCATTTTCTAAATGATTTGTTATATTTTCTATATGATTTGTTATATTTTCTATATGATTTGTTATATTTTCTATATGATTTGTTATATTAGTTTCAGAAAATGAATTTAATACCTATTAGAGTTTTACCATTTAAACATTTTACTGACAGTTAATATTTGGTTATTTTGCAGGCTAATTCTTGCTACAAGTTGTTTTACAGTCCCACCAATGCCATTACATGGATTTTTACCATGAATTGTTGCAAAAAAATGCCGCTCTGCATGTATTCCGTGGCCTTGAAAATGATAACATAAATTGGTAAGAGTTTTATAGTTTTATCACAACTATGAAGCATGCTGCGATTTTCAATGTCACATGCTGTTTTTGATAAAAGTTCTTTATATTCAATGTTACTGGGCACTGCATAAGTAATCAACTTTGAATTTTGTTGTACTTGACAGACACAAAATGTATGCGCACCAGATGCACTGTCTACTGTTACACACCATTTTGAACGAAGCTGACAAAACTTTAAAAATCCTATTTTCTCTCCAATTTTTATAAAATTTTAAATGTACGTCTTTTAGATTTACAAGTAATAATCGCTTTTGGATATGTTGTTTTTGACCAACGATTTTAATTGAAAAAAATTCTTTCTTACCAGAAAAAATCCAAGAATTATAATATTAAGTCCGTCAAATTTCAAATGACGGATTTTGAAAATCCGTCAAACGGATAAAAAGTAATTTTTCTCCCCTAAGTTACTTTTAGACGCCTTTAGTTTACGCACTTTTTTTACCAATTGACTTTGATACAGAAAAGTATTCTGTTGTTTGTTGGATTGTCCAAATATTTGGTGTTAATGTTGATAGGTTTATTTTTTCATTTCTGATTTTTCAAATATTGTTTATTGAGCAACTAATAGAAATTTCATTTTTAAAAATTCCCAAATAATTTGAAACTAATGTGTGGCAAGAATTTGAAACCTCTTTTATCTTTTTTTTCATAACTGGGTCTGTCTCGAATAGGCACTGATTTTAACGGAGAATAACCCAACATCCTGAATGTTTTATTTGCAATTTCAGAACCAGTCGGAATGTATGATGTATTTGTTTCATCAATATTTTCATCAGTCTCATCTTTCCTACGACTTCTTTCTTACCCGTTTCTGACCCGGGCATAAATTCATTCTTGATTGACCATAGAGAATTTAATCAAAAATATAAAACCTTGTATTAACATAAAACTTAATAAACATGCCCATCACATTTTTTTTAATTATTAACATAAAGCAATGACAAAAAAATAACAAAATAAATTTCAACTTTAAAAATATTTGCAGAAAAATTTTTTTTGTAAGATTTTCAAGTATTACTTACTAAATGCTTTAGTTTTATAAACTTTATATGGGTCACAACAATACCTTTGTGTAGTTTCATAATTTGCAAGGAACATCTTTTCATGATGAAATATATAGAACTACAGTCATTAAAAGTTATATCACATCTCCATGCAAGCCTTTTTTTTCTTCTTTTGTGAAACTTTGATTAACTCTTTCGCCAACCATTTAAACAAAGTTTTTAAAATATTACATTTTTTGTTACTCATTTTAACTCATAGTTTTAAAATACTTGTTATTATTTTATCTAGATATAAAAATATATGTTATTTCATTTGTCAAAATTAATAAAATGTATTTGCATCATACATATTCGATCACTTAAAATAAAGATTGCATCATCATAAAATGAAGTAATACTTGGTTACTATTTTTTTTAATCCCACTTAAAAATAATTAACTTTTAAGTTACTTTTAAAACTTTTTTTCAAAGAAAAACGTGAAGATGACTAATAGTTATAAAGTTTTTTTGATGTTCAAGGAAAAAAACTGGATTAATGAAATTTTTTATAGCAAGAAGGGACAGATACAGTAAATGGATGCAATTTGTTTAATAAGAAACAAGCAAGAATGAGTTTTGGTTTATCGCAATAGAGATGATAGCTTATTTAAGCATTGACCATGATTGTATTTGTAGAAAAAAGAAAGAAATGCAACCTTACATCAATGAAAGAGTGGCTCAAGCTTGGCAGATAAAGCAGGTCTAATTTATTATAATTATTTTTTTAATGCTAATTCACCTCCCAAAGGCTAAAAGCGCCACTACAGACAAGGAGGCTACCTAATTGTGGTTATAACCCTCTCTCAACTATATAACTCTAAAACACAAACCTTGACAGCCAAGGCCGCTGTGCAGAGAAGTTGAGTGGGGTACTATGAGGGACGCGGTGGGATCGAACTCTGTAACTCTCGCTTATGACGCAAGTGCTCTACCACTACACCACGAAAGTAAGAGGGTTATAATTCATCAATATAGAAATACCAAAATTATTGCAGTAAACAAGTAAGTTTAGTATTTTTTTGCAGTAAATAAATAAGTTTTGTTGTCTAACAAAACTTACAGACTTTAACACGTTCGTTGCCAACTACGAGTATACTCGTAGTGCTTATTTTTTGTCAGTTATATTCAGAATAAAAAATACTATAGAATTATTTTTGATTAAAAATATTTTATTTATTGAAATTTTGATATCTAGCATTGGCAATGAGAATGAAAGCCTTGGCAAAAATTAATCGTTGCAGACTTTATGGCTCAGCAAAGGAATAAAGCTCAATCTAAAATATCGCAGCAGCAAACGTGTAAAGTCCAGAATTTAAATATTTAAGCCACAGCAAGCCTTAGGCTGTTACAGAAGAGAGATCAGATTAAAAATCAGCTGCTTGTTCTAAGCAATCAAATAGTAGAAATTTTTTTTTCAAGACAAGTGTATAAAGTTTAGATGTTAAATTTTCATTAAGATTAAAATTGTAGATAAGAAACAATACAAAGATTTAAAGGTACCACAAGATAACTTGAAATAAAGAAGAGTGTAGGACTTTAAGAATAATTTTGTTACTGCAGTTAGTAAGAAAAAAATGAATAATCTCAAAACCTTTATATAAAGAAACTTATAACAGAATGAAGACTAATCGTAGGATAGTTAGAGAGGTCAAAGTTTTCTCTAGAGTTTTAAAAAATTGGAACCACTTATTCAGCACTTTTTAAAAATTAAATAATATTATATATTATGCAATTAATAAGATTAAATGTTAGACTTACTTTAGTTAATGACATTGTTTAAGACTAACCAAAAGTCTCCAGAACTTAACATCGGATATAACTTCTATAATTTTGAATGATACAAGATTTAATAAGCTAAAAATAACAGAACTTAACATCAGACAGGACCTTTTTGCATTTGCTTCTTGGAATAATAAAAAGACATTTGTTCTTAAGAGAGAGGTTTTTGTAAAAAAGATCAAGTAAATAATTAATAAAGTACCTGCTTAAGGTGAAAAAAATATGGAGTAAAATGAGGTTTGACTTAAAGAGTAGGAATAAAATTATATGCTGTAGTATTTGCCAAAAGAGAAGATGATGATGATGATGATGATGATGATGATGATGATGATGATGATGATGATGATGATGATGATGATGATGATGATGATGATGATGATGATGATGATGATGATGATGATGATGATGATGATGATGATGATGATGATGATGGTAATGATGGTAATAGTCATTATGATGATCATGTTGATCATAATGATGTTTATATATGCATATATATACAAAACATGAAATGAATTTTGAATAAAAAAGTTATACTTTAGGATGTATAAATGTTTATGCAGCCCCGGTCACAAACCCTGCCCTGCCTATATTTTATCAAACCCGGCCCAGTCAAATATCAACCCCAGTCATTTACTAACTGCCATCGGATTGATTTTTAAGTATTTAAGATAATTGGTTTTTTATTTATAAGGATTTGAAAATGAGACTTTTTTAAAAAAGACAATAAATTGCTAGAAATAGCTAAGACATTAATTTTTCAAATTGCCATAATTTTAAAATGCTTTAAGACAATGAGTTGAAAATTTAGGAAAATCTTGTTTTTTCTATAAAACCCATGATGGGTGTTAATTTAAAGAAAATCTAAGATGGTAACCTGGGAAATTTTCCAAAAATTGACTCATCTTATTTTGAATGACCCATATATATATATATATATATTTTTTTTTTTTTTTTTTTTTTTTAGTTTACATTATTTACATGTCGTGATTTACATGTAATATATAAATATATAAACTTGGAATCCGGAAGAAGATCATAACGATCTTGTCGCCAAAACCATATAAAAATTACAATATAAATATAAAACAATTCAAGTAGATTAAGACAAAATAACAATCCAACAATTCAAATAATAAATCGTTAAAATAATATCTCAAAAATATTGCATGCATTTTTCTGATGGCGGTAAATTTACTTTTACCTGTACTTCCCCAGGCAATATTTGCATAGTTTATATAGCAATGAATAAATGAGTAGTATAGTTGTTTTAAATTATTTTTATTTAAATAATTTCTGGCCTTATAAAAGGATTCCAATACTTTTTGCAACTTTTGTTGATATATAATCAATATGAGTTTTCTATGTCATATTTTCTTCAAGATAAATACCTAGGAATTTTAAAACGGAATCTTTTTTTATTTCTACTTCATCAATATAGAGTTTTGGTAAATCATTGGGCAAAAAACGCTTTTTTGTTGAGGAGTGGAAAAGGATCCACTTAGTTTTGTCAATATTTAAGGTTAGTTTGTTGCATTTAAACCAAGTCGAAATTTTTATAAGTTCTTCGTTCATATTTAAAAAAAGTTTGTGAATGTCTTTGTTTGATAAAAATAAATTTGTATCGTCTGCAAATATGATGCTCATAAGGTTCGAGGCCTTATTTAGATCGTTGATGTATACTAAAAAGAGAAGTGGACCAAGTATAGAACCCTGTAAAACACCACATTTTATTTCAATTAATGTTTTATTTTGAAAATCAATAGGAAGTATATCTTCTCCGTGGGTAGACGAATTGCTTTCTATTTGACAAGTAGCTTTTATACCATTTGATCAATTTACCAGTTATTCCGTAGAACTCATGTTTTTTAAGTAGGATATCACGATTGACTGTATCAAAAGCATTTAGGATATCACGATTAAGCAAGTAGGATATCACGATTGACTGTATCATAAATCGACAAAAACACCGAGTGTATATTGTGATTTAGCAAAAGAATTTGAGACTTCACGTGTAAACTGAATAATGGTTTGTTCAGTTGAACCATTTTTTTTAAAGCCGAATTTAAAGCAAAGTGTAAATAATTAATGAAGAATTAACTTTATGTAAATTAAAAATAAATTATTCATATACTGGCACATGTTTTTAATATTTTGAAAAAATGTCTTCATTTTTTTGTTTTCAGAGATTACAGAATATAAATGTTTTTTGTAATATTGATTTGTATTGAGTTTTTTTACTGTGTTTTTTATTAAAATCATCTGCAAAAAATATTTAGTTAAGGATTGGCGAACTTTTTTCATTTTGTAAAATATTTAGATAAAAGATTAGCGTAAAATTACGTTGAATATAATCGTTATAAAAAGATAAGAAATATCATCGCAATAAAAAGTTACAACAATTATTTTTAACGTAATTTTAACGTATTATTTTTAACGTTTCAAACTTTTGTAACAAATGTTTTTACTTATCGTCATTCAAAAGTTAATGTGGTTTTTTTAAAAATTAATTGCTTCTTTTATCTTACCGATAATTGAAAAGTTAAAAAATGATAAAATGTAGCTTAACCAAAATCGCGTACGTAACGCGTACGTAAAAATCGCTTAAGGCGTAACGGTTTAAAACAAGGCCTGCATACATATATATTTTTTATTTATATATATATATATATATATATATATATATATATATATATATGGCCAATTCCATAGTTCAGTGACGCATCATGCGGAGAGATTTTTTTTAATAGGAATTTTTCTATAACTCAAAAATAATTTTTTATTACTCTAAATCAATCTTGAATTAAAATTTTATAATATAAACTAAACACAATTGTATTAACATAACACTGCTACATAGCAAAAATTAAAACATGAGTTCAGTGACGCAACGCGGAAAAAAGTGTTTTTTCTCAGCATACTTTTAAATGGAGTTTTCGCTGAAATTAAAATCAATTTAAAAAGTTTTGTTATTTTGTAATAAATTTTAATTATACTCAGGTGAAAATAGCATCGGAACAACGTTATCATTCTGAACATGAAAATAATGTGATTTTGATATACCTTTGATTTTTCTTGAATAACTTAAAATTGAACTGAATCCAAATTCATTTTTTTGTTGTCTTGTATCGTTTTCTGACATGTGAATTACAGATATTTGCAAATCTTGTAATGCTAACGCAAAATCTGCTGCTGACCTGATTTCGTATTGACTAGTTTTAATTCTCAGGGCTGCGATTCGCTTAACAGTAGCTCCTATTCCGTCAACCACTCCTTTCCCGTGAATCGCTGCAAAGAAATGCCAGAAGAATTTTTTATGAAAACGTTTTTCAAACACAACCATTGCAGCCATAATGCTTTTGTTTTTGAACTGAGAAGTGGCATTATTGCTGAACATGTGTACTTCTTTGACTTGATCAGAAATAAAGTGAAGGATTTTGTCAATGTACGGTATAACGGAAGGCTTAGTAAGATCAGTTGAATCTGAAACTATGGCAAATGTTTTTATCTCAATGTTCCAGACTGCTAGGGTCATGATAGAAACTTGATTTTGACCAAAATGAGCCGCTTGTGGCTCATTTTGATAGAAACACCTAGCGTTTTCAGCCCAGTCAACTTGGATTACCGCAATTTCAGAATTAACACTCATCGAAACCTCCTTCAGTTTATTAAAAATTGTTGATTGGTTTTTCTTTACAAATGCGTGTTTAACGAACTTATCACGCATCGCTGATATGTGTTGGATGAGTTCTGTTACAGTAGACTTTTTTGAAATTTTTTCAATGTTTGCATATGTTTTAGTTTCAGGCTTTCTCCACTCGTCCCAGGATACTTCGAAACCAAATGTATTAACAGTTTGCAAGTGTTTATCGAACTGTTTTATACCTTTGCATGCAACGCATTTGTCATAGGCGCAATTGTATGTGTACGGTTCACAAACAAAGTTATTTATCATTTCAGATCCAACTTTGATTGAAGGCGCTTGAACTGATTTTGTTAATGCATTTAAGGCAAATCGCATATTTTCATGCAAACTACAAACACAAACATTATGCGGAAATTTTGTAACTGATTTTTCATTGCGTGGACGAAGGTCGCAAAATTTGCTGAGTCCAATTTTTATGTGCAGATGCTTTTCCTTGAATAACTCGAAAGCTTCTTTTAGCGTATAATATAAATGGCGTATCTGAATATTGTTTGCTTTTCCGTCAGATAATTGAATTCGAGTGACATCTTTTTTGTTTGGTGATATTTGGGAAACTTCATCTTTATTATAAAAGTTTACAACTGCTAAAACATCGCTTTCAGAAAGACCATACAGCTTTGAACATGCTGGAGGTAGACCCGAATTATCTTTACAAGCAGAGCTATTTGAAAGAATAGAAAGAATTTCAGATTGTTTCTCCTTTATAGTTGGTAGTGCTTTTAAAACTTTTTTCAATGCTTTTCCTCTTTGCTGAACATTTTTAAAAGATGAGCTTGGTCTTTGATATTGATTTAAAAGTTTTCTTTTTAAAGCGCGACTTTTTAAAACTCTTAATTTTGCTTTAGCAGCATAAGCTGCTTTTTTATTAGGATCGGCTTTCAATTTTTCTCGATATCTCTTAGATCTAACTCTGGACATATCTTTCTTTTTATCAGCATTCCGAGAAACATAATTAGCTTGGTATTCTGCATAACGTTTTTTTTTTACTTCTAATTTTAATTCCATTTCTTAAAAATTTACAACTTTATAAGAAAATGTTAACATAAATCAAAAAGTTTACTAATATTTACTAATAGCCCTTCACAGTACTAAAATGCAAAAATTTATTTGAATTTGAAAAATTTGAAAACCCTCAACGAAATCTGAACTTTTGGATGATATTTTCGATTTTCCTTACCGCGCTATTTTATAAAACGCTAATTATCCCGTCGATGGGTTCAGTGACGCAACAGCTTTTAAACTATAACTATATGTTAATACAATGCTTTTTGACCAATTTTTTTTTTAGTAATGATTAAAAGTTTACATTAAAATATATAATTTCTAAAAAAACCTCGCCATAAAGCATAATTTCATTGCGATAATTAAACTTTTTTAGCTTTAAGTTCAGTGACGCAACGTAATTTTTGCAGATGTGTATGTGACAAAAAAACACTTGAATTATTTTTAAAGAGTAAAAGATTTTTTACTCAAGACATATATGTAATCTCAAAGGTTCTTTTTAAACAAAAATATGGATATGTTTTGTTTAAAATATTGCAATAACTCGCCCTCAAATTTTACTCACTTTTTCGAATAATAAAAAGAACAAACAGTTGCTAACATTCATCAAATTTATCTACTCGGTTCAAACATTTTCTACTCAAAATTTATTTTAACAATAATTTTAAGGTGTTTCAACTATAATTAAAGAATTAAAACCTTTTGAAAAAAGAAATTTTTAAACACGAAATTTATCTCTTCCATCGTGGAAATAGCCATATATATATTTATATATATTTATATATGCATATATATATATATATATATATATATATATATATATATATATATATGCATATATATATATATATATATATATATATATATATATATATATACACATTATTATTTGGGGATAACGCTTTTTTTTCGGCTACATTGTGGGGTGGGGGGAGGTGATGTTGAGCAACTTTCACGGCTTCCTTTGTTGCTTTTTCTTCATCTTTTTGTTTGAGGAACTCAATCACATTTTCTTTGGTAATACATTTCCGGCGTGTTTTGACATGTTGCACTGCTTCGATTTCTTAACATGCGATTGATTTCTTGCTTGAAAAAACTTCTTCATTTCTATCTCAATACTGTTTTTGCAACGCTTAACACATGCTTGATACCTAACAAAACTTGAATCTGGTTTAGTTGAAAAAGATAGTAATTGGTTTATAGTTGGAGTAGGTGCTGTGGAGGCTGTTGAAGATGATGAAGCTGTATCTGAGCAAGATGGTGTAGGTGCTGCAAAGGTTGCTAAAGTTGATGAAGTAGTAGTAGTTGCTAAAGTTGATGAAGTAGTAAAGTTGATGAAGTAGGTGCTGCAAAGTTTGCTAAAGTTGATAAAGTTGATTAAATGCCTTATGATTAATGTTGTATGTTTAAATGTAAGTTTTTAATATTTTTGTAAGTTTAATTGCATGTCTTGTCCCTTTTCGACACACTACAGTTGCTTTGCCTTGATCACCTGAAAAACCTGTTTTATCACAATTCCAAATATGCGACCCAGAAGGTATACCAGTCTGTTGATATTGCTTGGTGACGCATTCTAAATAACGACCATTATTTCTGGCCATTATTTCTGGCGTGCAAGAAGCGGCTCTTTTAGATGCTAAATTATCCGCTTTTCTTCTTGGAAATTTCTTTTGACCATCTTTTCATAAAGGCATAAAATCAGTCTTTACCAGGCTTGCCTTTTTTGAATAAGTGCAATTGATCTTCGATTGCAATTGATTTAAGGTAGCCGCATACAAGTTCTAGGAATTCATTTTGGGTTAAATCATAACCCCAGTCACCAAGTAATTGGAACGCATGCACCATCAATCTTTCTGTTACATTTGAGAGTACCGTTATTGTACCTGAGCCATGAAAGCCTTTGTTGTTGTTATTTTTGCGATCTTTGAGCATTAAGACTGGAACACCATGTTTGAATGCAGCTTTTCTCAGTGATGTTTTATTTTCTTTCATATCAGTTAATGCGGCTAATTTATCGTCCTTGTATGTTTTTGTTTTTTTAATTGACATGTTAAAGTGAGTGAGTTAAATTGAATTGAGTGAGTGATGATTATACTGAGAAATAATATAATAATTGGTTTTTAATGAGTAAGAGTTTATTATATTAACAAATAACATTATATTTCATTCATAATTAAACTGGAATTAACACTAAGTTAATTAGATAAAGATAGGCGCTAGGTCACTTGCGAAAAACTAAACTAAGTAATTAATCGAGTGTGCGGTTTTATCAGAAAAAAGAGTTTTTTTTACTTTTTTGATTTTTTATTTAACTTTTTGTTCTTGCTGCATAAAAATTATACTATCAAAATTAAAATTAAATTTCTGACAAGTTAGTTATTACTAAAGTTATTATTATATCAGTTTCGATTCAAGCGCTATTTTGTTTGCAATGATAAAAAACATAAAAATTTTGACTCCCTGTTAAAGTTGTATAAAAAAAGAAAAAAATGGAGTTGAATCGGCATATAATTTTATCCATTTGAATAGAGGAGATAGTTCTGTATTTGAATCTATTTTTAATTTTTCATAGCCATATCCGTTCAGTTCTTATTTTATAATTTTGATCAGTGTGCGGAATGATATGGTGTATGGTTTGACTCGGTTTTACTCTAATTTTTTTGTACTAAACTTTCTCAAGCCTCATATATGAATTTGTAAGAAAAATTTAGTTTGATAATAGGGGAGAATGGGTATTAGCAAACACCTAAGCGGGAATGCGAATTAAAGACACCAGGTATACAAAATGGATCATACTGGCATTTATGACACATGGTCCAGTCTTCTGTGGGTGGATCCTTATACTTTCTAAAAATTTATCTTTTAAAATTAAATGTCACAAAAGTTAAAAACATTAAAGTTCTGGCTGCCTGATGTCTGTGTGTTATCAATGACACTTTAGGCGTTTGAAATTACCCTTCAAAGATAGTTTCTTTATTTCCCTGCAGACATAAACAAATAAAATACGATTATACTATTGATGTTGTATTGACATAACCAAAATATAATGCATGCTAAAAACTCCTCGATCATGGTACTATGCAACAACAACAACAAAAGGAGTGGTTTTATATTCATATCAGCTACAACAGAAATGTTTCTCATGCAAAAAATTACATGAAATTATCAGAAAAAGTTATGATCAATTTATTGGAAACAATGAGTGCAGCTTCACTACACTACTGCACGTCTAGAACTGAGTACTGGACCCCCTCTCAGCAGGCAATAAGAAATTGTCAGCCATCTTTTTCTATCCTGCCGTTTAGACCATGTTCAGAGTTAGCCTGCGTTTGCCATTACCACACTCTCCTCTAAATTTTAGTTTTTTTTTATAATTTTTTAGCTTAAGTTAACCATTTTAAATAATGATCACAGTTTATATAATAATATTATGTAATAATGTAATAATAATAATGATCTAAATGTTATATATTAAGTTTATTGTTTTTTATTGTAATGTTATATATTAACTTATATTACTAAATATAATAATATTATTAAATGAAATAAATGATCGCAGTTATTAGTAATATGCATGCGTGACTGTCTTTTACTAACTACAGGTCAGTAAAAGACTAATCAAATTTATTAATTCACTAATTTGTTTGTTCAGTTAAGGGTTAGAAGTTTTTTGTATTGCCATTTCTGTAATATACACGATCTTGAGGATCTTCCTTACTTAACTGTTACTTTTTCGCTTTATTTGCAATGTACTCTTTCCAAATTTTTCTATTTCTACCTTAGCCTTTTATTCTGTAACTTATAAATCTCTACATGCTTTTACCCAATTACCTGCATCTTTATGCTCTAGATGTCAAAAATATTTGGCCTTGTTATGTAGCGTTATTTCACTTACGCATTTTGCATATTATGGACATAAATTGCTAAAGGCGTGATAAAGCAGAATTCTAATGCATCATTGGCAATGAAAAAAGCAAAAACCTACTGGTTAAATGGCCTTCTGCGGTGGACTGATAGGTTTTATTAGAGCGCTTTAATAAAAAAAAGTAAATGAATTTTGTTTATTTTTAAAAGACCACACAGTGGAGAAGTTAAATGCTTGCATAGTTCGTTTCTGGTTTTTGCGGACTTTCTAAACAATTAGTTTTGTCTGAGGATTTAGTTTTAAATTTGCTTATACTTGATTTTAAAATTTTTAATGTTTCAAATGATATCAATGACTATATGACGATGCATTTGTTTATAAATTTTTTTATAAAAGTTTTATACAAATACTTTTACATAAATATATTTAAATTAGAAAAATCAAATACACAAAATCTTTTTAGTGAAATAGAAATATTTACTGAAGACCTAGTTTAAGTCCAATTAAACATAAGTTTATCCAATTCAGACCTCATTAGATTATCTTCAACTCTTAACAAAGCAGACATTCTTAACCAAAATTTGTCTCAAAATTTAACAAATTAACGTCTTTTGTTAATGTCGAAAATCAAGCTAATTATGTTGTTGTTTATCACAATGTTGTATCAAATCTAACTGACAGGTAGTCAATTAGATTTTGACTTTTAAAAAGTCTCTAGAATCTAACTTCAAAGAAAAAATATGAGATTTCAAAAGTTTCTAAAAAAATTTACCCCAGAAAAATCTATTTAAATATAATAATATGAGACACGACTTCAGAAAGTCTTATTTTTAAATTAATTGGTTACAACAACATGTTTATAAAGATTGGTTTGGAAGTACTGGAACAAACTTTAAATGAAAAATCAATCACTGCAAGATGTTATATCATATTATATCAACTTATCTTAAAGCATAAAATTTCAAAATTAAAAACAAAACTATGATCAATGTAAAATCAGACCATAAACGATAAAGAAGCCATATAAGTTCCATCACAAACAATAATAAAGGAAGTTAGAGCAAGCATTTTTTTTTTTTTTTTTTTTTGAAGTTAATTATAATTTTAATGTTATTTTAAGTATATTTCTTATATTTATTTTTATGTAATCAGCAAAAAATTAGGGAATATTCAGGGAAAATAGATTTCTAAATCTTCCATGAATCCTAAATAATGGTGATAGTCATTATTCCAAATATGTAACTCCTTGTTGAAGAGTATTCATCTTTGTTTTTATTACTTGTCATTGAGGCAGTTATTATGGTTTAACTGGTTTGTTAACAAGTTACTCAGTGATTATTCTTACTTTAATCAAATTCATTATTCCTACTTCCCCTTCGAATTTAAAATGTAAAAAAAAAAAAAATATGTCTGTTATATATTTACATAACAACAACAAGTGCACAACAAGATAAAGTGAAAAATTCAGCTGTAGCTGAACATTTCAAAATTTGCCAAGGAAATTTCCACTGGAATGGTCGCAATACCTTAAAAATAGAAATAAATAGTTTTAATCGGATAGGGAATAAGTTAGAGAAGCATTGGAAATACAGCACAACGAAAGTACCTTCCGCGACAATGGTCATAACCGGGATGATGGCGATTATATGACGACATTATTTTGGAAACCCATGTTCAAATTCTTACGTCACAAAAAAATCTCTTAATAAACTCTCAAATAGAAGCTCCTACAAAGAACATTGTTTCGTAAATTTAGACGGTTTTGTATAATATTATTATTTTATAACAGTTTTTAATATACTTGATAACGAAGGTATCTATATTCCTCGAAATATTGGAAAAATAAAAGTATTTTTAAATATTTCATGCTGTATTCTTCCATGTGTCTCAGTATATCTCTCAGAATCATAAAGATCTTGACCATTACAGTGAACAAGCCACAGAAGCACTTCATTCAAATTTTAAGCCTCACTGGCAACGGTTCAAGAGGCAGACAACACACCCAGAATATGGAAAACATTTTTGTTATGGTTGTCGACTTTAACAGTAAGCATGTTTAGTTAGTGTAATGGCATTCCAAACAGAAAGAAGAAAAAATTTGGTAGAGTAGAATAGAAGCTTATTTTTAATTTATTTTCTGAAACTAGTCTTTAGAAGCCGCTTTTATTCATGTGTTGCTTTGCTATTTTTGCAAAATGTATAATTTTTGAATGAAATACAGAAAAAAACAATGTTCAATAAAGTTTTTCAATCAAGAATATGGGTTTTAATTATGACTATTATAGGAAAACATTGAAATGCAAATTTCATGGATGCTCGAATCCTGAATTCAAAAATACTTGGAATGATATCACATTAGTATGTACTATCACCCCTCAAAAGGATTTTTTCGGGTGTTTTCATCAATGATATGCACTAAAATTTTCTAACAGAGACAAAGATTTTATTTGTAACTTTTGTTATAGTGAGAAAAAAAAACTGTTTGTATGAATTTTAACGCGTTAATAAAATAAATTTAATTACAATGCGTGGTATTAAAAAGACGCTAGTGACGCAATATAACTTCTAACTATACAAAATATATTTGCTGAGTTGAGTTACGTAGAAATGCGTTACACGTTTTCGTTACGCAGCGAAATCTCGTAACAAGGCTTGATATATATGTGTGTGTGTGTGTGTGTGTGTGTGTGTGTGTATGTGTGTGTGTGTGTGTGTGTGTTAGTACAAATATACTCATAAATATAGTCAATAAGATTAAAGTCTTTTTACTCCAAAGTTCACCACTGCTGATAGTAGCCTGTTGCCATGATTTAGATCTTTTGACTTTTTGATGACTTTTTGTCTTTTAAATGAAGTCCTTGTTGGTTTAAACTTTGCATAAATAGTTTCTCCACATTGTTTAGAAAAGTTCCCTAATCCTTGGCTATGGTGTTCCATGTATGGCTGTACACGACAAAGTAGAGTCTGAATTTCCATGTTTTATTAAATTTTTATTCAATTTTAATGCAACTTTTTGTGCAGAAAGAAATGATCTGTTTAAATTTGTAATTGCCTTTTTGAAGCCAGGTAGTAACTTGCTAGAAAAACGCAATTCTTTAGCCAATTCTTTTGTCTTCAGCCAATCATCAAATCCTGGCCAGACATCCAACAGGCTTAGGGTTAGGGTAAATTGTAGTCGCATTGTAAGTGTTATTGTTTTATTGCAGTTTTATTGCATTTGCATATAAATTGTTGTTGCATTGTATTGATGTTATATTTTCATTGCGTTTACAACCCAATAAAAATATAATATCATGTGCATGATTAGTTTAGTAAGAGAACTCCTTAGTATGATTACTTAAGTAAGAAAACTCCCTGGTCATAATTATGTATATAAGTATAAAACAATTTCCTTAGAAAACTAAAAAGTGAGAGCATGCATAGCGTGCAACAAAAAGCATGTAATTTTTGTAAAAGGTAGTTTTTATAAAATGTCATGCTGTATAATTTTTAACTTAAAGTTAATATTAATTTCTCTTGATTTTGTATCCTTATAATAATTGTACTTCATTCATAGCAAAATAATTTTATATTAATAGAATAATTAAAAGTATTTTGCATTTCTTTTATAGGCAGCTAGTTGAATATGGAGTCTAATTATATGACATTATATTCTCAATTCAAAAGTCAATATCAAGATCTCAAAATACTGACGAATCAAACGCTGCTTAAAAATAAAACCAGAAAACTTTATATATCAACTCTAGAATTTATAATACTATTCCCATTTCTTCAAAGAAAAAAATCATGAATTTAAAAAAGATTTAGATTTAATAATTAACGATTTAAAAATAACATTAAAAAGTTTTGAAAATAATCTACATACGATCGCCAAATCTTTTATTATTCGTCGTTTTTCAAAATTTAAAATCACAGATGATATCATTATCACAGAGAAACTTGCTGGAGATCAAAGTGGTGTTGTAGTAAAGTTTTCTTACTCAAATCATTATCTCACTGAAAACTTTAGTGCGAAATATTTTATAAAAACACATCAAAGTGGAGGTACATCATTTTCCTCGGCTGCATCAAAGCCTGTTAATTTAAAAGACTTATTTGTTTACAAATCTTTTTAAAATCTAGGCATTGGACCAAGAATTGATTTTTTTTTGATGATAAAGATCCGTGAAGGAATTCTGATTGCTTCACTAGAATCAGGTTGAATCATTTTTATATAACATTTACAAAAATAAAAAATATAAAATTACTTTTTTAATATTTTTTTTTCATAATTTTTCTAGGTTCAAATCTTCTAGAGGCAAATGATGTTTTAAAACCTTTTTGTTTTCAATTTAAGAAAGCCTCAGAATATAATGTTTATGAAATTTTTAAAGAACCAATTGAAAGCAAATATAAATTACTTAACAAACAACTATTTGAGTGCCTCGAAAATGAGATAATTTTAGTTGATATTCTATCTAGAATATTCAATATACTGACTGCTCAACGAATTCTTCAAATCTCGGGTTTATATTTATATCCAGTTATGAGCTTTATGCCTCGATTTTAGATTTCTGTATTCATGATTATTTTACAAATTCAAATATTTTATTAGAGTTTATATATGGCAACAGACATAACAATTATTTTAAAGATACCTTATCTTATCAAATATTGGTAAAAGAAGAATTAAATGTCAAGTTTAAAAGAGCTTATTCAATTTTAACAAAATTTAAAACTGCATCATTTACCAAAATTATTGACAGTTCAGAGCAAGATGTCGTTAAATATATTGAAAACTGTGAAAATGAGCAGCTTAAGAAGTATTTTGAAGATGAATTCTACATAGACCTTAATGATTATGTTCAAAGTGTTAAAAACAACTTCGAGACATTTTTTGCAAAACTAAGTGAAAAAGATTTTGATAAGTAGTTTTAATTACTAGTTAATTTTTGAGTTAGTTGTTCTTAAAAAAAAGTTATAAGTTATGTATTTTTATAAATGTTTTTATAAGGCGACCTTCAACGTCTCGTGAACAATATGTGAGCTGGTGAGAATCAGCATGGTGTAAGTCAAAATAAAAAAAGTTGAGTTAAGCCAATAATTGCGAAAACAAAAGATCATTTTGTTAAATTTGAAACTGGTGTAAGGTGTAAGTTTATGTAAAAAACTGATAGCTGTTTTTTTTTTAGTTTGTGATAAAATTTTAAAAATCTCAAATTGAGAGAACGTTGTTTTACACCATTCTGATTGTAAGCGGCTCATATAATTTATTTTTTATAAAAAGGTTTAGTTATTTAAAACAAAATAATAACAATTTGTAATTAAAAAAATATTTTGCTCATAATTGCGTTCAATATTCTTCGTTAATAAGTCATGATATAGAGTTTTTTTGGTATGTAATAATCCATGTTAAACTTTAATAATATTAAATAAAATATTAACATACATTTTATTTATTTACATTTATGATTATCTATCAACTGGTAATTTTGATTGTGCGTTAATAAAAATAATATGATGTTAAAGCATGTCATCATTTACAAGTGCCGTTTTATAGAGGGGCCGTAAAAGTGAACTCCCCGGATTTTTTTTCTGCATATATATTTAACACAGCATGTTGTTTAAAAGCGTTATCTATATATTTAACACAGCTTGTTTTTATTAAAAAACTTTAAGCAAATTAAAGAGCTTGTTTAAAAATGCCATAAAGTTTTAACAAAATTATGTATTATCCCTTACAAAAAAACCCAGTGAACTTCCAGTGAAAAAATGTTCCAAAACCCAGCGAACTTCCAGTGATCTTTTCCAGCGAACTTCCAGTGATCTTGTTCGCAAAAACGCTTACAATTTCCAGCTATTTTTCAGAGCCAACTTTCATGTTTATTTATAAAAAATGGAAGTTTAGCGAATTCGCTGGAATTTTATTTTTTAAGATGTAGTTTTTTAGAATATGTTTTTTTTAAAACGTTCATAAACATTTTAAATATTTAAAACCGATAAGCGCGAAATAAGACAAATTAAGCATAGAAAAATAAAAATGTTTAATATAACATTTATTTAAAAATATCGATATTTAAAATAGAAATACAATGCTTAAATAATAAACTACCTTAGTATGAATACAAACTTTCATAAATTTTAACAAGAAAATAAAAAGTAAATTCACTAATATTAACGTAAATGTTTTTTTTTTTATTGACCTTGGCTCAGATTTTGTTAAGAACGAGTTTCTTTACTATACACTTTACTATACACTACGCATGTTTCTTTATTCAAATCGATCGAGATAATTATCTCGATCGATTTAATATAAAGCTTATTTGATGCATTTAAATGGTTTACATTTTTTTAGCTTAAATCAAGTTTTTTTCTATTTTAACCATAAAAACAAACTAAACAAAAAATCTTAATTGTACTTTTATTTTTTTTGTTTTGATAGAGATTTAAATCGTAAAACATAATCTACAAAAAAATTTAATAAAGCGAAGTTATTTTGCATAAACTTATCCGAGCTTGTTTGACAAAAAATTGAATGAATTTCATAAGTCGAGAACCAAAAGGCTGTACGTACATTTTTTGTTTTCGAATAAATGCAATTTGTTTACTTTTCCTGATAACTTATCTAAACTTCTTTGAATTTTATTTATTAGGATATTTTAGTATATTTTGAGGCGAGAAAATCATAAATGCGGTCTGTTGGTTCTCTACAGATAAGTTATCAAAACAAAACAAAAAATTAATAAAATCGTAAGTTATATAGCGCTTGACGCATTCTTTTCCGTTTGGGTTTTCTGGGCTAAAAAAAAATGATACAATATATAAAGGGCATATATAATAATTATATAAAAACATATAATAATATATAAAATAAACAGTAGAATAGTAAGCAAACATAAAACAGTATAACAGCTAAAAACAAATATATCTTTAAAAACCAAGGATAAATTATAAAAACAAAAACATATTTATCTTTAAAAATTAATCATTTCTTTAAAATAAAAAAATTTGATTGGTGACACTACAGCATAAACTTAGCCAAACTTGTGATAATAAAAGTTAGTTACTATTAGAGATTATACGGTAATCAAAATAATTAATACTAAAAAAAATTTACTAAGACAATAATAACAAACGCAACATTTAAAGTAAAAAGTATGATACGAAAATCACAAGCAAGTTGAAATTAAAAAATTAAAAAATCCGGATCATTTTTATCGTTTTTCTATAAAATAAAATTAAGACATGGTAGTCATAAAATGTTATTTATAAATGATGAAAACTAAAGATATAAAATTATAATTAAACACGAAAAAGCAACTCCAGCATTAAAATATAATACCTGCTTTAAAATAAGCTCTGCGCTCGTCATTGACTTTTTTCACAGAGCGCAACACTGACATCATTTTTTGAAAAATTTGGAAACTTGGATATTGTAAGTTCTGTAAAAATTGCAGATTAGGAGTTTCTCGAATTGAAATGATTCTGGAATTCCAGAGTATAAGTATTTAAATCTGAGATATTTGTTTTACCTGTTATTAAATGCAACACCGCTGGATCAAGGCCAACTTTTTTTGAAACTGAAAACTTTGAGGAGCCTTTTTTTCCAGATAGCGAAGCATTCACCAACTTATTTCTTTCATAAAAATAGCCTAATAACTGTTTGACCAGCTTTTTTCCAGAGGGTGCTGTTAAGACCCTTTTAGGAATCATGTTTTCATGATTCTGTCACTGCATATATAATCAGTTGGCTGTGTTGTATGGTAAACTAATGAATGTACTGGTACTTGTTCTGATAGTTGTGAATGCATTGGTAGTGGAAGGTGTGAATTTGTTAGCGATGTTGGTTGTGAATGCAACAATGGGGGTGGCATTTGTGGAACAGAATTTAGTTGTGCTGGTAGTGAAAACGATAGAGAAGGCGTTTGAAATGAACTTGAGTTGATTGAACGTTCTGATTGAAGTTGATTGAAGTCAATTGAATGGAACGAATTTTCATGAAACGAATTATGATTGTTAAGAAAAAGAAAGGAATCAGGATTATCATTAATGGAGTCATTAGTTGAAAAAGATTGGAATTGTTTGGATTGGGTTTGGGTTGAGAAAGGAGGAGTTACTGGTAATGTTTGTGATAAAGGAGGTGGTATTTGTGAATTTATTGGTTGTAAGTATAATAGAAATGGTTTTGAATGGGTTGTCGGTGGTTGGGAAATCAACATTTTTGCCTTCTTTCTTGGCAACTCTTCGCCTAAGTCACCTTCTGCTTTGCTAACAAACCCTAAAAGTAAAATAAAATAAATACAATTTAAAATATAGGGCATTATAAAACGGAGGGTATTTTAAACAGAAGGTCATATAAAACAGTTGGGCATTTTAATCTACTGAATGGTCACAAGCAGTGAATGACTAAAAGAAAAATGAAGTACACTAGGACAACCTAGTAATAATCATAAAACAGCTAATGAAGTAAATCACAAATGTTTAGTTATTATAATTCCATTTAAAACTTTTAAAACATTTTATAATAAAATTCTTATTATTGTTAAAAAAAACTAGATTTGCCAAAATTGATCTCAGCTATGTCAGTATTTTATTTGGAATACAAATGACCGTTTACTTACTTTCTATTTTTTTATACAAAGGTTGTTAGCTTCTTAGCAAAATCTTCTTTTAATGCCATAGTATGAGTGTTCTAGATATTGTAAAAATATGTAACACAAAGTTATATGTTCATGAATAAAAACAGGATAGGTTAATCAGTTTTCGTTTATGCTTAATGTCTACTTTTCCTAATTTGTATGGTTTCGATAAGTTTCCATTTTTGAAGAGTTAAAGCCATTTTTATAAATGAAACTATTAGTAGAATAAACTTACCAACAATAACTCCATTTGCTGAACTGTTATATATTCAACTCTAACAGACTCCTAAAAAATTAACAAAGTTTTATCCAGAGTTTGAACTGATCTTGTTCAAAGTAAATTTCATAATATATAAACCTCAATTTCATTTGTTATGTTTAGCAACTTCTTATCTTTTTTTTTCTTGATAAGTGAGCTTTTTTTCAGAAAGCTTCTTCCAAACTGTCTAAATATAATTATATAATTACTATTTCATAAATGTTAAATATATCTTTAAAACAGATGTTTGTAATACATCAAACAAAAAAAAACTACTAACAATGTTATTATATGAAATATTTAAAATGCTGGAAGCATACGCAATTGAAATAATTAATAACTTTAAATATAAAATATCAAAAAAAACTTATAATATTTTCAAATTTGAAGCTTACCAACCACACATATAACTTTACCCTTCTCAATGGGGCCTTCATCTCGATTAGTAAGTTTCGTGTATCTTACATCACCTTCTTTGTTATTTACAAGAAAATCCCTGATAAGTACAGATGTATCCCATTCAACAGATCCATTGTGAGACCATTGTATAACAGCAAACTTAGACATTATGAATACTAAGACTTACATAAATTTAAAGATTACAAATAATATATAATATTTTGTATCAAGTGTATGATGCATATATAAATATCAAATGCATATATATGTTAAATGAAGGTGTTTAAGCGGTACAAAATTTTATAATTTTATTTAAATTTTATAATTATTCCGATAATTCAAAATTCTTTTGAAAATTATAAAACTTACAAAATATCTATTCTGACGAGTGTTAATTAATGAAAGTTTCTGATGAGTCTTAATTGATGAAACACAGTGTAAAATGAAATAAGTTCGATAAATGATTTTTTACAAACTTATTATTGCTATGTTCTTTAAAAAACATTGAGCACTTTATTTTTAGTACATTTAAAATTATTCAGAAAATTTGAAAAACATTGAGCACTTAATTTTAAATACATTTAAAATTATTCAGATATATACGGATATATACGTGTGTGTGTATATATATATGTATGTATATATATATATATATATATATATATATATATATATATATATATATATATATATATATATATATATATATATATATATATATATATATATATATATATATATACAGTGGCGGCGTTAGGGTAGGGCCTGGTTGGGCGATGGCCCAGGGCGCCAAATATAAAGGGGCGAAACTATCTGGTTATTTTACCCTTTGCCTTTTTTTTGAATGGGGTTAAATTGAGCTAGGGGCGCGCTGTAGAATTCTCGCCCAGGGCGCTGGTAGTGCTAAAACCGGCACTGATATATATATATATATATATATATATATATATATATATATATATATATATATATATATATATATATATATATATATATATATATATATATATATATATGTATATATATGTATATGTATATATATATATATATATATATATATATATATATATATATATATATATATATATATATATATATATATATATATATATATATATATATATATATATATATATATATATATATATATATATATATATATATATATATATATATATATATATATAATTAATTAGTAAAAAAACACTTATCTAACTTTTGACTTTAAGTTTCACCATTGCTGGATCATCAGGAAGAATTCCTCTTCCTGATGATCCAGCAATGGTGAAACTTAAAGTCGAAGATAAAAGTTAGATAAGTGTTTTTTACTAATTAATTATTGCTCTGTTCTTTAAAGACATTTAGTACTCTATTTGGTAAATAGACACTAACATAATTTACATATATATATATATATTTATATATATATATATATATCGTCAGCCCGGAATACAAGTGTTGTATACGACACTGTATATATATATATATATATATATATATATATATATATATATATATATATATATATATATATATATATATATATATATATATATATATATATATATATATATATATATATATATATATATATATATATATATATATATATATATATATATATATATATATATATATATATATATATATATATATATATTTATATATATATATATATATCGTCAGCCCGGAATACATGTGTTGTATAAGACACTGTGTTTAAATTGAGATATTTGAGTTCATAGTTTAAAGTACAATATCTCTTTATGTAAATTCAGTTACACGTTGAAATTCAACAAAGTTGACTAAAATCAATATAAGTTGTTGTTTAAATTGTTAAAAAAATAAAAAAATAAAAACTTTTCCCGTAACTAAGAGCACTGTTTTTCAAATACAACAAATGTATTTAGAAATCAGAACATTGTGTCGGAATACAATTGTCATAGATGCAATTAATTTGATAGTAAGGGAATTAAGGTTAAATTTTCTTACGTTGTAACTAACAATGACTTAAAACTTTAGTATAATTTTATTTCCACTGTCCTTCGCATTTTTTTCCTTTAATTCTTTCTCAGAAATGATTTATCGGCATTATATTCAGAAATATACAGTTTTTAATCTTCAAGCTTCTTATATAGAAATTACTAATCTTCTTATACTTTTTTTTTTTTACATTAAGCAATTTTTATTAATATTATTTATTTTCAAATAATTAAAAATAAAATAACTAATTTATCACGCATCTTTTAATTTGTCTGTGAAAAATGATATAAATAACTTAAACCTTAAATATAAAAAACAACCATTTCCATTATTGTTCCTTTTTTTTATAATAAAGAAATAAATACATACGTTTATTAAAACATTTTACAAAGTGATATATTTAAATGTTCAGACTTTGTGACTTAAAAAGAGTATTATAAAATTCAAGATCATCACCATCAAAATATTTTATCATTGACTTAAGGTCATTAATTTTTTTATCTGAGAGCAAAAAACGTGTTGAATCACTTTTTAATGGAGGAAATTCTTTCAGAACTTTAAGTATTTGTTTATTCTTTTTCTGAGGGGTACCTTTTACCAATCTTTCTTCAATTAACGGACCAGAGAACGATGTTTTGAATTTAATATGAAAAGGTAGATGTTTTTCATGACACATTAGTTTTACCTTTGCAAAAGGCACTTTATGGAAATATAAAGACTTGGAAGCAAGTTTGAAAATTTTTGAAGTCATCTTTGTACATTTGTATGACTTTCAACTCTACTCCAGAAGTTTTTTCAATAGATGACAGTAACTTGAATAAGGTAGGAGGACTGTAAATCTCAAAATGTCTTAATTTTTTCTCAATCACACTATGCGCAGTGTCAATATTCTGTACTGAACTATGAACAGGTTCACTATAATTCTGTTCAATGAGTGGTATTCTGCTTTCATTTTGAAAAATTTTTATTGCCATAGACACAATTGAGTTCTTATTCTGGGGAACACATGAATCAGACCACAAAATAATTTTATTAATTGATATATTAGGGCAGTCTTGAATAATTAACTTTAATAGTTTATACAGACAACTTGCAAGTTCATTTGCACCTCTACCAGCCATAGATTCATTCCAAAGTGCACAATAAGTTTTGTTATTCAATGAACAGTGGGCTGTGAAATTATAACAATTTAATTTTCTTTTGTAATAGAATGCAGAAATATTAGCAATTGGAAGGGGAAATACTTTTTCTAAATCAAAAGTTATAACTGCTGTGGTTTTGTATTCTCCATTTGCAACTTTAGCTAGGTCACATTTTCTTTCTTGTCTAGTTAATAGCTTTCTCTCTCTATGCTGCAGTATTTTTTGATCATCTTCTTTGTTTTTATACTTATGATATAAATCACACAAATCTTTCTTTGGTTTATGAAATGCCAAATTAAACTCTGTATTAAAAGTTGAATAATAAACATCTTTTTTTACATTGAACTCTGGGTAAGTTTGTATAAACAACCTGTACATTTTAATTGTACTTAATGACGGCTCTAAATATTTTTTGTTAGTATTCTCTCTGCAATAGTGTGAATCAACTGTTGGAAAACTATTTATATGTTCTCTGATCTTATCCAAGACTTGATTAGGAGTTTTTCTACAAACCATTTTTTCTTTCTTCGGGGACCTTGGTAGTCCACTTACTTTATTTTCCACGTTATCAAAATTATAGTAAATTCTTCTTTCACTGATATCTAATGTTTTTAGAAAAAATAATTTACAAACTCTGCTTCTAACATCGTTCTTTTCAAAATGATATTTATAAACACACTTCTTATGTTTACTAATTCCTAAACTTTTACTTTTTCTTTTACAATCCCACCTTTCTATATTTTGAGTATAAAAGTTAAGTTTTTTAGTGTCACTTAAGTTCCAGAAATAAGAATGGATTTCAACTCTCTCATTAGCACTAAAAACTTCAAAACATTTTAGTTTACACACTGAAGAACAAGCTTCTCCTACTTTTCTCTCTAGTCTCTCTTGACCATTTCTATCTATGTAGGCCTTGCCACACTGCCTTTGCTTTTTTCTAACATTTATTTTCCACTTGTTACAATCTCTCTTTGTCTTTTTCTTGTGAGTTTTCTAAAATATAATTAAAGTAACAATAAATCTATTGTATTGGAAACTATTTATTAAACTGCCTATTAAAAGTAGAAAAATTAATGTTATTAAAACTATAATTTAGAGTATTATAAAAAAACAATGCATAAATACAGTTGATGTAAAAATAAATAAATAAAAGGTAATGATAATAAAAAGAAATTTCAAGAACTTATTTTGAACGAAAAAATAATGATCTCTTTAAAACTATTCGAGCACAAGACGTATTGTAATCAAATCTATGTACACAAGTATATTATATTTACTTTTCATTGTTAGGAGAAATGATAGTAGAAGAAAAAGATGAATTAGTAGGGTCTTCCACTACATATCTAGAAGTTTCTTCTTCCATTTGGTGGTTAGGCTCCAATACGATTGGTATCGGGTTATCAGCATCACAAGCCATAAAATACTCCATATTTGTTATAAAATATTCCATATTTGTTACTTATCTTTACAAAAAAACGATATATTTATAAATACTTTGGTTCTTTTGATTACGGGTAATAATTTTTATTTACCGAACATTTCAATTCAATTCAAAGAAAAAAAAACAATTCAATATTAAAAAACAAATGGAATGCATTACTTTTTATTTACAAAAAACAAATGTTTAAAAGTAAACAAGTGAATGAATATACGTATTAATCTAAAGTCACGTGAGCAAATAGAACGCTACTATTGGTCTACGCTAAGTACAACAAATGTAACTCGAGCGTTTCGTATGAAAAGTTCATTTACGACAAATGACCTACTGAAATATATTTGAAAAAATTTTAATTGAGCTATCGGATAATTTTTTTTAAAATAAGTCCACAAAAAATAGATAGTTCGCATATATAAGTCATTTTTTTCAAAAATGTCGAATACGACACTTGTATTTCGGGCTGACGATATATATATTTATGTATGTATATATATATATATATATATATATATATATATATATATATATATATATATATATATATATATATATATATATATATATATATATATATATATATATATATATATATATATATATATATATATATATATATATATATATATATATATATATATATATATATATATATATATATATATATATATATGATATATATATGATGACCTCAGTGGAAAAACCGGCGTTGTCACATTTAAAAAGTATTAAGAAACTATTTATTGATCATTAATAAAAGTCTTTATTTAAAGCAAATGAGACTAAGCAATTTAAAAAAATTTATATTTTAATTATTTTATTTAAAATTTATTCAAAACAAAACATTTTTTTATTTTTTTTAAAAAAATTTTTTTTTTCTTTGCTTTAAATAAAGATATTTATTAATGATCAACACATACTTTCTCAATACTTTTTAAATGTGATAACGCCGGTTTTTCCACTGAGGTCTTCATATATATATGTAAATATATATATATAGATATATATATATATATATATATATATATATATATATATATATATATATATATATATATATATATATATATATATATATATATATATATATATATATAGTATATATATATATGTATGTATATATATATATATATTTTTACATGTATATATATATATATATATATATATATATATATATATATATATATATATATATATAAATATGTATATATATATATAGTATGTATATATATATATATATTTTTACATGTATATATATATATATATATATATATATATATATATATATATATATATATATATATATATATATATATATATATATATATATATATATATATATATATACATATGTATATAAGGGACCCCTTAAAATATTTTTTATTCAAAAAAATTTTAAACCTAGTGTTTTTGTATTGATAGAACACATTTAGTGGGTGGGAGCAGATTATTTTCAAAAATGTTGTTTTTTGGGACACCCTAGTATATATATATATATATATATATATATATATATATATATATATATATATATATATATATATATATATATATATATATATATATATATATATATATATATTTAAAATCCAATAACTATCTATTATGTTCAATTATCTACAATAAAGAAATTTATAATGGTAAATTTTTGTGAAATTATAAAGTTGAATATGTATTCGCTTTAATAAAATGAACATACTGAACAACATACCTGTGGTTTTGGAGATTGAGTAGAACTTAAAATAATAGAAACTGAAACTGTAGATACAAAAAAGCAACGTTTACTTTATTACAAAAATTGGAATAAAAAATTTCAAGCAGTTATATCTGTCAAATTTCAAGAAAGTTTTAACTGTTATTAAAAGTTATATCAATATTGAGTTATAAAGCGAGCGACGTTTTTGATTATTGGAAAACAGCGCTAAATTTCCACTAAAGTTTTAGATCACTGGAAATAAAATGACGTTTTTCGTTAAACTTCCAGTGAACTTTCAGTGAACTTCCAGTGAACTTCCAGTGAACTTCTAGCGAAGTTGTCAACTTTGCGGAAAACCCAGCGAACTCGGTGAATTTCCAGTGATCTTTTACATTTCCAGTGAACTTTCACTGGAAGTTCGCTGGGTTTTTTGTAAGGGTACAAATTTCAACTTGTGGTCTTTTTGGCTGACAAAATCATTAAATTTGAAACAGCCCCTTATAATAGATGATCTGTATCCTTCCAATCAAAAAATTTCTAAAAATGTCTCTTACTACACGGGCTGGATTTGATTATTTAATTTTTTTTTTTTTTTTACTTTAATTTATTTTGCTGTTTATGCAATACTATAAAAAACTATTCTATAATAAAAAAGAAAATATATATCTATATAAACAAACGGGAGCTCAAAGAAGATATGGATGACCAGAGTCTTTTCATAGAGCCCCTATGTGAGCTTTTAAAAGTGCTAATAAAATAAGGTAATGAAATAAAGTAAAATAAAAATAGAATTAAAAAAAAGATAAAGAACAAAAACTCCATGAAAAAAAAAAAAGAAAAGGAAAAGAAAGAAAAAAAGACATTAAGAGGAATGAATTCCTTTGAGTATATCAAGAAATTAGGTTAAAAACGATAATGTTTATTAAAGAAACGATAGTGCATTTGTTAAGTTTTAGAAACTGTCATTTAATTTTAAAATTTCTTTTTTTATATAAAACTTAAATGAATTAACTGTTTTCACCATATTGATGTGGTTATTTTTAATGTGGTTCCATATCTTAGGCCCTCGATATGTTATACTATATTCTTTGTATTTAGTTAATTTACGAGGTAGTGTGTATGTTAGCCTCTCGTTTGATCTCAGAGAATAGTTATTGTTTTGATTTATCTTAAATTTTGTTTCAAAGTTTTTTGGTGTGAGATTTTTTAAATGATAATACATAACTAGCATGTGTTGAAATGTATTTATCTTGCATACATTCATCATCTTCATTTCCCTCATTAACGGCTTTGCATGCTCAAATTTGTTTTTTCCGTGTATAATTCTGCAAGCATGTTTTTATACATTTAATATCTTTTTAAGTTTAGAAGGTTGTGTGCTTGCCCACGCAATGTAACCATAATTGATATAGCTATGAATTAAGCTGAAGTATATTAATTTAAGACGTAATTATTAATTTGAGTATTAATTAAATGACTAATTCTATACATTATATCAATAGTTTTTTAATTTTTGATTCTATGTATTTTATGTGGGAAAGCCAAGATAAGTTTTCATCTACATAGACTACTAGGTACTTTAAACATCCTTGTTTTTTAATTTGTTTACTGTTTATAGAAAGAAAAGATAATTTAGGTGGCAGGTTTTCTTCCTGTGTTTTTTTATAAAATAGTGTATATTGAGTTTGTCTACGTTTATTGGGAGTTTATTAGCTCTGAACCATTTATTTACTTTTAATAGCTCAATATTCATTCCACCATATAGCTGATTAATATCACTGTTGGACATAAACAAATTAGTGTCATCAGCATACATAATTGATTTAAATTTACAGATACATTACAGAAGTCGTTTACATATATTAAAAAAAGAAGAGGACCGAGAATTGAACCTTGTGGTACTCCACATAGAATATTTTATGTACCAGAATCTGGGTTAATCACATATTGTTTATGGTCAGTAAGGTAGCTTTTTATCCAAGAAAGTGTTTTGTTTGTTACACCATAATATTATTTTTTTTCTAAGAGTATAGTGGGGTTTACTGTGTCAAATGCTTTTGACAGATCTATCAAAATTTCTAGTGTAAACTTATTTTTTTCAAAACCGTCAGTTATTTGGTTAACTAATTCAATAATGGCATGCTCCGTTGAAATATTCTTTTAAAACCCAAACTGTTAAGAGTAAAGAAGATTGTTTTTTGTGAAATGGACATAAATTCTGTTATACATAACGCGTTCGAATATTTTGGAAAAAAACAGATAATACGGATATAGGTCTATAATTTGAGAAATCAGAACTATCATTGCCTTTATAGATTGGGTACACTTTAGCTACTTTTAATGTATCAGGAAATACACCTTCATTTATTGAAATTTTCATTATATGAAACAGAGGTTTGATGATATGTTTTTTATCTAAGATTACAATATTGCTGGATATTTCATCAAAACCCGGCGATTTGTTTATTTTTAAAGATGAGAAAGCCTCCTCAATTTCTTTTAACGTTAATTCACTATCACCCAATAAATTATTATTGGCAGAATTTAAATAGGTTTTGAATGAATCAATGGGAGGTACAATTTTTGTAGCTAAATTTAGACTAACTTTAGTAAAGTAATTGTTAAACTCTTTTGAGATTTATGTTGGGGAGTGAATATTATTATCATTAATAGTAATATTGAGAGGAAGTAATGAGCTACTTTTATTACGACCCATTAGGTTATTAATTAGACTCCACGTTTTTTTTATATCAAATTTACATTCAGTAATTTTTTTACTGTAAAAATTTTTTTTTTTAATTTTTAAGTAAGTTTTGATAAAAATATTTATAGTTTTTATATTTGTTTTCGTTTTCAATATTTCCATTTTTGAGAAATTTGTTATAGAGTTTTTGTTTCTTTCTTGAACATTTTTCTTGAACATTTTACTTCAGAGTTTTGTTCATCCAAGGGTTAGTTAGTGTTTTTGTTTTTGTTTTTATTATTTCATAAGGAAACGTTTCATTATATATATTTAAAAATTTATTGAAAAAAGCATTGTACGCTTCGTTAGTATTTTTACATAAATAGACTTCTTTCCATTTCTGTTCGTATAGTGTTTGCGAGAAGTTATTGTTATTTAAAGTTGATAGATTGCGCTTTTTTAAAATGATTGTTTTTGGACGAGTCGTCAAATTTATAATAAGGTTATTAATTTTAATGTAGATTGGAAAGTGGTCACTAATGTCTGTTTTAAATATTCTTGTTTCAAATGACGTTTCTGAAAAGTGGTTTAAAAGGATGTTGTCAATCGCAGTTGCTGAACTTTTAGTTATCCTAGTTGGGTTATTAATAAGTGGGTATATATTATATTTAAAAAGCATATCAAAAAACGATTTTGCATTTAGATTTTTTTCATAAGTTAGTGAATTTAAATTTATATCCCCAATAATGCATAGTTTTTTATTATTATTATTAACTATTGTATTTCTTATAAAATCTTCAAAAGGTTTGACGGCACCACTCGGAGGACGGTATACGAATACAATGACAATGTTTTTAGCTTTTTCATTAAAGTAATTCCACGTCAAAACAACCAATTTTTTTTTTAAATGCAGCCCTATGTCCTTGGATTTTCTTTAGATTTTTACCGTAGTTAGTACATTAAATAAATTAGATAAATCCCAAAATTTCAAGGTCTAACTCCCAACGGTTTGTGAGTAATGGTTGTTTTAGTTTTGACTATTATTATTGTTTTGGTCATTTTCCGCCATTTTTAAATTTACATTTCGCCTTTTAAAACTAAGTCTTTAAACGTGTGAACTCTAAAAATAAGTGACTAAGTTAATCTCTAGATGAGGAATTTGAATATATAAATAAAAAACTCATATTACCATTAAAAAGTACCTAAATATCAATTATAAATGTTAAAACAATGGACACCTGCCCCAGTAAAATTTTTAGGTGTGCGGTAAATTTTTTAAGCCTAAAATTTCAAATTAGATCATTGTATGTTTGAAGAACATTGTGTGAAAAAATCATTTCTGCCAAATACATAGTTAAAAAATTAAATGAAGAATATTACAAATAAAGCAAATATAGTATGTTTCGCTTATCGTAGTATTCAAAATAAACAAAAAGGATGCATACTTGAATTGATATACAATTTTTTATAATATATCCATTAAAAAATTATTGATTTACAAATATATACTTATTAATTTTGTAAAAATCTTTTTTTTAAAGTTCGTATTTGTCTGATATTATTGTTGGTGCACTTATTAATGTTATTACATTGATGATTGGTATCCAACGATAATCATCCCTTTTCAGCCGGAAAAACTGTTCAGATGGACCGTGTGGATGCATAAACTTTATTTTTATATCTTGATATTCTTCATCTTTTTCTTTGACGACTGCAATCCACCAAAACGAGTCATATGTATATGCGTAATATTCGTACTTCTGCATTAGCTCAAAATTTATTAAACTTAAATTTTGGTAACTTGAATTTTTAGTTATATTAATAGATTTTGGATTTATGTCGTTACTAGTTTTTTTATATAACATAAATGTTTTCGAAACTGGTATGCAATGGTGAAATCCTCGAGTTCCTGGTATTGTTTTTCCCTTCTCAAATCGTTTATTTTGCGTAGCTCTAACATTAACCATAGTTTCTTTATCATTTTAAAGAACTTTATTGTGAGCATTTTTTGAGTGCAAAATTCAAACATTGCATCGATTGTTAGTATTTTATTTTTCTTTGGACGTTGCAAACTTTCTCTTGCTATTGTTCGTTTTACTGTACCGCCTATTGTATCGCAAGAAAATTTGCCGTGACTGGTTGCAAAAAATATCCATTCCGCTTCCAATAAAAAATCTTCTGAGTGATGGCATGGATTTAGAAAATTTTTATAATTTTTATATTGTCCTCCACATCCATCAGAAAAGTTATACAATTTGAAAATTAAAGGAAGGGTTTCTTTGATACAATTACATAAAATAGTCTGAATTTGATAGACAAAACAGGTATTGTGTATCGCATCGTCAGACATAAAACAAAATGATTCGTGTAAAATAATACCATTTACTTTATAGTATAAAACAACTGGGTGAAGGGTACATCCAGATTTACACCAATGATAACTTTGGATCTCATCTTGCACAACAAATTCATAATTTTCTAAAAAAAGTCACAAATCACGATACACTTTTTTTCATTGAATTTGAGTTTTAAATCTTTAAGAAACTTTGTTTGGCATTTAGAGATATACGAGTGAGCTGTTAGTTCATCAATACACTTCACTACTAACTCTATATAAGTTTCAACACATTCAGTTTGTGTGACGAGTTGGGTCCTGTCAGTACCTTGCCATTGATTAAAACTTAACTCATCATCGAAATCAAGTTCTTCAAGCTCTTCAAGAAGAAATAGCTGTAAGACATCTGTTTCTGGGCAACTCAAACATCTATGAACCATACACTTTTTGAAATGTCACAAACCACCTAAAAAACAAGTTTATTCACTATAATTTACTATTAAATTTTCTATTCTAATCATTAAATAATCATAATAATAACTAAAATTATGACAATAATAATTAAAAGTATAAGTAATATCAAAATTAATTTCCGTATAAACTGATATCTTTTTTTAGATTTCCTAACTTATAACGTACATTAAACACACTTATAACTGAAAACAAACCTTTTTCATTAAATGTTTATAAGTTATATCCCATTTCATTGCATATAAAAGAAGAACTGCACTTTGATGATAAACACACACACACACTGAGTGAGCAGCTGAGGTTCCAACACTTACACACCACTTAGGATGCAGACTGCCAAATTTAGAAATTCTAAGATTTATTAATCCCTGGATTTATAACTTTAAATTGGCTGTACAATTCTTTCAGGTTACACAATAGCAATCGTTTTTGTACTTGTATTCTGTTATTTTTTCCTTTTCCAACACTTACATAATCTTTTTTTATTAGATATTGTTCGTGAGTATTCATCATCTTCATAAAAACTTTGAACAATGGAGACAACACTTTCTCCAATTTTGTCCAATGGGAGTAAAAGTATGCCACTCTCCTGTTTCATACAACGTGCTGTTCGAATAGCATTCACACTAACTTCAAAGTAGTTAGAAGCATAGTCTCTAGACCAAAATTCAGGAGTTAAAGTGAGAGTTTTTAATTTATTTTTATAGTTAGAAGCATTTATCTTTTCTTTCATCAATAGTGTCACTTTATCCAGATCAGATGCTTTACTTTGATCTGTTTTCGAATAAGACGCAGTAAAATTATCTATAAAATGCAAATTACTTATTCCATAATGAACTGCTAAATCTTCACCAATCGTTTTTTATTGATTTTTTATATTTTTTCATTGCAGATGCAACACGTTGATGTAAAGCAATAGAATGTAAATTAATAGGAGATTCTCCTAAAACTTCCAGGGATAAATTAATATGAGTAAATGGTTCATCTTCTTCTGTCGATATTTCATCTACTCCATTTTCACTAGGGTGTTCTACTGATAAAACTGCCTTTGACTTACAGCTAGTATATAACTTCCACCCAGATAAAACTCTTAATCCTAATGACTCAATGTGTTTAGCCAACATTAAAGATATTGTAAACTTACCTAAAAAAAAAAGGATATTTAAGATACGTGTTGTATACTTTTACAGATAGTATTCATATATTTGAAATCAAATTACCTTTTATTTCATTTTTTTATGCACTTTATAAACATCACAACAATTGCCTTTTTTTTTCAAATCTTTTTTCAAAGTAGTGAAAATGGTGATTTCAATTCCTGAATAGTTATTCACAAGCACGCAACTCAGATCTCCATAAAATGTTTTGACGAATATCAGTGTCTAGGTCATGTAGTAAAAAAATCTCTTTATTTCGAGAATATGAGGTTTTATGGCATTCTGACTTCAAAACTTTACCAATATCACATGAAATCATTTTGATAATGAATTAAAAAAAGTTATACTTGCAAATTTAAAAATGCACAAGTACTAATTACATTATTTATGTAGGATTAATTGCAACATTTAAATTAGATGAATATGTCTGAATTCAGCAATTAAACTTTAATAATTTGGAAAGACAAGGAAACAAAAAGGAAATATAAAAATACATTAAAAAAACTTAAATAACTTAAGAAACACTTCGATTTGAATAGGAATTATCATTTTTCGTAAATTACCATTGCAATATATATACATTTATAGTACAAAAAGTAAAATATTTACAAAACTATGTATATATATATACCTCCGCCTTTTTTACCTCTTCCTCGTGTTTGACTAACTATGCGGTAGTTTGGTAAGATGAAATTTGAATTAGATTCAATTAAAGTTTTTGAGTCAATTATTTTATCAGCAAAATAATTTTTTTTGCTTAAGCAAAATTTTCAGAATAACATAATTATAGCTATAACTTTTTGAGGGACGTTTTAATAATACGGTATAATATATATATATATATATATATATATATATATATATATATATATATATATATATATATATATATATATATATATATATATATATATATATATATATTAGCAAAAATAAATAGGCAAAAAAAGGCAATTATGATAAGTATATATTTTATTTATAAATATATATCTTAGCAATGGTAATATTTATTATACTATAACAATTACAATTTTTTTTTAAATATAATGAATTATTTGAAAATAAAACAAATTATTTCTATTACACGAAAAACACAAAATTGGAGAAAAGAAGAGCAAGAGGATATTTTATGTCTATAACACTATACTTGCACCGTGTTATAGACAGCCCACACAATTTAAGACACAAGTTATTTAAAATATTTATATATTTTTAATATTAAACAATCTTGCGTAAGACCTTTGCCTTAATTTTGATTGATAACAAATTTCAAACTATTACGAACTAGGCTGGTGAAGATTTATATATAGATAAATATGACGGTACATATTCGCTTTCTAACCTGTATTTGATGTCCCGTCTCTTAAAAGCCGGGCCTGAACAAGTCAAGAATGATGTCGATTGTAGACATTTGTACCAACCTATTTGGTCTACGTTGTGCTTAAATCTGTATTGTTGTATAAGATTTCCTCTTGCTCTTCTTTTCTACAATTTTCTTATACCCGTTGCTTATTCTCTTTTTTGCACATTTTCTAACTCATTATTATTCCGTTGTAAAGAAGGCTTACATGTAGGTATAGCGAACATGTCGGTATAGCGAACTCAAGAAGCGATTTCACGAATATTGTATATCGTGATTTCACCTTTTCCTTTAAATCAAATTCAACATCAAAGATTGTAAATACACGTTTAATTAGGCCCGAAGTTCTTTGCGCTTTTATTGTCGCTTAAGTTATTTTATGATCATGCATTTTAAGGTCTGATGAAATGATCACACCTTGCTCAATTTTTATACTGTATTTTGCGTAAAATAAAATTCATTTGTTAAAAAAAAAAAGGATGCATATGTTGATTATAGCTGACGAGTCGCTACTGTATGGGCATGGCATTGGCAAACTTATAATTATGTTTTGTCAAGCACGGCGTTACCGTAAAACTTGGGGTGACTTTGATGATTTTGCCTGCTAGTTACAAAAGTATTGATTTGGAGATGTGATTGCAAAATTAGAAACTTTTTTTTTTTTTTTAGTACATTATTATATTCTGCTTATATTTTTAAAATTTTAAGGATTGTGAAGTGGTTCTAACTTGTGCAAATGTGTTGGGATTAACATGACTTAAACAACAAAACAACGATTTTTAAATGTACCAAAAAATGCCAGTTATAATACCACTGTAATATAACACTCATTTTTGGTTACTCCCAATTACATTTGCAGAAAATTCAAAACAATTTTGTTTTCACTTTTTCAAATAATTTTCAATATTTAATACTTCAATCTTATTGTGATTATTTAATGTTTCAAACGATTATTTCTAGTTAAAAAAGACATTAGGACAAAAAAATATCACAAGAAGAATTGCAGAAGAATTCATGAAAACTTATAACCGTAAACTAGGTAATCTATCCTATGCATTGTATCTTGCAGAAGTCATGCTAAATGCCTTGTTAGATATTTCAACAAACTGAATATTGATTTTTAAGGCATCCAAGTTATATGGTATACCATATGGTACTCTGTACAACAATAGTAAACTAAGACATACGAAAAACTTTGGAGGGTAGACCAAATTACAGCTCCATATTGAAGAAAAAATTCAACAAATTATCAGCATCCTGACAGATTGGAAGTTACCTTTTGATAAGTTGGATATAGGTCTGCTAGTAGAAGACTATCTAGACAGAATGGGTCTTACTGATTTAAAATTTAAAAATAACTTGCCTGGCCCTGATTGGATAAAATCTTTCATTGTTTACAATAATCTGACTGCTCAAATTGCTGATAACATAAAACCAGCAAGAGCTGAAATTGATCGAAATTCAGTATGTTCATAATTCGATGAGTTATCCATTACACTTCAAGACATTCCTAATACCAATATATTCAGTTATGATAAGACAAATGTGATTGATAATCTAGGCTCTAAAACAGTAGTTTGTAAACTTGGCCTTAAACACGTAGAAAGAAAAATGCAGCATTCAAAAGGAGCTATTAGTATTATGAACTGTGGGAGTGCAGCTGTTTATAAAGCTGCAAACTGCTACATAGAGTGGAAATATGACCCTTGAAAGTTGATGGAAGAAGATTTTACAAACATGGAGAAAAGAATCACGAATCAAGGGTTCAATTACAAAAAACCTTTTCCCAGCGCTCTTGACAAAGTTGCAAAATACTCTGAAAGCAGACAACTTAAAAGCGGGATTCGAAGCTTCAGGCATATATTCATTGAATTGAGAAAAAGTATTAAAACGGCTTCCAGATGTCAACAATGACTATGGCGGTGAGACCATAAAAGAAATATTAAATGTGGGTGTAATAGATATTCTCACAAAGTACTGTGGCAATGATGCAGCAGGAAAAAGCAATAGAAATAGAGGGAAAAATATTGAACCAGGAAATTCGATCACAATAGATGACATTGATTTTAGATAAAGGTCAAAACAGAAAAAATCCAAAAACCAAAAAATTAAAGGCAAAAAATCAAAAATAGCTTCAAAGGATGTTGAATCTTTATCTGAATTAGAAGACATTGAAGTTGGTAGTAGTGGTTATCCCAATGAGAGTAATGACAAGAAGGATGTTGATTTAAATGAGTCTAATCAAGAAGAACCTTATGTCAACAATTTTCAAACTACAGGGAGTTGGCATGCTGAAGTCTACCCAGGAAAAACTAAAAAATGTGTGGAATTGAATTACATTGGACAGATTGTTAAGGTTGAAATTCTTTATATGAGGTTCCAAAGGAAAGTAGAAGGATCAAAAAAAATCTGTTTAATTATCCTGTTGCAGAAGACATTGTTTTTGCTGTACATTTCTCGAGTATATTGCAACATCTTCAACCACCGAAGACAAATAATAGTTATCAACTAGAGTTTGCAAATGTATAAAATATTATTAAAATCTGTTAAGTGAATCGGATACGTTATCAGAAGATATCATAAATATTCATTAAATGATTGAACTCAGAACTTTTCATTAAAAAAATTTAGAGGTATTACACAGAACAACTAATTCCTAGTCCGGTTTTAACACCAGTTGTTGTAAAATCTTCAGAATTTTTGATTTTTAGGTTTTTTTGTTTTGGTATCTTTTTTTATTTTAAATGTAGTTAAACAAGTAAAGTACAATTGTACTTAATATTTATATACAATTAGTACTTTTTTTTTGTTAGTATTATCTTATAACTGCTAATTACAATTACTCTAATGATGCTATTGATACATTATACTGTTATGTTTAGCATATTAACACTAAATTGTATTTTGTTTCTTTGTTCATTTCGTGGATATATTCGATAACCAATCTTGATGTCTAAATATATAATTTTACCCGTAAAATCTTAAAAATATATTTATAAATTGTGTTGTAATTTAGTAAAACTCCAAAAAAATATATTAATGGCATTGTGAAGATGGCTTAATTAATAAGCTTTTAAGAAATAATGAACTATCAAAGTCAACCCCAACGAAGGATTGGGATTGATAACATTTTTGACTTAAAAAAGTATATATTAAAACCAAAAAAAAAATTACATTTAATGGATTCCTATAAAGGAAAGGTATAACGTTATATCGAAAAAAAATTCAAATAAAAAATTTATACGAATGAGTTTATTTGCAAAAATGCTCTAAAATCTATCAAAGTCACCCCGCTTGACGGTACCTTTTGTTTAAAAACTCTCAGTCATAGTAAGTGGAAACCATGTCAAAATAACTACATCGAAAGTTTTCTGCCAACGGTTTCTATCCGTACAGAAGTTTTGCGCTAAACTTGTGTTCCATACATTTTCCATACATTGCAATGATGAGGGAACTACTTAATGCTTAAAAAGAAACGAAAAAAAAAAAAGAAATTTCTTTTTTTTTTTTTTTTGATATCAACGACTTTAATAAAAAGATTGAATCAATGCAACAAAAAAAATATAGTATTAAGTATAGAAATTCAATAAATAAAAAATGACATGAAGTTCTTTGGTGATCTGTGTGTTTAAAAAATAAAGACGCACGAAGACAAAGTAAAACAAGAGAAGAATTATATAATTGAAAAAAAATACAAAGAAAAATTTCGTCAAATAATAGCGAGTTTATGCTAAAAAGTGTCGACATAGAGGACAGGAACCGAAAGAACAAACTACGAGTTGACGGCCTCATGAAAATAGCGACGAAAGGGATTTGGAATTTACAAAACAAAAAGTTAAAAAAATTTTTGTGAAAGTAACAGATTATAAAGGGTAGATTAGGGTAATATGAGCACCTTGGCAATATGAGCATACTTAAAGATTTCTTTGATGCAAGCAGTCAATTTAAAGTTGATTTGTATTTTTCGAATCAACTTTATGTGGTGATAACAGGAGTCAGTACATTTTGCGAAAACTTATAGGCAGTAAATAGCGGCTATCATCTAATTAAAGTGGTACCCCAAGAAATAAAAGTCAATTTTGAAAAAAAAATTTAAAATTTGGTTCACTAATCTTTTGTTCACAGAATACAAAAACTTTTAATGAAAAAGTTTGAGATATAATTAAAATGGACGAGATTAATTTGGAAGATTGTAATGTTTGTGATATTGTTTCTTCATTCGATAAAGATTTTGTTGGTAAAATTTTATATTTAATGTAAATATATTTAAACAAATACATTAATAATATTATTATAATATAGCATCAATTGATGGCATCAATTTATTTATATTAATAATATACATTATTCAATGCTATTTAGTGTATTTAAGCTAAATACAATGTAATTTGCTCTGAAATAAAGTTAAACTACTTAAAAAAAAAAAGTAAGTTAAAATGTTATTAACTTTGTTTATTTCTGATAGTATTCCTAATGCATATCTTAAAAAATTAATACATTTTGATTTTTGCTTTTATATATAATTGATACAGGCTTTAAGTTTAACTTAAACTTGAAACTTTACTCTAAGTTACATTCTTTTTGTATTTGATTTTTGACATCATGTCATAAATCATAAATCATAATTATTATTAATTTTTTTTATAATTTTTTTTCTACTTTATATTTGCCAAATGTGAAATATAAATAAAAAAATTCATTAGTTTATGTCATACATGTCAGGGTAAGTTTATTATTTCATGTCAGACATGAACTAATGAATTTTTTTATTTATATTTCACATATGGCAAATATTAGGTAGAAAAAAAATTATTAAAAAAATTAATAATAATTATGAAGTTAAATTTTTTGGTATAATAAACAAGTTTTACTTTTTATCAATTTTGAAATATAGCTATTATTCAAAGTTTTTTATTTCACAATTTTTATTTATTCATTATGTGCAGAACCAGGATCAACAACAATACCTTTAGATCCCCTAAAAGAAACTCTTGAAGAACGACACATTCTCAATCGATATAGAGATGTTTGTTTAAAACTAAAAGAACATCAAATATGCTGAAACATAATGTACATAGTGCATTATGTTTCAGCATTCTCAAGAGGAATGGAAAAGGAATTAAAAGGTTTGCAAATTTAAAACATTTTTACAATCCAACAATGTAAATAGAAGTATATGTATACTTATGCATAAAATAATAGATGCATGTATAGATGTAATTTGAATGTTAGTTATTTGTGTTTCCACTTAAAATGCATTGATTTTATTTAAAATTTTATTTTTTATAAAGGAATACAAATTCTTTAATTTTAAAACATTTGTTATTTTTGAGTATATAAAATTCAAATAAAAATTAAACAAAGGAAAAAATAAAAATTTCGATTGTCCAAAAAAAACAGTTGACTACTTGCCTTCAATTTCTTACATTCCATGCTGCACCTTGCTCAATTTTTATACTGTATTTTGCGTAAAATAAAATTCATTTGTTAAAAAAAAAAGGTTGGAAATGTTGATCATACCTGACGAGTCACTATTGTATGGGCATAGCATTGGTAAACTTATAATTATGTTTTGTCAAGCACGGCGTTTTTTTTGTTCAAAAAATTCCCGATTACCAGTGTGCATTTTTAAACTCACAGTCAAAGTAAGTGGAAACCATGTAAAAATAACTAAATCGAAAGATTTCTGCCGGTGGTTTCTATCGGTACAGAAATTTTGCGCTAAAATTGTGTTCTATACATTAGGGTGTCCCAGAAACACACTTTTTATTTTGGAGGATACCTCTAAAGCTTTTCCCATTCCCTGATGTCCCCTGAGGCTAAAAATAAACGAAAAAAAAAAATCCGTTGTCAAAAAAGTGATATCTGTAAAATTTAAAAAATACGATTTTTTAAAAATAAATGTCCATTATGTCAATGTTTGATAAATTTGTAATGAAATTTTTCTGCTGTTATATTTTGTTTTTAATAAACTTAGTGATAATAGTTTAACAATATTATTAGCGTGATAAAATGCCAATTTAAGTCGTCTGTGGTCGATTAAAAAGGTAAACTTAATTATGCTCGATTTGATCGCGTTTTTGAGATTTGTACTACATATATGTTTACTTTTATTGTCATGCTACATAATGCATTTTACACACAGCTAAAAATTAAAAAAAGATTAAATGAATAATATAATTGTTTAAGGAATGATTTAATGAATAGATAGACTAAAGTATGTTATATAATTTAATATTTAATAGTAATTTCTAAAATGGACCGTCATTGTAAGAAAGACAAGAATAAAAGAGAAAAGAGGAAGATACAGACTAATCTTAGAAGGCTGCTGTTTCTTCTCAAGTATCCTATCAACCAGCTGCCCACAAACCAGCTCCCCAGCATTGGAAATGTGCTCAGATTTATACAGTTTATCGAATCTTCCAAGACTTTAAAGTTTAAATCTACAAGACCTGTTGTAGCTTGTCCTCAACATTTTCTAGGCTAAGATCTTATCTGCAAGGGTGGATCCTGTAAAGATCCCAACCATAAATGTGTTACTTCTCTTGTAATGGATGTGTGGAACAAGGCTGGTTTTGGCGAACTTATCATTTCTGGAGCTGCTGTTAGGTAGAAAATAAAGTAATTTTTAGTTACGTATATAAACAAATAATCTCAAAAATAAAAAAATAAGTAATTAATTACCAATGTAAATAAATAAATAAAAAATAACCAATATTTATGTAATTAATAAACTTCTTTATGTATAATCAGGGATAAGATTCTGAAGCTCCACATTAAGTATTGCAAACTAATCCAACTGAGAGATTTAAACTGGGATTCGAGCATTGGTAGATCCACTAAGATACAGGAAGAGTTCATTAATGAGAGCAGCAAACTCCTCGACATATCTGTAGGGAAATTTAAGGAGAAGATCCAATCAGATCAACTTTATTCCCAGAAGACCAAGACAGAGGACATTCAGTTTTTTTTAAATCAAAAAGAAGAGAGAAAAATGTATATTATTTCAGAGGTAGATAAAGAGTTTGAAAAATCTGTTAAAAATAGACAGAATCGGTGGCAGAGAATGAAGCATATGAAGATTACAGAAGTGAAAGAAGGAAAAAAAGAAGGGAACTAGTTTTAAGTGAACTTAAGGCTTCCTTTGAATCTGATGTTGGTTCTTCTGCTTCCGAGTCAGAAACTGTAATTTCCACACAAGAAAATTCTGTCGATTTTTTACTCCAAAACTCTGATTCTATAGTAAAAGGCAAGGTAAATAAAAGATTGTATTAAAATGTAAAGTTGGTTGTACTAATTTTGAGGAAACTTAATAAAATTGATTCAATTAGATTAGAAATATCATAACTGTTTATTATGTAGATAATGATAAGTTTCAGTTCTAAGGATCTGGTGAATTGTACTTCTGAAGTATCTGCTCGATACAGGGTCGGGATTCAACCTCAAACCGCAATCATTGCAGCAATATGCAACAAAGCAGGCGTAAATCTTGAGGATGTGCCCATCACCAGAAGCTCCATTCATCGAAAGAGATTCAAGAAGATTGAAGATTCAGGTAAGAATAAATAGGAGGATATAAAATTATTGAAGATAATGAAGATCAAGTAAAACTAGGATAAATAAAGATTAAATTATACAGATGATAAAGTTATTTTAATTACTAGGAGACCAGATAAGACAAGATATAATAGAAACCTTGAAGGGAAAGAGGCTTGTCCTGCACTTTGACAGCAAAAAGATCAAAGAGATTAAGGAGAACCTGAACATTACTGTTACTGTTGAAAGGATTGCAATCAGTGTTACATCTCCTGATATTGATGACACAAATGACATTTTCCTTGGAGTAGTTCAAGCTGAAAGTTCCAAGGGAATTGACCAGGCACATATGATCTTAAATCTTTTAGAATATTACGATATTGTTGATCAGTTCTTTGCTAAATGCTGTGACACCACTGCTTCCAACACTCGATCATTAGTTTTATTGGAATGAGCTACAGGTCGGATCATCCTAGTACAACATTGCAAGGGAGGCCCTGGCGTTTGGCAAGAGGGCACTGGCCATAGAGAAATTTAACAGGGGGGACTACAAAAAACATTGTGAGCTAGTTGTCTTTTATTTGGGAAAAGATGTGCCATGATTTCATTTTTTATCAACCTTGAGCCTGCCATGAACCCAGGTATAGTATCAATATCAATAATTTATAGTATATTATCAATAATTTTTGTGTTTAGGGGATAGTACATTTTCAAGTTTTTCTTACATATTTAATAATAATAATAATTTATTCTAAAGGTTCATGGCAGATGCTTTATACCTGCAAACCATGAAGATGACTGAGAAGGTAGCTCAGGTCATGAAAGAGAGCGGCATTCTTTGTTTCTGTATGTTATGGGCCCTGGTTCTTAAAATCCTGTATGGTGGACAAGTCGACTTCAAATGACTTGGCTGCCTTTACATCATTGTTTGACATAAAGGACTACTACCCAAAACTCGGACAGGCCCTCTTTTCCAGCATGCAGCGACATGCTTGGTATTTAACAGAACAGTTAGTTATTCTGTCCCTTGCTGACGATGATATCGATGACGAGGTGAAGAAGAAAATGTTGAAGAAGTTAGTCAAGTGTAATGTCTCTGACCAGTTTCATATGGGGAAACCAAAGCTACCGGTTATTATCAGGTCAACAGAGCTTACTGAGCTGGTAGGTTCCCAGAGCTGAATTTTGTTCAAGATATGTGAGATCCCTTTTGAAGAGATGGAGGAAGTGGATCAGCGGAGATGCCAGTCAGTTATTTGATATATTTAAAAGGCTTTTGAAGTCTATTAAATGTGCCAATGACTGTGCTTAAAGGAATATCCAACTAATCAAGAACTTTGTTGGAGGCTACAGGTTGAACAACATGAAACAGAACCTCATGCTGGTTGCCAGAGACAACAGAAAAAAGCTGAAGAAGGACATGACAAAGAAACAATTCAAAAATATTTAATTTTTTAAACTGAAAATGTATATTTTCAAAAGAATTTCCAAAGTACATAATTTTTTTCCAAAAATTTCATTTTTTTTGAAAAATGAAATTTTACAGATATCACTTTTACTGGGACAAAAATTTTTGTGTGGTTTTTTTAGCCCATTTAGACCTTAGAAAATGGGAAAAGCTTGAAAGGTATTTTTTTTTTTTTTTGGGACACCTTACTATACATTTTTTGAGTGTGCAAATTCAAGTTTCGCTTTTTTTGTAAAATAAAGAACTAATTTATTTAAAGTTGACAGCCATTTTGTCTGAGTAACCGAAACTGAATACAATAGAGAACTTTTATAGTAGTACCGAAAAACTTTACTTTCAGGAAAAAAATTAATTTATGTAAAACTTATACGCGGTTTTTCTTAGAGAATGATTCATACTGGTTAAGGTATTCTTTAGATATTACTAAAAAAAATATATATTGTTACGAATTGTAAAAGAAATTATATCCTAATTTATCATACTGAAGAGATCGGGCGTGTTTTTCTAGCGTGGATAAACTTAAGAAACCATAAGTCTACAAATTTATATACTATTGATTATATATTCAAACTTTAAAACAAATACAATGAGAAAATTAGGTGAATACGTCTCCATTGAAATGATGAGAGAACTACTTAATGTTCAAAAAAAAACGATGATGTTTTTTTTTTTAAAAAAACTATTAACAATTTTAATAAAAAAATTGCAACAAAAAAATAATGGATTAAGTGGAATTCAAGAAATAAAAACTGGCATGAAGTTCGTTGGTGATCTGTATGTTGAAAAAATAAAGACGCATGAAGACAAGTATTCGTAAACAAGTATTTGTAAAATATTAGCAAACAAGTAAGTGAATAATTATTTACCAAAAAAAAAAAAAAAAAAAAAACACAAAGAAAAATTTTGTCAGATAATAGCGATTTTAAGCCGAAAAAAGTCGACATAGAGGAAAGGAACCGATGGAAAAGTTTACGAATTGACAACCATGAAGAAAATAGCGACGAAAAGGAACGGAAACTTACTAAACAAAAAGTTAAAAAAACTTTTTTGTGAAAGTAATAGATTATAAAGGGCAGATAAAGGTAATATGAGCACCATGGTAATATGAACATACTTCAAGGTTTCTTAGATGTAAGCAGTCAATTTAAAGTTGCTTTGTATTTTTCGAATCACGTTTACGTGATGATAACAGGAATCCATTGATTTGCGTAAATTTATATGTAGTAATTAGCGGCTATCATCTAATTAAAGCGCTGTTAAATTTTTTGCGATCTTAAAACATTATCACCACGCAAGTGGATCTTTTAATGATGAAGTTTTGTTAATAAAGAATCATTATACTCCAAAAATTGTTTCTTATTGTCAGGTTGCTATTTTTTTACTTAAATGGTTTGTTTTTTTTTGAGCTAATTTAAAGTGCTCACATTACTAAGTGGTCTGGGTAATATAAGCACTTTTGCTACTTTTTTGAAACCTCTGTGCTTTTAAAAAAAAATTTTAGGTGCCCAAACATCTAAGTGGATCAGGAGTAGGTATCCCTAAAAACTGTTTATTCGCAAAAATTTTGGATCCAGCATAATTATCTTTTAAAATATTTTAATTATCGCTTAAGGTGCTTATATTATCCTAATCTACCCAATGGAAAAGGATATTAAAATAAAACGTGCGCATAGAGTTTCTTTTTATAATCTTATCTTTTTATTTTTGAAATGGAAGTGAATACTCTAAACAATAAAAATACAGAGAATTGCCAAGAATCTGAAAGTTCGGCTTAGTTAAATTCTATCTATACTTTGCCGACACATAAATTAATTAGCAAACCAAGAGCCAGCGGGAAAAGAGGCGGAGTATTTGCAGTTTATATCTCCGACAAATATATATTTAAATTAAAAATCTTGCAATGTTTCTCAAATACCAATTATGAACGATTTTTTTGAGACCCAGGTTTACATACTTTTGAATAATTTTTATTTTTTTGACAATATTAGGGGTTTTACCCCAAAAACTAAATATTTGAACCCAAATACCTTTTCAACTTGACATAATGGTGAAAAATGAGTTGCATATTTGAAATCTAAATGAGAAATGCTATTCAAAAAGCAAATTGTTTTCTCGGCACCAGAAAATTTTTTTTTGTTGACCTGTGTAATTTATGGCAAGAAACTATTTCCACTATATATGCCGCAGATGCATATTTTAAAATTGAAGAGCAGTGTCTTGTTTTCATATAAATAACCAAACCCAGTCGGGATGGGATATAAAAAAGACGTCTTTTGAGCGTCTTTTAAACGTTTTTAACGCCTTTTGAATGTCTTTTGTACGTTTGGACGTCTTTTGAGTGTTTAAAAGACCATTGTCTTACGTTATAATTGTTACCTTGGTAATAATTATAACGTTAGACAAGGGTGTGTTATAATTTTCTATTTACTTAAGAAGTCTTGAAAAAAAACTGCTATGGCTATAATTAAAAATTTAAAGTAAAAAAAGATCTGGTAAACCAAATCTTTTGAATACTTTTGTCTGCAACCCAATATAGGATGTGTGGTAAAAGAAAGTACAAAAATTTATTTTCAAATGTTGTCAATTAAAAGTTTATGATAAGCATGTTTTGATGTGTAATAAAGTAAGTGTTAATAGTTTATAAAATGTGTTTAAAGTTTATATATGTTTATATTCTGTTTTTTTTTAAAGTTGAAAAGCGATGTTACATTGCAGTGTGTAAAGCAACATTGTTATCCTTGCCAGTCAAGAGATGTTACTAAGTTGTGGTATTACTTGACACTATATAGTGCCGGGTGGTTTTAGTTTCTGTAAATTAGTTTTTACTTAAGACACTTTGAAACTAAGACTAAGTATAAATCTTACTATAATCAGTATCAAAATATAAATACTAGAATTTGTTAAGCTACAAATCTTTTTCTTTCCTTATTTTTTTTCATTTTTCAAAGTTACCAATTATAATTTCTTGGACCCATCAGATAAGTTCTAAAATTTATATTTTAATTGAAATTCAAGCTTACGTATACCTACTTTATATTATACTCAACTTTCTCATTACTTTCAGATATTCTATGATATCACGACTGATAAGAAAAAGATTTTTATAATAACGTTTTTATGACTATTATTAATTAGACTATTATCAGATTTATTATACATATTTTAGCTCTAAATTAGTCACTACATTTTGAATCTTATTTATGAATTTTTTTTACGAATCAAATTTTCGTATAACTGATTATAATAATCCTATAACGAAAGGATTTTTTTAAGTTTAAACATAACTTTTTTTTTTTTTTTTTCAGTTGCCATTGCCTTATTAGTTTGCTTACTGTTGAAACATGGTTTTAATCAGGTGTACGGTAGGCGGGTACAACGGGTGATTTTCACCAAGGCGCCAAGGCGACAAGGGCGCCAAATTTTAAAAAAATATTTTTTTTCTTGAGAATATGAAACTATATAAATTTATACGAATAGTTATATAAAAATTTGTATACGTATTTATATAAGAATTAGTCTATAATATTTTTTATTAAAAACCATAATTACTCAAAAAAAATTTTTTAAATTTTCTTTGATTTATTTACTGTACAATTTTAAAAATGTTTCAGCCAATTAAAAAAAAATCAAGTTTTTGCATTTTTCCGCTAACCAATCATTGACATTGTTTAGAAGTATTGTTTTTACTTGCGGCCCAAAAATGAACCAATTTAAATTAAGAAAAGAATTATCGCATCGAAATAAATTTCTAAAGAAAGGCGAACATTTCTATAAAGAAGCGGTCGTGTTTTAAGGGGCTGTTCATTAAATACGTCAAAAATTTTCTGGCAATTATATCTCCCCCTCCCCCTTGTCAACATAATGTCAAACCTCCAGATACCCCCCTGAAAAAATCCGTCAACATTCAATTCCACCCCCACCCCCCCACCCCCACCCCAAAAAAAATATTGTGAAAAGACTAATTCACAACAAAAACAAAAAATTGATTAAAAGTGAACTATTTAGAGAACCGTTTAAAAATAAAAATTTTTTCTCTGAACAAAAAGTGAATAAAAGTAAAAGTTAGTTATTTTTAACTTTCCAGTTTATAACATATTTCCAGTTTATAACATATTTTCAGTTTATAACATATTTCCAGTTTATAGCATATTTCCAGTTTATAACATATTTCCAGTTTATAACATATTTCCAGTTTATAACATATTTCCAGTTTATAACATATTTCCAGTTTATAACATATTTCCAGTTTATAACATATTTCCAGTTTATAACATATTTCCAGTTTATAACATATTTCCAGTTTATAACATATTTCCAGTTTATAACATATTTCCAGTTTATAACATATTTCCAGTTTATAACATATTTCCAGTGTATAACATATTTCCAGTTTATAACATATTTCCAGTTCATAACATATTTCCAGTTTATAACATATTTCCAGTTTATAACATATTTCCAGTTTATAACTACAAAAACTTATTTCTAACAAAAAATAAAGATTAAAGTGTTCACGAAAATGTACACTTTACACGTTTAAATTATAAACATATTTCAAATTAATGCAACACTTCAGTGTAACAATCCTCCTCACTTTAACTTTAGACCTAATTCAGTTTAAAGAAAAATGCATTTAACAAATTGTATAAATCAGGAATCGGCAACCTATTGAGACAGAAAAGCCAAAAGTTGCAACTTACAAAGTTTTAATTTGCTGTGCAAAAAAAAAGATTTATGTAAGTACATGTTCTACATTATATTATTTAAACGTTTGTACCAGGGGTTGGCAACCTGCGACTTGCAACCTTCGCGTGGTTCTTTCAATGTCAAGATGCGCCTCTTTAGCTCCATGCATAATTATTAATATAATAATGTAAAAAAGATGTTAGTAGCACTTTAAAAACACAGTTTTTAAAAAGCTACCAACACCTTCATTTCAAGTTTTTTTTAAAATCATCTACCAAGTCTTTATTTCAATACTATATTAATATTTGTGTTTGGAGCTTAAGAGCCGCATCAACCTCAGATTGCCGACCTCAGGTATAATTGTTTAAATAATATAATGTAGACCTTGGTCTGCATTATATTATTTAAACGGTCTGCATTGTATTACTTAAATTATTGTAACGGTCTTCATTATATTGTTCAAATTATTTACTAACATAAATCTTTTTTATTTGCATGGCAGACCAACCAACAACAACTTTGAAAAATTAATAGTGCTACGAGTAAACATCTCGTGTGTGCTTACTTAGTTCTGTAGGTGTCGAGTCTTTTTAAATCACAAAACAGTTTTTAAAAAGTATGGTTATAAACATTATAATATAATAAATATAAATATTTATTAAAATACTGAAGGTTAAGCGACTATGTAACATAAGACTGCCAGCGCTGCCTAATTTTCCTTTTTTTAAGTAAGTATATTTAAAAAGAAAACTGTTGGCATCAATTTATCTTGACCTTCCCCCTTCCCCCGTATTTTAAAATCAGACTCCCACTCCCCCTATTTTGTTGACGTAATTCATAGACAGCCCCTAAACAAAAAATTTTAGAAAACCGTTTTAAATTAAAAAAGCGTTTCTTTATATATTGGTTTAGAAATTAAAGCTTTAAAAGTAGTTTTTTTTGTGTTAAATATTTTTCGTTTTCAAAGTGGTTTAGCGCTCTTATTTGAGAATTTCAACTATTTTTTTATTTTGATATAAAGTTACCTAATTATTGCTATATAATTTTATATATAATTTATTGATTTCTTTTCAAAGAAATAATGAAGAAAAGAAAACTTTCAGGTTGGGAGTTTAAACAAAAGCGCCTACAAAAAGAGGAACAATTGAAATTAAATGTTTCTAAAGATATTTAAATCTTTAGAAAAATTTCTATTAAAAGCTCATCATGATAAAATGGCCGAAGAAAGTCCAACAATTCAAGATCTGTTTGATTCTGGAAATGAAAGCAAATCAACTAACTCTATTAATTGAATTGACACTATTCAAACAATTGAAAGATTGATTGAAACTGATACTATTCAAACAATTGAAAGATTGACACTATTCAAACAATTGAAAGATTGATTGAGCCTCAGAGGCTCTTGTGACAAAGTCTATAAAGATATTAATGAAAACTTTCGAAAAGTTTAGGAATTTTTGGCTGAATATGATCCAGTTATGGAAATACATTTGTTGAGAGCAAAAAAAAAAACCAAATTTGTGCACTATCTGGCAAAAGATATTCAGAATAAAATTATTGACTGGATTGGCAAATTCATTAAATTCAAAATTTGCTCAAATGTCCAAAAGTCCGTGTATTTTCAATTGTTTTTGAATGTACACCAGATATCAGTCACCAGGGGCAAACGTCAATGCTGGTTCGATATGCCGATGTAGAGAATAAGAACAAAATTCACATTAATAAAAGTTTTCTTGGATTTCACTTAATTGAAGGTTCAACGAAACTTGAATTATCAAATGAGATTATTGACACTCAGGTAAAAAATAGTTTGTCAGTGAAAAACATAAGAGGTCAGAGCTATGACAATGGTGCAAATTTGAAAGGTGTAACAAATGGTGTAGGAGAGACCGGGGCACGTTGGCCCGCTTTTTTTACCTTGATGTGTAACTTTTTAGCTTTTTGTTTTTTAGTTTATTTTTTTTTGGAAAAAGGTTGACTAGTCCTTAGACTATCCGGAAATATTAATAAAAGTTCATAATAGCTTTTTAACACATTAAAAACTGTTTTGTTAGGTCATATCGGCCAACCTACCCCGTTATCGGGGTAGGTTGGCAGATTTTGAAGTGAGAAAACGCTCATTGAGCAAAAACAACTTTATAACTTGATAAAACGAAATTGAAACAACTTTTAAACAATAAACTACAAAAAAACGAAGTAAAAACAAAATACAACAATAACATTTTAGTTAACAACAGTATAAACATTTATAATCTAATCCCTTTGCATTTTTTTCTACACAACTCACATGGGCCCAACGCTGACAGCTTGAACACTGTATCCACACAGCACCTTGAAGGCTGTTTGAGAACGGTTTGAAGCAACTAAGACACAAGACATCTTCCTCATTACCATCTTTGTTTTTCTTGTTGCGTTTTTCTTTTACAGGTTGACTGGCAAAAATCCTCCTCGTTTTAGAGTTACTTGGACCGGCTTCTTTGATAGAAAATAGTTTTTTATTTTTTGAGCCCTTCTGTTTTTTTTCTTTTGCTGCTTTCTGTGCCTGTTGCAAGGCTTTTTTAACTGGCGTATCAGTTAATATAGCAGAAATTCGTTTCCGATTTCTGAGCTTATTTAAATTGTTTTTTCTCGGCTGAGCTTTTTCAAAAGGTCTCACAAGAGTTTAGAGTAGCACCTGATGTGCTGTCTAAATCTGGTAAATTTCCTTTCTTAGATTTTGATTCACTTGAATTAAATTTTTTGAATTTTTGTTTACAATCCACAGATGAAACTTCGTTGCTAGGTGTTTGTTTACAATCCCCAGCTGAAACTTCGTTTCTAGGTGTTTGTTTAGTGATGTTAAAATCCACAGATGACACTTTAGTGTTAGAGTCTGGTCTATCTGTTAAATATGATGGCAAAAAATCACTTTCTGGAAAAATATCTCTGTTAAATGGACAAATACCTGTTGCTTGGAAACCACTAATTATGTTCCTTGGAGTTATAGCATTAGGAAGTGCTGTTTTTACTATACCAGGTATGTCATAGAGAGTCATAGGTCGTTTGTTTACTGTAACCCATGCATCACATGCTGAGTTCACAAACTTTTTAAAAGGACCATAAACACTTCTATCTAATGGTTGTAATTTATGACCACAGTGTGCTGGAAAAGATAAAAGTGTGATACCATTTTCTTTACAAAAATCAAGTACTGCTGCATCAAGATGAGAGCTGTGGTTGTCAATCAATACCAGACAAGGGTGATCATTGGAACAACGTGCATGGATAGAAAAAGGATATATTTAAGAAAATTTGTCTTTCTGCTGATGTTACACGACCTATCTGGCGAAAGCCTCTACGTGCAACAACACGATCAGGCCGCTGCACTGTTGTGATTCCAGTCTCATCAATGTTCCAAATGTCTGAAGCACTTAATTTTAACCTATTCAAAACATTGCTTAAGTTGTCAAAAAATAAATTTACATTATGTTTATTAAAATTTGTGCACCGAGCTAAACTTGTTGCTTGAGGAGAGCGAATAGAAAGCTTTGGATGCCTTTTTAAGAATCCGGAGAACCAATCACTACCAGCAGATTGAAGTTCTATCCATGAGTGAGGAATTTTCCTGCTACAAGCAACAGCATATGTATAAGCAAACCGTCGAACTTCTTTAGGAGAAAGACCATAGTAAATATCACTTGCTTTCATTAGGTATTCTTCAAGAAAAACTTCCTGCTCAGGTTCAAATACCTAAGGAAATATAAAATACATATTACCATATTTGTCCCAGTCTCTAAAAAAATTCAAAATTTTAAATATATCAAAGCAGTATTTTATATTGAAGTATCTTATAAAATGTTTAAATAAATTACAGTACTAAACTATATTCAAATTTGTTGAAGAAAATATAAATACCTGAAATCTTTTGGCATAGCCAAACTTGTGCCAGGGTTTTTTTTTAATCTAATTTAGGTGATAAATCTCTCCCTATAGCTGCGTTATCAGGCGTATGTTCTGCATTAGGTTTATGTACTGTTGCAGTAACATCAAACTCAAGTTAATTATCATTGTTAGAATTTGAAAGAATAACTTGGCAATCAAGTTCTACTTCAGTTTGAGCTGAAGTATTAGATGTAGATGGCAACCTTTTAGATATGCAAAATCTTCCTAGAGACTTACGTGGTATTTTAAATTCTCTACTAACTGCTCTAATTGATCTTTTAAATTTTGTAACTTGTATCACTGCCAATAACATTGTTTCTTCTGACACTTTTCCACGTTGTGACTTGCAAATATAATTTCGTACTATTTTTAGGTAGGTCTAAAAAAAATGCAAAAACCAAAAGTACATTACTTTATTACGTGTTTTATATTTAACTATTTCTTTTTTATTTAATTATTTATATACCTGCATACTTTTTTTTTTTTTTTTTTTTTCAATTTTTATTTTAGGTGCCCCAAGAAGTCCTAACGGTCTTGTCACAGAGCAACGCGGAAGTGCATTTAACCAGGAAGTTCACGCCTCCTTCATTATACTTATATATTTAAAAAATTACATTTTATATTTTTCTTTTTCAAAATACTTATTTACTTTTAATCATTAATAATTTACATAACTCATGCCATATTAAACTTACATCATATACAAATTTAAGTGTTAAGCATGAAAAGTTAAGTGTATTATGTATAAAGTATTAAATGTAAGTATAACTAGTATGTAAAAGTTTAAATATTTATTAAATTTACATATATAAGTTATATTATATGTTAAATAATATATATAATAAAAGTATATAAATATATACAATATTTAAGTTTAGACATATGTAAATATAAGATAAAATTACATTTTATAATAAGATAATTTATTTAAATTTAAATCTTATGTATTCCAGTGATATTTTCTTATAATCGACGTATAAAACCCAAAATAACGAATAAAAACAAATGCCAATTTGTTTATGAGGCTAATTTCTGATCTAATATGTTTTACAAGTTTTAATACTTTTATAACAAAAACAGTTTTTCCGTCACAAATTTACCCGAATTATTATAAAAATCTACCGGGCAAGTTGACCATATGGCCAACGTGCCCTGGTTGCATCGGGCAAATCTGCCCCATTGTCATGTTTAGAGAATGAACAACTTTCACCTTAAACTGTCAACTAATTTTGTGGAACATATACTAAAATAATCCTTACACTATAACCTTAAAATATGGCATTTGAATAATGCTGTACTGTCAAACCTCAGTGAGTATAAACACGTTGAACAAGTTTTTCAAAATTTACTTTGATGTATGAAAAATTATTAAAACGACATTACACACTCAAATATGGTCCAATAAATATGATTTTTTTTTGAAAAAAGGATTGAATTACTAACAACCTTCACTTAGATTCCCAGCTAGTTAAAGCGTCTAGCCTTTGAATAAACTCGAATGGGCCAACCTACCCCGTGGGCCAACGTGCCCGGGTCTCCCCTATAGCATTTAATGTGAAAATTATAACTACCCAATTCATGTTACATATGTTAGCTAATGTAACAGGATAACGTGGAGAAGTTTTGATGTATAAAGCTATTTTATTGTTTATAGACATTAATTTCCTAATTATCTTTTCTCTTCGGGACGCCACAGGCCGCTAATTACTGCATTTTCGCAAAGTGTACTGATTTCTGTTATCACCACATAAAGTTGACTCAAAAGATACAAAGCAGTTTTAATTTCACCGCTTACATATAAGAAAATCTTTAAGTATGCTCATATTACCAAGGTGCTCATATTGCCCTATTTTACCCTAAGTTAAAAATGGAATTACCCATATATATATATATATATATATATATATATATATATATATATATATATATATATATATATATATACACATATACGAAATTAACATACTGCAACACTTATTCAGAATATATATAAATGTCAGCAAAATATGTCCATAAAATAATGATATTTTTTAAACGAAATCAATCTCAAAACACGGCATGTTTAATTAAGACTCTTCCCGCTTTGTAGGGACTATCTTATTCGTGTAACCAATCACAATATTTTTATTGTTATTAATTTTTTAAACGATTATAAATTTTATTTAACATCTAATTTAAACTAATAAGAATAGAAGAATTAAATCATCATCACTTACGTAAAGAAAATTATTATCGTGAGAGTTTACAAATGTATCATATACCGTTTTAAACATTCTATACTATAATTCCTATGGGAATCAAACTCTTTGGTTCACCAATATAATATTCTTTTAACAAATATATATATATATATATATATATATATATATATATATATATATATATATATATATATCGCAATACCAAAATTTTGCTTTTAAAATACTTTAGACTTTTATAAATTAACTAAACTAATTTAAATACTTTAATTATTTGAGTAAATAACTAAAATTAGTAAAAACCTTAAATTAGTTTCATTTTTTAATTTATAATCAATAATAAATACAATTTATAACATGTAAATAAAGGATAAAGTAAATGAGCTTTCGTTTAATTTAAAAAAAAGCGCTATACGAATGATAACAAAAATTAAGAAAATTTTTATAAGTGTTAAGAACGGAGTTCTACAACTTTTATAGAAAAATGTTTGTCAATTATAAGTTAAGTATAACACTTTACATATATTATAACTAAAATAATAATCAAATAATTAAACAACTTGTTTGCTGTTTTTCTTTATTTTTCAAACAGATTGCGATATTATATTTTGTTGTCATTGTATCTGGATGGTTGATACCTAAAATTTCAGTTCGTATTTTCTTAACAGAATAAAAAATTTCTAAAGCTTCGTTATATTTTCCCATATCGTCCAAACAGCTTGCGATATTATGTTTTGTTCTCATTGTATCTGGATGGTTGATACCTAAAATTTCAGTTTGTATTTTATCAACAGAATAATAAATTTCTAAAGCTTCGTTATATTTTCCCATAGCTTTCAAACAGATTGCGATATTATTTTTTGTTCTCATTGTATCTGGATGGTTGATACCTAAAATTTCAGTTCGTATTTTCTCAACAGAATAAAAAATTTCTAAAGCTTCGTTATATTTTCCCATATCGTCCAAACAGCTTGCGATATTATGTTTTGTTCTCATTGTATCTGGATGGTTGATACCTAAAATTTCAGTTTGTATTTTATCAACAGAATAATAAATTTCTAAAGCTTCGTTATATTTTCCCATAGCTTTCAAACAGATTGCGATATTATTTTTTGTTCTCATTGTATCTGGATGGTTGATACCTAAAATTTCAGTTCGTATTTTCTCAACAGAATAAAAAATTTCTAAAGCTTCGTTATATTTTCCCATATCGTCCAAACAGCTTGCGATATTATTTTTTGTTGAAATTGTATCTGGATGGTTGATACCTAAAATTTCAGTTCGTATTTTATCAACAGAATAATAAATTTCTAAAGCTTCGTTATATTTTCCCATAGCGTTCAAACAGATTGCGATATTATGTTTTGTTGCCATTGTATCTGGATGGTTGATACCTAAAATTTCAGTTCGTATTTTCTCAACAGAATAATAAATTTCTAAAGCTTCGTTATATTTTCCCATATCGTCCAAACAGCTTGCGATATTATGTTTTGTTGACATTGTATCTGGATGGTTGATACCTAAAATTTCAGTTTGTATTTTATCAACAGAATAATAAATTTCTAAAGCTTCGTTATATTTTCCCATAGCGCACAAACAGATTGCGATATTATATTTTGTTGTCATTGTATCTGGATGGTTGATACCTAAAATTTCAGTTCGTATTTTCTCAACAGAATAATAAATTTCTAAAGCTTCGTTATATTTTCCCATAGCTTTCAAACAGATTGCGATATTATTTTTTGTTCTCATTGTATCTGGATGGTTGATACCTAAAATTTCAGTTCGTATTTTCTCAACAGAATAAAAAATTTCTAAAGCTTCGTTATATTTTCCCATATCGTCCAAACAGCTTGCGATATTAATTTTTGTTGACATTGTATCTGGATGGTTGATACCTAAAATTTCAGTTCGTATTTTATCAACAGAATAATAAATTTCTAAAGCTTCGTTATATTTTCCCATAGCGTTCAAACAGATTGCGATATTATGTTTTGTTGCCATTGTATCTGGATGGTTGATACCTAAAATTTCAGTTCGTATTTTCTCAACAGAATAATAAATTTCTAAAGCTTCGTTATATTTTCCCATATCGTCCAAACAGCTTGCGATATTATGTTTTGTTGACATTGTATCTGGATGGTTGATACCTAAAATTTCAGTTTGTATTTTATCAACAGAATAATAAATTTCTAAAGCTTCGTTATATTTTCCCATAGCGCACAAACAGATTGCGATATTATATTTTGTTGTCATTGTATCTGGATGGTTGATACCTAAAATTTCAGTTCGTATTTTCTCAACAGAATAATAAATTTCTAAAGCTTCGTTATATTTTCCCATAGCGCACAAACAGATTGCGATATTATGTTTTGTTCCCAATGTATCTGGATGGTTGATACCTAAAATTTCAGTTTGTATTTTATCAACAGAATAATAAATTTCTAAAGCTTCGTTATATTTTCCCATATCGTCCAAACAGCTTGCGATATTATTTTTTGTTGACATTGTATCTGGATGGTTGATACCTAAAATTTCAGTTCGTATTTTATCAACAGAATAATAAATTTCTAAAGCTTCGTTATATTTTCCCATAGCGTTCAAACAGATTGCGATATTATGTTTTGTTGCCATTGTATCTGGATGGTTGATACCTAAAATTTCAGTTCGTATTTTCTCAACAGAATAATAAATTTCTAAAGCTTCGTTATATTTTCCCATATCGTCCAAACAGATTGCGATATTATGTTTTGTTGCCATTGTATCTGGATGGTTGATACCTAAAATTTCAGTTCGTATTTTCTCAACAGAATAATAAATTTCTAAAGCTTCGTTATATTTTCCCATGTAGTACAAATAGCTTGCGATATTATGTTTTGTTCTCATTGTATCTGGATGGTTGATACCTAAAATTTCAGTTCGTATTTTATCAACAGAATAATAAATTTCTAAAGCTTCGTTATATTTTCCCATAGCGTACAAACAGATTGCGATATTATTTTTTGTTGCCATTGTATCTGGATGGTTGATACCTAAAATTTCAGTTTGTATTTTATCAACAGAATAATAAATTTCTAAAGCTTCGTTATATTTTCCCATATCGTCCAAACAGCTTGCGATATTATGTTTTGTATAAAGCGTAAATTGATTATTTTCACCATAAGTTTCTGTATTAAAACTTTGAATACTTTTTAATATTTCGATTGCTTCTTCAAATAAACCTTTACATACTAATAATTTTTTAATAGATGTCGTCATATTATGGAATGTTTTTGAAAATTTTATTCTGTTATTGCGAAACATACAGATAAAATGGAAAACGAAATAGTTTCCGTAATCCACGTGATCTTTTACTTCATTTAATTCAAATATAAATAAATTTTCAATTAAACTAAGATACGTATTTGTAGTTGAATTTCTATTTTGAAAACATCTACACGTCAGCTGAGTCAGTTCGTGCATTGAATATTTTTTATCATCAAAGTTTAGTAAAGAATAACTCATTAGTAACCCAACGGCTTCATCTATTACATATTCTTCGTTTATTTCCATTTGTTTTGAAATTTGGATTATAAACGGTTTACTTATGTTTTGATAGTCGCAATGAGATAAACAGTTTAATATTTTAAATGGAAAAGGTTTACTTTTTTCTAATTTTATTAAAACTAAGTTAATTGCTTTTATTGCAGACTTTGGTTCTTCTTCGGTTGGAAAGTTATTGTCTAATATTTCTGGTTTCGATCTATATCGATCTACGTATTTTTCTATCGAAATTTTATGAATATTTATATATTTTATTGCCTGAGTAATAGCGAACGGATGATAACCAAGTTCTTTAATTAGGTTTCTTATATTTTCATCGGCGTTTTCTTTAATATTATTTTTTACATAAGCGAATGCTTCTTCTGAAGTAAAAACATCAACTAGCATTTTGTTTACGTTTTTCGACCACGCTCTCCATTGGGAGGTAATCAACGTAAATGAATCCGGTTTTCTTGAAATATACATGGTCAGGTTTTTAACACTTTCATCGTCGACATTGTCAAAAATATACAATGTTTTTTCATTTTTATAATGGTTGTGAATTTTTTCAACAATCACTTCTATATTCAAATAATCACCTTTTGAGTCATGAACTTCGAATCCTAATATTTGACATTGGTTTCTCATTGAGGTTTGTAACTTTCCAAATGCTGCGTCTATCCAAACAAAGTTTTTGTAGAAGTTATAATAAATTTCGCAATACTTTCTTGCAATTTGTGTCTTCCCAACACCGGACATTCCATATAATATTAAAGTTGACTTGTTTGCTCCATGTAAAAAACGTCGAATTTCACAAAGTAGTTTTTCGCGTGAAAATAAATTTTCTGAAAACGGTTGAACTTCTAAAAATGAACGCATGGTTAGTTTATAAAAACTTATTCTCTCAATTAAAATAAATTTAATATCATTTATTTTAGTAAAAATTTTTTCAAACGTGACGCGTTATTTATTAGCGTATTAAGTCCAGTTTTAAAAAGTTTTAATATAAAAAAATTACAAAATTATACTACTTTTAAAAACGTTTTTAAATAAATCATGTTACAGTATTTTTATATATTAAGAGAACGTTTTTGTGAACAAAACTTTGTAAACTTAACAATTTGAAAAACATCAAGTAATTACTCTAGAGAATTCAACCAAAAGAACGATGTTTTTTTTTTAATTCAAATTTTACAAAATTTAAATTTTAACTGAGTTTTGGAGTTTAAAATTCATAATAAAAACCACATTTTTTAAAGCTTGTGCTCTACCAACCCGTAATGCAAATGACTTTCATAAAATTTCTATTTCTATTTTATGTTTGCTTGTTTATTTCATTTTCGAGTTCTAAAATTTTGTACAAATTAGTTAATTAAGGAAAAATAACCAAAGTAGTGGTAGATTTAATTATCAGGTTAAAAGATTGCTTGCGCAGATTATGATAAATAACCTAAAAGCTATAGTCAATATTTCTATAAAACTGCAGGTATATCCCCAAAAAAGGTTTCTCGATTTACTTTCTGATCATTGTTTATAATCATTTGGAAAATGAAGTACAGATAGCTGATGCATTAGAATGATATCTATTAGTTTCTTCTTTGAGACTCTAAATAGAGAACTTCGCAAATCAAAGTTGAATTATATATCCAACATATCTAGATAAATTTTTTTTGATGAACCTGTTTCTTATAGTCATAAGTGATCACATACCCAACAAGCATTTTCCGTTTTTTCAATGTTAAAATTAGGTCAATATTTTGAAGCCATTTTTTTTAAAGTTCTACGTATTTTTCACGTCAAACCTCAGATGTTGATTAATTAACCTGATTTCAACCCAGGGCCGTGCACAGGATTTAGGGGCCCCGAGTATCCTTCAATTTGGTCCCCCCTTCTTTTCAAAAAAAAAAAAAAAAAAAAAGCCTGCTCAAATATTTTGATTATACTGCTGGTATATAAGTATAATTAAGTAGTCCAGCTTTTGTGTCTGACAATGTTATTTTTCTTGCTTATTTTTAACAAACTCTTTAATCACATCATGAAGTCAATATTTTGAACTAATTGAGACCTATTACTTAAAATAGCAAGATCATTGGTTCGTTCTTGCGCAAAAAGTTCTTGAAGAGCTTCAATTTATTGAATTAAAGAAACGCAGTCCAATCTCTACATTTTTTGAAAATTTCCCCCAGCCTTATTTCAGAAATTTCGTTTAAAAAGCCGAATGAGACAAGAGGTTTCTCTCCAAAGTTTGCCGAATGAATTTGCTTCATATTAAGCAATTCTTAAGTCAGTTCATTTTTAGTCTCGTCACATGAATATTTCTGCAAAAAATGGGAGCCCGCACTCTTGATTTCTGCTTCAAACAGTTTTTAATATTCCCACAAAAAAAAAGAATTTAGCAAAAATTTCTTGAATGGCCACGAGCAGTGAGTCCACCAATCACAGAATCAAAAATTTGATATAAAACGAATCCTCAAAATGTTGCCTCTTCTCCTCATTCTGTCTCTGTTGATTATATTTTAAATTTTCTATATAAACTTTATATTTTAAATTTTTTATATAAACTTTATATTTTAAATTTTTTATATAAACTTTATATTTTAAATTTTTTATATAAACTTTATATTTTAAATTTTTTATATAAACTTTATATTTTAAATTTTTTATATAAACTTTATATAGAAAATTTAAAATAAGTTTAACAACCTTCAAAATTACAAATAACGGAGTGTAACTTAAACTGTGTTTATCCATTTGCTTTATATGATAAACTAAGGGGTTAGTTCAACAATTGTTTCTATAATACAGCCTATATGACTTGTATATATTCTTGTATATTCTTCTATTTTAAACGTGAAATGTTGTAGTTTAGGATATAAATTTAAATCAGTTGTAAAATTAAAAATATTAACATATCTTTTGATGGTTATCATTATTTAGGTTAGTTGCAGCTATGTTTACATAGAGCTAGATTTAGATATTAATTTTAGACACGTGGCATGCAATATCACACTGAAAGTTTCATCAGTTGTAAAATAAATCAGTTGTAAAATGTTTACTTGCATTTTTTTTATGTGTACTTATTTATGCTAGTTAGAGCAAAGTTTATATATTGATTATTATAATTTGTATATTTAAGTTTTATAATTTGCTGTTTTAGACACGTTTTTTTTTTTTTTTTTGAAATTATTTACTTTGCCATTTAAAAATGTTTACATTGCAAATACATTTATATAAACCATTGGCTGGAGCGAGAAGAAGGCGTATTCAGCCTTATCGCCGAGCCCCATTTAAAAAAAATAATAGCAATAAATTCTACATTACCGTAACGTAAAAATATATATAAAATAACAAATAGAAATGAAAACCGAAAATAACTAATATAATTAGAAATAAAATATATATATATATATTTTTTAAGAAGTGTTGAAAACAATTGCTAAAATGTTTAACAAATATATTAATAAAAAATAAAAAAAACAAAAAAATAAAATCACTCGAGGATAAGAAACAACAAGAAATGAAATTTTATAATTAATATAATCACTAGATAAATTATTAACATCATCAGTGATATTTTATATATATATTTTTTTTATTTTAAATATTTTGTATTAATTTATATTAATCACTGATACAATTAAATCTATTTCTTATAAGATTGTTTTTAGTTTAAAATAAACATTTAAAGTTGGATATATCCATGAATAATAATAATCGTTTTGATTCGTCCTTAAATTGCTCTAATGTAGTCTGTTTATTGTTAACAATATCTGGAAACTTTTTCCACAGATTAGGTCCGCGGTATTTAATTGAATAGAAAGTTAATTTTAATTTATATTGTGGAGCAATAAAGTTGTTATCTGAAATCTTTGTTGAGTATTTATGGTTAATTTTATTAAAATAAGATTGAAATATTTTTGGAGATAATCCATTTTTTGTTATAAACATAAATAATAAAACTTGGTGTAAATTAAGTTTAAAACACTGAGCACACGTAGAAGTGGTTCGCAGGGAACACTTCTGTCGGCTCCAAATACTATTCTGCACGCATGTTTTTGTTTGTTGTAGAGTTTCTTTAGCTTTGTATGGTTAGTACTACCCCACACAATATTACAATAAGACGAATAACTATGGATAAAGGCATAATACATTTTTTTCAGGGATGATTTATTTAGAAAAGGTTTAGCCCTAAACATCATTGCATTATTTTTTGAGATCTTTTTTTCAATACTATTTATATGTGAATGCCACTGTAAATTTTCATCCAATTTTACTCCTAAAAAATTTATGAATGATACTCTTTTAATAAAAGTGTTATTAATTTTAAGATCTGGTAATTTAAGAGGAATATTTTCAGATTTACTTACTTTATGAAAATATATATATTTTGTTTTATCCGCATTTAGTGAAAGTTTATTACTTTCAAGCCGCATACTAACTTTACATAGCTGTTCGTTAACTATTTTAAAAAATAATTTAACATCTCTGTGAGAAAAAAAAAAATTAGAATCCTCAGCAAACGAAATTAGGTCTAAAAGATTTGTTGATAAGTATAAGTCGTTTATGTACAACAGGAATAAAAGGGGTCCAATGATAGTTCCCTGAGGAACCCCGCAAGTTATGGAGTATGGAATAGTATTTGTTTGATCATATTATACAAATTGCTTTCAGTTTGTCAGATAATCTTTGAACCAAAGTAAGTTTTTATCTTTCACTCCGTAGTTTTCGAGTTTTATTATTAGAATATAATGATTTACGGTTTCAAAAGCTTTGGACAGATCAATGAAAACTCCTAATGTAAAACAGTCATTATCTAAGGCGTTAGATATTTGATTGGAAATTTCAACTACTGCGTGTTCAGTAGAATGTTTATTTTTAAAGCCAAATTGTTTGCAATACAACATATCATTCTCAGTTAAATGATTATAAAGTCTGTGATACATTATTCTCTAGCAATTTTGAGAAACATGGTAATATTGATTTAGGACTGTAATTTAAATTATTTGACTTATCTCCAGATTTAAAAATTGGTGTAATACGGGCAATTTTATGTAATTCGGGCAAACTTATCAGGAACAATACCTGACTTTAGTGAGAGATTGAAAATGTGAAATAAAGAAGGTTCAATGACGTCAAATACTGATTTTACAATACTGACACTAATTTTATGAAAACCTTCACTTTTTTTACTTTTGAGACTGCTAAAAGCAGTTCTCAACTCACTCAGTTTTAAATCAGTTTCATCCGTAAATTTATCATAAGTTTTTAAGTATGAATCGAATGGAATGGAATTATTTTGAGTTTTAGAGGCCAAATTTGGGCCAATATTAACAAAGTAGTTGTTTAGTCCTTCAGCTATAATTGATTTTTTATAAACTAACTTTCCATTAATTAAAAGATTTTTTGGCAGCGTGCTTTTGTTGTAATTATTTTTTCCAATTAAATCCTTAATTACATTCCACATATTTTTTGGTTTTTTCAAATATATTTTTATAATTCTTTTATGAGGATTTTAGTAAACTTTTAGACATCCAGGGAGTTTGGAGCGACTTATTATTTATACTTTTTTTTATTTCTGGAAACGCTATTTCATATTGTTTGCAAAATTGATTAAGAAACAATTCATATGCATTATTAGCATCATTTGATTGCAGTACTAGATCCCAATCTACGCAACTTTGTAAACAGTTTTTAAATTTTTTTAAGGAGTTTTCATTGATCTGTTGCCAAATTAAGGTGGATTTTGTGGAAATATTGTTTATTAAAAGGTTATCTGAAGCTAAGAATGTAGGAAAATGATCCGAAATATCGGTCTGTATTATACCTGTGTAAAGAGGGTTATTATGAAAGTTGTTAGTTATGATGTTATCAAGAAGAGTAGAAGACCTATTTGTTATTCTTGTAGATTTGTTTATTGTTGGGATAAGGTTATTTTGTAGAAGAGTGTTTGTAAAATTCTTAGCATTAATATTTGAGGCATAGTTAATCAGGTTGATGTTAAAATCTCCGACCATATAAATATGTTTTTTTTTATTTATAATTTTGTTTAGAAATGTTTTAAGATGAGCTTTAAATTTTTTTAAGTTTCCAGATGGTGCTCTATAAGTAGTATTTATAATTGTGTTTCTTTCTGCTTTGAAACAGTGAGTCTTTGTGCATTGAATTTACTAATTCAATGCACAAAAACTCACTATCTGTTTCATTGATGCAGAGATCGTTACGTAAGACAAAATTTATTGAATTGTGGATATAAATACAAACGCCCCCACCTGCATTTACTTCACGTGCTTGATGAATTGATGTGTAATTAATTAGTTCAAATTCATAATTTGTTTCACTGCATTTACACCAAGTTTTCTGTCAGACAATTAATTTTAAAATCGTGTTTAATTGTATCAAATAATATTTTTAAAATTTCAAAGTTTTATTTAAACTTCGAATATTTATATTTTAAATTGAAAAAGTGTTTTTAGTTTTTCTTAGATATTGTGATGATTCAGAAACTGAATAGTATTGGCTTTCTAGCATTTTGTGACTAAAATAATTTAAATCAGTGCCGTTATCATCGATGATGTCATTTTAATTTGAAGATTTAAATATGAAATTTTCCTCCATTTTTAAAAACAGTTTAAATTAAATATGCATAATAATAATGAAAATAAAATTGCGTTAATTAATGACAAATATTATAAAACTTATTGCTTTTTTTTTGCATCCCAATCGCGAATTATCAATTGATCGTAAGATAAATTGGCAAGTATCGTAAGATAAATTGGCAATTTATCGTAAGATTGGCAATTTATTTAATTTCAACAACACAGTTTAGGAACTGATGAGAGTAATTGGGATGAGAAGCATCTCTTTTGTATCTTTCCCAATTACTTTTGAAACAAGAATGTAAAGCTTTTGTGGCTTTTTACTATACAGTCCCAGGCTAATTTTTTTTCATTTGAAGCTTCAGAAAACTGGATTTAAAACCTTTGATTTTCAAAACATAAGCAAATGAAAGAGAAGGAAAAACAACGAGCTTAGATAGCAATAACCAAGGCTCTGAGAGAGCAATTGATATGGAAAATGTAAGATTTTTCCACACAAACTGGCTATCTTCTGAGCTGGCAGCAAGTTCTTATGGTGAAGTAGTCTCTTAATGCCTTTTGCTGAAAGTTGGTTTCAACTAGCCTTACTAGGCTAATCTGGTTGAGAGCAAATCCAAGTTTCCTCATTCCGGTATTTGAAAGCCCCATGTTCTCTTGGATTGAAATCATATTTTGAACACTCAAAGGACCAAAAAAAAGTTACTGGGAGGCTGATGACCCTAAAAGTTACATTATAAGTTAAAATTATCTTATTTATATTTTGATCCGAACTGTTTCTCTTGGTGATGCATTTTTGCCTGAAACCACAGTTGATGAAATCTGCTCTGCAACTATTAGGTCTGTCAACACAAGTTCTCTGAGGTTTACATGACGATTTCCTTGTTTACAATAATAAGGATGTCCACGAGCAAACACAGATAAGCAATTGTGCTTATCTGTGCTAGTTTGTGATTAAAAAGTAAATCATATCTCGGGCTTGGATCAGATTTACTTTTTGAACTAAACCCAGCTATTTTATCTTCTTAACCTCAAATTACGTAAATACAGCCATAAAGTTTTTTACAATAAAAATTTATTATTTTTAAACTTAATAAATGTTTATAAAAACATTTTATTGTTTTTCTTAATTTTTTGTTTGTTTTTGTTCTATCTCCATAAATAATTGTTTGGAGTAAATCAATTTGTAAAATTAATCAAGCGGTTTGCATGTTTCTGACGGCGGTAAAAGTAAATTTACGTTAAGTTTTTGTTACTTTTTTCAGTGCTTTCCAAAAATATACTTTGACAGTTTATATAACTGCTAATAAATAAGAAATATATTTGAGTTAAGGATTTTTATTAAGATATGATATGGATTTGTATAAGACTCTGTTACAATTAAACTTTTTTGAGCAAATATTGTCAATGTGTGGTTTCCATTAATTGTCTTTGTCGAGAAACCACTTCTAACGGGGGATGCGGAAGTTATCGGACAAAATAAAAACGTCAATAACTTATTTATAAATAACTAGTAAATCAAAAAAAAATTCTTTTTTCAAATCCATGCTTTATGCAAGCAGAATTCTATTGGGCCTAGAAATTCTTTTTTTGTTATCTTTTGTAGAAGGAAAAATTACTGTTACGTTTTTAAATTTTTTTTTTATTAATTCAGTGTTCTTATGGGGAAATACAAATTAAATTTTTGTTAACTTAATTAACTTTTTTTGGTCAAATTTTTCCATTTCCTTGTATTGTCATCGAAAATGATTAAGTGTGCAAAATTTGAGCAAAATTGGTTGAGAAAAAAGCTTTCAAAAATTGATTTCAAATTTTGTGGCACACAAACATATATATATAGAAAGTAACCTTATATAAAGCATGGAAAAAAACAAACTACAATTATATTTTTTTAAAATAAAGCATTTATCTTTTAATAAAAATATATTATTTTTTATATGAAAAAACACCACCATCTGCAATTGAACTCAATTTTGCTCTGACGCCTTTCATATGCGACTGTAAAAAGTTTAAATCAATTTCTTGTAGTTTTAGTTTAATGCAATCAATCAAAACTTGCTCTGTTGAAGCTTGCCAATCTCCCTTGTAAACCTTCTGTGCCAAATGTCCCCAAATATTTTCAATTTGTCGTGCTTGAGGCACATTTGGGGGATTGGATTCTTTATCAACGTAATAGACATATTGGTCCATCCAATTTAGAGAATCTTTAGAATAATGAGAACTTGCTAAATCTGGCCAAAATAAATAGTTAAAGTCTCCATAATACTTGTGAATAAATGGAAGAAGTCGTTTTTCTAAACATTCATTAATATAGATTGATGAATTGATCGCTACAGCCTTGGAAGTGCGAAACAATGGCTCGGACACACCACGGTCAGATATGGCTATCCACATTAATAACTTTTTTGGAAATTTCTCTTTTCCTATAAAACGTACACTTTCTGGTCATGTCATTTTGTTGTTTGTGTAGTATCCAGAATTTCCAGGCATGTTGTCCCCTGCAAAACAAAAGTATTTTTCGTCATTGATGACTAGAAGCGATTTTGTGTTATAGAGTTGGTTAACTAGTTTCCTGCTTCTTTTCTTTGCCTTTATTTGTTGTTCTATAGTGTATTTTGGAGTCTTTTCACGTTTTCTATATTTAATATTAATTTTTTTTAACTGACGACCAATTGTCGATTGATTTACACCGAATTTAATACCTATTTTTCTCTGACTGACCCCTTTTCGATTGTTGACAAGTCTCGTTAATTCGGCTTTCTCTTCTCTAGTCCAGGATGTCAGACGACCAGAGTGCTTTCTATCAGAAAACGATTGAACAGTTTCAAGTCCTTTTAGGTTATCATATATTGTACTTCGAGCAAATCCTTTCTTTTCAAAATGATTTACAATTTTATTTTTTTTATATTAGGTTTATTTACAAAAAACATTTTTAGTCGCTTTCGAAAAGATTCTCGTTCAGCTGCATTTAACCTCATTTTACTACAAAAACTGATTATTATGCTCAAGTAATAATCAGTTTTTGTGATAAAATCAAAGATAAACCACAAAAACTAATTATTATATAAGCTCAAATAATTAAATAAGGATTTGTCCGATAACTTCCGCATCACCCGTTAAATGCTTAGCTACAACATCTCTTTTTATTTCAATTTCATCAATAAAAAATTTGGCTGAATTTTGGGGTAAATAGCGTATTTAAGAGACCGAATGGATATAGATCCGTTTGGTTTTAATAATGCTAAGAATTTATATCTATAAAAGTTAATATAATTAATATCTTCCATGTAAAATAAAATTGATCCCAAAAATAAAGTAGGTAGACAGTAGTACGCTTTTTAAAGTTTTTTAGAGTTAAAATCTAAATTTGATTAAAAATGAATTTCCAAGCTAGAAAATAATGCTACATTTACTGATGTATCCACATAAATCTTTGTATTAATATTACTACTAACTTTTTTTAAGTGTTTTGTAAAGTTTTATAAATGTCAGATCTACTCGAATACACCGAAGATTCTTCTGCAGGTTGTTTACTACTACTACTACTACTACTACTACTACTACTACTACTACTACTACTACTACTACTACTACTACTACTACTACTACTACTACTACTACTACTACTACTACTACTACTACTACTACTACTACTACTACTACTACTACTACTACTACTACTACTACTACTATCACTAAGTATCATTGAAAGAAAGAATTAAAAAATGGACATTTATATAAAAATTACCTTTAAAAAAGCTAATTTTATCTCCTTGATTTGGTTCCATTTAAATTTGTGCAGTCGTTATTCTAAAAGGTTATTATAAAGTATTAATGAGTATTTTAAAACTAGATAAAAAAAACAAAAACTTATAAATAATTAAAATTTTATATATATATATATATCAAATCTGAATATTACATAGTATTAAACAAAATGAAAGATCCTCCGTTTTTAATCTTCACAAACAAAAATGAGTGAAAAAAAACTTTATATCTTTATATAATATATATTATACATATAATGTATTTATATAATATATATTATACATATTATGTACATAAAATTTCTATATATATATACATAAAATTTTCAACATTCGACATTATTTGAAATAAACGTTTTCAACTTTGAAAAATGAAACTATGTGAAGTATTTAATTCCTGAAAACAAACCTTTGTTTATTTAGATGTTTTTATTTATCGAAAATACAAAGTATGTTTAATTTTTCATTAAATAATAATGAACATTTTTACTATTAAAGGTAAAAAACTCATCATATGAAATATGACACTTCAATTAAAAGTTATGTAAGTCATTTCACCTACTCACGTGAAAATGGTTTACTATATTGGGGCTTTGAGTTTCTTATTGACTTAATCTAAAAGAATATAATACAAATTGTCTATACATATTTTTTTTTTTAATTACCCAACTAGTGATTACAATAGATGCTTTCAGTCAGGGTTAGGGTTACAATACAGGTTAGACTAGAATAAATGCTTTGAGTCGCGTGAAGTCAAAAATAGAGAATAAGCGGGTGAGAAAAAACTTCTGCAAAATCCTTTGTGGTTTAAATACACTAAATCCCAGTCTTAAACAAAAAAGAAACCTAACTGGCTGCTGCATTGGTGATTTAATATAAAACTGGGCTAGGGACTTTATTGTTATTAGTTAGTACGCTTTCCACTTTAAATTACTTTACTTTAATTCTTTGATAAAATTTTAAACGTTTTTTTAGTAAGTTAAATACTTGTTAATTTTATGATGTTCTTACTCTTTTTATAGCTTTCTATTGACACACTGACGAGTCCGCATTTTTTTTTTGTGGAGGCCAAAACTGCGCTTTTTGAAGCAATTCTTTTGATCGTACAGCCCTGAAATTTTACAAATAATGTTTTGCCTACTAACAATAGCTATATTTGTTACATTTGATTCAATAAGTATTTTAGATTTACGATGCCCCACCTCCCCGTTGGTTAGATCTGAAACTTAACACAATTAACACATTTTACAATGTTATCCTTTAGATCTAATAAATATATATAAATACAATCTAACTTGGGCAAGTAGAGGACAAATTGTCTTATCATCAAGCTCCTTCGTGAAATAGAGAAATATATAATTTGACAAGTTCTAATATTATACAAAAGAATGAATCTAAAAACTTTAAAAAGAAATAAAAAAACTTAAAAGTTAAAAAGTTTGAAAAAAAAGTTGTAAAGTTAATAAATTAAATCGTTTAAAGTTTAAAAATTAAAAATCGTTATTTATACGTACCGTAATAAAAATTAAATACAAAAATGACGTATTGTATAACGTAAATATAAAAGATTACAAATCGATATATACAATTTACAAATCGATTTATACGTATACATATTCAATTCAAAATGGAATGTAGTAATTACTTATTGAATGTCTTGTTTCGTATTTATGATTAATTAGAGAAAATTTTTAATAAAGTTTTGTATATGTAAGGTAAATATATACAACTTCCAGGTGTTGGCAATTTTTTGGATCTAACACCTATTGTTCATCAAATATATCGAACACAGCACCCGGTCTTCGCCATTTTTTTAACCAAGGTAAATTTTTTATAACATAAATTTAGTAAGCAAAGTTTAGTAAATTTTTATTTCATAAATTATCAATCTCAGTCCTAACCATAGAAAGTTGAGCTTTACGATGCTTTAAGAATAAATGAGTTTTTTTTATCTTTTGGCTTGTTTACAATTGTCATCATTTACAAAAACAAATACACAAGGCTTCTGAAATAAGATCATAATGGTCTTATCATCAGAATCTTTTACCAGTTTAAAACTTTTTTACATGAGATCAAAAACAAGAATAAAAATTGCAATAAATCATTTTTCGAATTAAAAATATAAATCTTAAGAGGATACCAAATGTTATATGTAATTAAAAAATAGGATCTTATTGTTAGAACCTATAAATGCGCAAATATCATATAAATTAAATATATAAATACATACACAAATTAAATACAGTAAACAGGGCCATCCGAGGAGAGGGATGGGTTTTAGGGGGTGGGGTTGGGGAAGTTACGTATCTGTTTTTTGCCGACTAAAGCCAAAAAAAAAATTTTCGACTAACTTATTTGAAAAAAAAAGGCTCCTCGTTGGCCGACATTTTTGTTGACGGACAATTTTGCCGCCTCCAGTGTCCAATTTGTAGGGGGGGATAGACACCCCCTACGCCCCCTCCTTGGGACAGCCCTGAAAGTTAATACCGTTAATACAGACATCTATTTATAATATGAATGACAAAAATGCAATAAAAGATTTACAATTAAAATGTCAAAAAAGTATTAGATATATCAAAATTAGATTTAACAATTTTATTTCTGAGATGTGGTGCATGAAATATGATGCAAAATCTGTTGAACTTTGATCTGCAAACTTTTCATAAAAAAAAACAGTTATTTCAAAGTGTATGTTTATTAACTGGGTTTAGAGAAAAAAGATCTTCAAAGATTGGTAAAGTTAACTTGTTTTTAAACACGTATATAAAGCATAAAACGTTATAAATATTGAGCTCGTAAATACTAAGTATTTTCGTCTCCATTAATAATGGTTTGGAAAGAGTAAAACGATCTGCAAAATAAATCAAGCGAATCGCATGCTTTTAACGGCAGTAGAGGCATTTAGTACTTTAGTTTTTTCAGTGCTTCACCATGCTATATTTGCATAATTTATATGGCTGTGAATAAATGAGTGATAAATGTAGGTTAAAATTTTTTTGTTTAGATAAAATCTGGAATTATTAATCACTCCATTAACTTTAGATGTTTTCGAGCATATCATTTGAACCACATTTTGAATATAATCAAAATGTGGTTTCCATGTAATGTTCTTTTCGAGAACCACTCCTAAAAATTTTGTAACAAAATAATTTTTTATTTCAGTTTCATCGATAATTTTTTTGTTGTAAATTTTGGGGTAAATAGCGTTTTTTACAGGCCATAATTGTTCTTCATGAAAATCTTAAATCTAAAGTGGCTCTCTTTCCTGAAAACTTAATTTTATAATCCTGACTTTACAAAAAGTCTACTCTTTTCAACCCATTAGAATAAGCAGCCAATCTCGAATCTAATCTCACTTCTGTACCAGATTGGGACTTTTAGTGTCTTATGAATTGTTACTGTAACAAAACTCTTCTTAGATTATTATTTGCTACTGACCTCTCATAAAAATCATTAATACAATAAATTGAAAAGTTAGAATTTGCTAAGTTTGCTTTTACTTACCGTCCGTTCTCCACCTTTTGATTCTATTAACGTTCATACTCTGATTCCAGTCTCTACCTCTGCAAATTTTTTATTCTCTTTATAAAATACTGGTGTATAGTTTTTGAAATTCCTTCATTAGAAGCAATTTCAATAAACTACGTTTAACAAATCTTTAATGTCCATTATATTTTTAAGATCCAAAGAGTTAAGTTTTTTTATTTCGCTTTTTTTAGTTTTAGTTGAGAGCAAAACCTGTTTTCTGTTTTTTTTTGTATGTTTTTAAAATATTCCATTGTTGTTAAACATTTTTTATTACCATGTTTTCAGCTAAACCCAATAATTTTTTAATAAAAGGGATATGTTAAGGATTCCAAGCTTATATCCATTGTTCAGAGCTATAATCTATTATCCAGAGTTTTGGTATTTTGAAAACCTCTGGCTCCCCTAACAATAAATATTATTATTTTTTTTTTTTAATATTGCATTTTTCCATCTCTATATTTTTTATTTTGTTTTATTTTTCAAATTTTGAATTTTAGTTTTAGTGCCCCAAGAAGACCTAACGGTCTTGCCACAGAACACGGAGGAGCATTTTTTTAACCACTTACTTTAACCATTACCGAACGATTATTACTTTGTTATAATATCTTTTGCTTTGTTATTTATTCTATTTTTATTTTTATAATAATTATCTTTATGGTTTTATATAATAATTTTATGGTCGTTTCCTATTTTCTATAAGTGACAAACCTTGAGTTTACTTGGGTATTCCATTTTTACATAGACTGCAGCAAAAGGGTGTTTCGGCGTTTCAGTTTTATTTCAGAAGCTCTGAAATAGTATCTAGTAAAAGGCATTTTTGGGGATAGATTTACATTACATAATATTTTATAAACAACGATGTTTTGAAATAACGTGAATTTTTACACATTATATGCACAAATTTCTCAAAATACATAAGGGTACATTTTTTATTTACTCTAAAAGAATACTATTAAAACTTGAGAATTTATTATTTAGATATATTAAAATCCGAAATACACGTTTTACGAATGATTTTATGTATAAAAAAATATTTTTGATTTGATTTTAAGTTTAATAGGAATTTTCGTTTGGTAGAAAATTTAAACTAATGTTTTGTTAGTAACCAAACTAACGCTGGGTTAGTTACTTAACTAACGTTCAGTTAGTAACAATGAAATAATTTTTAAGTAGTTACAGCATGAAATTGTTTTTCTAATGTGTTATCGAAATAACGCATTTTTTATTTGTATTTTCATTAAGAAAATACAAATAAAAACTTAAGATTGGTGTAGTTTTTTTTATATTACTTTCAAAATAAAAACGTATGCGTACACTCTTTACAATTATTTAAAAAAAAACATTGAAATTTGAGAATTTAATCTTTAGATAAAATAAAATAAAAAATACCAAACTGTTTTACAAATAACTTTAATTGAAAAAAAATAAACCTAAATCAAGATTTTGGTTTAAATTTGTTAAGAATGTTAGCTTGGTTCAGAAACCAAATTAAAATTCTGTCAGTAACCAAACTAATGTTTGTTTAGTAACCGAAATAACGTTCGGTCATTAACCTAACTAAGCCAGTGGGCACAAGTACGTTTTGCAAATGTTTAGTAAACGTTTAATGATCGCTTGAACGACGATTTTTTAAATATGTAGTATTTATTAGTCATAATGACAGATTGTATTTATGACTATGGCACAGATTATGTATTTTCAAGTTTCTCTACGAATCTACGAGCTTATACGACTGTAAAGAATCTTTTTTAAAGTAAAATATACATTTATAAGTTCTATTACAGCTCTTACTAAGATTATACATAAATACAATTTTTGTTAAGTGATTTTCTACTAATATTTAATTGCTCTGTTCTTTTAAGAACATTGAGCACTCTATTCTGTAGAACACATTTTAAAGTTATTCAAATATATATATATATATATATATATATATATATATATATATATATATATATATATATATATATATAATATATATATATATAAAGTTTGTTTCAAAACTTGAGAGTCTTTGAGCGCTAAAATCCAAGAAACAGTTTTTTTTTTAAACATTTAGTTCACATATATGCAAACTTTTTGAAAAATTATATAAATATTTGTGTGTATATAAATAAAAATATATATATTAATATATATATATATATATATATATATATATATATATATATATATATATATATATATATATATATATATATATATATATATATATATATATAATAATATATATACAGGGTCGGGCAGAGGAACTAGCTTATTTGAATTCGCCTTCCTAAAGTGTAATTTGCTACAATAACTTTAAGGAGGGGCTTAATCAAGAGCGCAAACTGTAAAGTTTTGTTTATATGATGAGCCGCATTAATTTATTTTCTTTTTTCTTTGTAGTAGTCATGGAATGGACGAACGTGGAACGTGCTTTTGCGGTTGATTCATATTTTTCCTGTGGTAAATCAATCATCGCAACACAGCGTGCATTTCGTTGGCACTTCCATGTTGCACCTCGTGGCCGTGTTCGAGAACAACAGTCAATCGTTTTGTGGGTGAAGATCTTCAAGGAATCTGGAGATGTGAAGAAGAAGCCTGGTCTCCAAAGGGCTGCAAGATTTCCGCCGAACATCGAAGCGGTGCGGCAATCCATCTTGAGGTCTCCCCAACGATCTGCCCGCATCAGCTCTTGGATTATCAGCTCGTTCTGAGTGATTCGTGATTCCTTGGGACTTCGATGCTCGTGAGGTCACGTGTAGGGCCCTTCTCGAATTGCCAAATGACACGCTTGTGTTCCATGATTTTCTTAAACGAAGAAAACCATGGAACACAAGAGCATCCATGGTTTTCTTAAACGAAGAAAACCATGGAACACAAGAGCATCCATGGTTTTTTTAAACAAAGCCTTTCCTGGGCATGTGATCTCTTTGGGGGGCAATCTTCAGTGGTTAGCCAGGTCCTCTGATCTTGCGCATATACATATATATTTATATATATATATATATATATATATATATATATATATATTTATATATATATATATATATATATATATTTATATATATATATATATATATATATATATATATATATATATATATATATATATGTATATATATATATATATGTGTATATATATATATATATATATATATATATATGTATATATATATATATATATATATATATATATATATATATATATATATATATATATATATATATATATATATATATATATATATATATATATATATATATATATATATATATATATATATATATATATATATGTATATATATATATATATATATATATATATATATATATATATATATATATATATATATATATATATATATGTATATATATGAAATTCATTTATAATTTTTTTTTTGTTTATGTATGTAAAATTACTTTTTATATATACTAAAAAAAAGTCAAACTACCATTCTCAATTATGAAAAACAAAAATGCATAACAAGTATAGTTACAATGAAATGTTCATACCCTAATACCAAAAAAATAATACTTAAAACATTTATGATATAAATGTTTTAAGCATTATTTTTTGCACAATTAAATTATTGGAGAAATAATTCAATAAACTCCATTAAATAATTTTAGAGTGTTATTGCAGTAAGCAATTATGGTGTTGGTAGTTGGCGTTTTTGGAGTAAATAAATGTGTTTTTGTTGATTTTACACGTTATAATTAAAAACTAGCTTTAATACCTTATGCATTTAAGCGAATTTTCAATTCAATGTATTGCTAGCAGGATTACTTTTGTAATTATTAACTGTTTAATTACCCCTTTTTGTTGTGTTAGATTTGTCTCACAAAAAGAAAGTCTGGTGAGTTTTGCAAAAGATAAGAACCTTTAATTTTTTTCAAGAGCCTTAGAACCATAAAACTAGGTTTTAGAGCAATAAACTTATTAGAAGATAGGATGACGGGAAGAGTTGCATATTTTCATCAGAAATTAGAAACGTTGCACGACCACAAACAAAAAAGTACTAGCAAATACTGATAAGTAGAATCAACATTTATCCTAGACAAGAATGAATGTAACACAAGATTACATCTACGCCAGCCTAATAGATCATGAAGGTGTTTGAGGCAGGTCAACAGAGATATACTATCCACTTCGAAAGTCTTTGTTAGGCGGCCTTCTACAAAGCAGTACCCATATGAAGTTAATACCTGCAAAAGGGTGTTTTAATTCAGAGTTAACTTCTATTACCCTTTGGCAAGTAAAGTCAAATCCAAAAGCGATTATGACACAGAGTAGAAAGTATTTTGATTACAAAAATAAGTTTTCAAGTGTTTATATCAATAATCATTTGTTAAAGAATTTAAAACATATTATTTTTTTATTCAGTTTTATTCCCAGCAAAATATGCAAGCAGCCACTATTTCTTAAAAAAAAAAAATAAAGCTTGAGAGCAAGAAAACGACAGAAGACTTGAAAAGTGATAGATACAGTAAAAAAAGAGGCTTTACTAAAACGAGTCTAGTGAGAATAAGTTTTGGCTGATAAAACTAGAGATGATAGCTCCTTTCAGAAGCGACCATGATTGTGTTTGTAGAAAAAAGAAAGAGATGCAACTTTACGACGATTGGAAAGAAGCTAAGCCTTGGCAGATGTAGCAGGTCCAACTATATTTAGGTCCAAATACGTTTTTGGAAATTGTCCAGAAAAGATAAAGTATTATTAGAAAAATCGACCCAAACATGAAAACGGTGTTCCATACAGAGGCAAATAAGAGATTTGTTGAAGTAGAGAATGTTTTAAAAAGTATGATAATGGCGAGTATGATAAAAAGAAGCAACCTTAAAAAATTTAGCAAACTTAGCTATTTAGCAAACCTTAGCTAATTTAGAAATTGATTGTTTTTTTGATTTCCATATAAGGTTAGCAGTGAACAATAATCGAGGAAGACGTAAAGACTTGGTGAAAGGGTAGGCATTTCTCAATGTAGAAATGTCTACAGTATTGCAATAGTTGGTTGCAGTAATTAGCTAAATTTTGTTGGAGTTAAAATTTACAAGCCACTGCGAGCCTCAATCTGTCACAGAAAGTAAATCAGATTTAAGAACCTCTTTTATCGATATAGGAATATAAAGATCAGTCATCAACACGTCGAGACACTTTGGATATTAAAAATATCAGGAAGATCATTGATGTAGATAATACTCAAAACAGGACCAATAGATAGGGATAGAACTTTGAGGTAACTCAGAAAGTACTGGGAATGATAAAGAGTGTTGGCCTTCGAGGATGACTTTAATAAAACGGTTTGAAAGAAACAATTTGATAATGTCAAAAATTTCCCAAATACACCATACAAAGCAAGTTTAATAAGAAGACCAGTATGCTAAACTTAATTAAAAGTTTTAGATATATCAAAAACAATAGTCCTAGCTTTTCTATCTCAATCTAATGCACTATAAAATCTTTCAGTGACAACAGTTATCAAATCAGCTGTAGTGTGAAAAATTGAAAACCATTTTGATTGTCTGACAGAAAGTTATTTCACTCAAGGTTAAACGTTAGAAATTTTTTGATCAAAGACTCAAAGACCTTGCTAATAACAAATAGAAAACTGATCGGAAAATAGTTTGAGGGATCAGAACGTTTACAGGATTTTAGATTTAGAGAAAATTAAAGAAGTTTCTGGAAAACACTTTTAAAAGACCAAAACAGAAATGTTGTCTAGAGCATAACTAGCAGAAGAGTTTAATTAAGATATGACTATGGTAAAAAACACTGGAGTGGTTTGAATGTGTAGCAATGGGTTAATCGGTTAGGTTAACCGGATTAGTTGGATTGGCAGAAAGAGTACGGTTATAAAATTCAAGAGTCAAATTATAAGAAAAGTTCTTTGAAAATAGTCCAGCTTCTTCCTTGGAAGAATTTAATTATTAGTTTAATAAAAGTTAATCCAATGCCTGACCTACGTATCGTTCCAGCTTCCGTACCTGAAGTGATTTCTTCCTTACACTCTTCTACAAATTGTGATGGGAAAACATCACTGTTATAGTCTTGAAGTATCCTCAGGAGCTGTCGTCTATACTTTCAAAACTATTTAACAAGAACTTATCAGAGTATTATTTTCCAACCTGCTTGAAAGTGGCATTTGTTATCCCTATTTTTAAATATTTTGGAGAGCGACTATCATAACTTATAGACCAAGGTTTTTTAGTCAAAAGCAAAGTTTTTGAGTCTTTAATTAACAAACACTTAACCTCTCATCTGGAACCTAATAACTTACTTTTTGATCATTATTACGTATTTCGAACTTCTCGTCCTACTGCTGATTTGTTGACGGTTGTAACTGATATGTTTTATTCTTTCATTAGATAGATGTGGAGAGACTGAGGGTATCGCTCTCAACATTTCTAAATCTTTTGATAAAGTTTGGAATGCTGGTCTTCTCCTTAAGCTGTCTTCTTTTGGTGTATCAAGTAACATCTTTAAGATTATTGGGTTTTTCCTTACCAATTTTAGTATAACATTTGTCTTTGATGGAGAGCACTCTTTTTCATATCCTTTTACATCAGGGGTTCTTCAAGGTTCTATTCTTGGCCTAATAATTTTTTTAATTTACATTAATAATCACCCAGAAATTCTCACATCTAAGGTAGCATTGTTTGTTAATGATACTGTCATTTATTCTTGTCTTGATAAAAAGCTAACACTCTCTGATTGTTTGGAGGGGGCATTTGAGCTTAAAAAAAGATCTCACTTCTGTTACAGTATGGGACTTTCAGTTGTTGGTGAACTTAAACTCTGATTAAACTCAGTTTTTTTTTAACTAATTGAAATGATAAATAATCATAAATAATTTAATTATAATCAAAAATTCTTTTTCAATATTCTTTAGTTAAAAAAAGTTCTTGCAAAAGTTTTTTTAACTAGAAGTTTTATTTAGCTTGATCTTGAAATTGAGTTTTTTTAATTTTTTTAAATAATTACAAATAACTATAGCAATAACTAAGATCTTCCTATATTTATGAACGGTAATGTACTTGATGAGTCATCTAGCCCTTATCTTCTATTATTAACTCTTACTTCCAGTCTTTCTTGAAAACCGTAAATCAAATCAATTGCAAAACTAGTATCTGCTCAATTTGCATCTCTTCATTGTGCTCGCCATTTTCCTACTCAAGATTCGGTTCTTTATCCCTCTAAATCTCAAAACCGTCCTTGTATGGAATCTGTGGCCATCTTACAATGATACCGCATTTATAAGCGGAGAGAGTTAAATAAAATTATGGAAGGAATCCCAGTCAGCTTTAAATTAGTAAAATGTGCGATGAAAAGGTGAGTTCAAAGAAGGAGTATGAGACAAAAGATTAACAGAGATTATTGCGTTTTCTGAATCACCAAGTAGAAAAAGCTAAAAATGAACTCAGTTATGGTCATAGACAAGACACCGACCAAGGAGAGAGGATATGTGATTAGAGTTGCCTTGAAAACGAATCAAAAAATTAACTGAGTAAAAGATTAAGAAATGCAAAAGAATACCCTAAAGTCTTTGCTTTGGTGGCCTCCTAAAAGACAGTAGCTGGATTCAGTTAACATTTGCCTAAGTTGTATTTTTATGGAGACACCACCTTTAGCCTTTGCTCATCCAAGAGCCCCATGGTAGGAGATTTTCAAGTTGGAGTTTTTCTCAGAGATTTTGAACAGAACAAAAACATTCAAAAAGTAACAACGGGTAAGTAAACACCGCAACAGAGGTTCAGACAAAAACAACAACATAGATAAAGTAACATACAGGTAAATAAGCACCCAGAGGCGCACAGAGACTTCATGATGCCCAGGGCATTTTATAAAAATATTTTACAGGATGACCTCACCCACACTTTCTAACCACAACCAAAATAAAAATAATAAGAGTATTCACAAAATATTTTGAAAAATTCTTTATTCAAGACAGTTCACGAATCAAACAATTAGACAAAACAAAGAAAAAAAGAACACTTGTGGACTTGGTATCAGGTTTTTCTTACGATACACCTAGACCTTACGAGCTTTTCAAGCAGCAAAGTTAGAAGTTACAACAATGCAAATATCTTTCTTTGTAATATCTGTTTAGATTAAAAGAAAAAGACAGTAGTTAAGACAATCCTGCTCCATGGTAGCTCTTAGAAAGCTCTTGAAGAGAGCTAATTGACAAAGTAAGAAAGATACCAAGACAGATGGATATTTGGGGGATATTTTCTTCAAATCTCTTTGCCTAAATGCTGTTCAGAAGATCTTCGTGCTGATCATTTGTTTGTAGATGGCGTAAAAGAGACGAAATGTGGCGGAATTCATCAAAAAACTTGTCTTCATCAAGATCATATGGATACATAAGAACAAGATCTTTAACTTGTAGATTTGTCAAAAGCGTTCCTAAGAATAGATCATGAAATCCTACCTAAAAAATGGAAATTATGGACTAAAAAATAAACATCGCAGTGTTTCAAAAGTTACCTGTATAACAGACAACAGTGTGTTATTTGATATAATAATTACCACATTAAATTAAAATTAACATGCGGTATTCCCTAATGTTCTATCCTTTTTCCTAATCTATTTAAACGATCTTCCAAATGTTTCAAGCAAACTTGAAGTTATTATGTTTGCAGACGATATATATTGATTTTACTCTTCGACAAAAATCAAGGATCTGAATGAAAATGTAAGCATAGACTCCAAAAATTAAATATATGGTTTAAAACAATAAACCTATCATTAAAAACAGAAAAAAAAATACCCGTTATTTTATTTAAGTCAGCAAAAAAACACACCACCAAATATTCTATCCTCTTTAAAGAACTCATGAAAGTAAATTTTTAGGAGTTATAATTGATGAAAACTTATCTTGGAAAGATCACATAAATGCTTTAAACACTAAAATATCAAAAAACATAGGTCTTATATATAAGGCAAGACCAATTTTATCGCAAAGTAATTTAAAAATTATACATTTCTTTTTATACTTAGCTTCCTCATATGAGCAAATATAGCTTGGGCGAGTATGCGTGTAACCAAATTGAAAGTTTTATATCGACGTCAGAAACATGCTTTCCAAGATAAGTCTAATAATTTACCATAAAGAAAAATTTACTCACGCTGAATTTAAAGAAATGAATGTGTTTAATATTTATCAGATTAACATTTATTAAAATATATTATTTATGCTAAAATTTAAATTAGGTCAAGTACAATATCACTTTATAAATAACTTTTTTACAAATAGCGTTAATAAATATAACACAAGAGAAACAGGAAAGATTATTAAACCATTCAAAAAAAACAAAATTTATCCAATTCTCAATTTCATATCGCGGTCCCTATTATACTAGTAACTAAAAATAAATCAATTCGGAACTCAGTATTATTGGCATAACTGAAACTCATTTATCCCGATTTTTGATACATCCGTTTTATAGAACCAAAATTAATCCTCGTAAAAGCTGCATTTTTCGTCGGAATTTAAAAAATAAATAAATTGCGAGGAATTATTTAGTGATTTCTCAAAAATTAGCTGGACTAATGTAACCAATGCCGACGAAGGTAATACTACTAAGTCATTTTAAGAGTTTTTCACAAGTTTCAATTCTCTTTTGGATAAACATGCATCATTAATAAAAGTCAGCAGTCGCTGCTTTTTAAGGGGTCTCAAACCTTGGATAACACAAGGAATCTTGACTTCAATTAAAATACGGAATAAAATATTCAACAAATTTCTTAAAACAAAGAATCCTAATAACAAACTCAATCTAGAAAAATCTTATAAAACGTATAGAAACTTACTTGTTACTCTCACTAGTCGTAGTAAAAAAAAACTATTGCTTTAAGTTCTACTCTTATAATGCCAAAAATTTAAAATCTACATGGGATGGTATTAAGAATCTTTTAAACATTAGTTCGAGAGTTAACTCACATCCTTTCTGCTTATCTTCTAACAACTCCATGATATATGAACCCATTAAAATTTCGGAGTCTTTTAATTCGTTCTTTGTTTCAGTTCCGGAATAATTACAGAAAAAGATTCACTCGTCCGATACTGACTTTAATAAATATCTTAAAAATCCTAATCTTAAATCAATATTCGTAAAACCTACAGACAAAAAAGAAGTTATCAATAATCAATCAATAATCAATCAATAATTTATTTCTGAAATAAGATTTTACACTCAAGGAAGTTTACAAATAGTAAATTTACTAATATAAAGTAAACACCTGCTAATGTTAATAATATCTAATTCAAATAAATATAATGCTAATTTTCATAATATATAATAAAAATAATAAACTTTATAACATAAAAATAACGGTGTTAATAATACCACTAATAATAATAACAATAATAATATAATAATAATGATAATAACAATAATAACAAAAATAATAATAATAATAATGATAACAATATTAATATTAGTAGTAATAGTTAAAAGTAGTTAATAATAGTAAATATTTATAGAAATAACAATAAGCAATAGTAATGACAACAAAATATATAATAGAAATTAAAAAAAAAAAAAAAAAAAAAATACTAAAGACAAAAAAAATTGATAATAGAAATTATAAACACTAACTATATTTTTTTATTAAAAAGTAGAATAATCTAGTTTTAAAGGTTGAGAATGAATTGAGAGCTTTTAGTTCATAAGGAAGGTTGTTCCAAGTTTTAATGCTTTGATACTTTATAGATTTATGTCCGTATTTATGAGAGCAATGTTTAGAGACAGACAGGTTTAAATTACTATTGGAACGAAGTTGATAACGAGAGTTGGCACTTTTGGAAAAGAAATTGATGAAAGTTAAAGGTAGGTTATTGTGTTGGTGGTTCCAGACAAATTGGCAGTTAGAAAATTGAATATAGTCACATAGTTTTAACACTTTAGAAGTTAGATAGAGCACACAGAAGCCTTGTTTTGGAGGTGGGATAACCTAATAAGAGCTTGTGATGGGACTGCCCCCATACTTGGCATGCATATATAAGATGTGAGCCGAAAATAGCATGGTATATGTTCAAAAGTGTTTCAAGATTAACATAATGGCGAACTTTGGCCAACATACCATTAGATCTACTTAGTTTCATTGCTAAGTCTTCACAGTGGGATAATAAGGAAAGATTTGAATCAATTTTTATACCAAGATATTTAATTGAGTTAACAGGTTTAATTTTTTTGCCACTTAATCTAAAGTTCATATGTTTATAGATTTTTGTTTTATTTGATTTAAAGATAATAAGTTCAGTTTTATTAGAGTTTAGAAAAAGTTTGTTGGAGCGAAGCCACTGAACTAGATTGGCAAGATCATGGTTAATGTGTTTGTTAATTTTTTTTAAGGATTTATTAATTAGCATTAGGTTAGTGTCATCAGCAAAGTGGTAAACAGTAGCAAACTTAATGGACGTATGAAGATCATTAATATAAAGAAGGAAAAGCAGTGGTCCCAATACTGAACCCTGTGGAACACCATTAGAACATTTTACAAGGGTAGATTTTGAGTCATTAATAGCAACAAATTGTGTTCTATTGTTTAAAATCTATTATTCATTCTCTTAATGAAAGCAAGGCTTCGGGACCTAACAGCATTCCAATACCTATTTTTAAAGCTCTTGCAAATTATATCTCTCCGGCACTTTCTGAACTATATAATCTGTCATTCATCACCGGTGTATTCCCTGATATCTTAAAAACTGCTTCTGCAATCCGAATTAAAAAAAAAAGATTTAAAACTTGAATGTAATAACTACAGACCAATTTTATTATTATTAAATGTCAGCAAACCTTTAGAAAAACTTATGTATTCTTGTATTTACAACTTTTTGAATAGTTCTGCTTGTTTTCATATTCGAAAGTTTGGGTTTTGCTCAAATCACTCCACTTCTCATGCTCTTATTATCATTACTGAAATGATTCGTGGTGCAATTGACAGTAGTTCCTTTTCTTGTGGTGTATTCATAGATCTTCAAAAAGCTTTTGATACGGTTGATCACAATATTCTAATAAAAAATTAAACTACTACGGAAAACGTGGTATTGCTAATCATTGGTTTTCTTCATATATTCTATGATCTAGTAAAGTTTTACAATTGTCTTTTTGTGTTTGACTTTCTCCAAAATAAACTACCGAACTCTTTTTTAGATTTTTTTATTAAAACAAATAAAAGTCACAATCATCACACCAAGAATACTGAAAATAGTAAGCTATACTTTTCATTTTTCAACACAATTAAATATGGTAATTTTTCCATAAAACAAAAATGTATTTCCCAATGGAACCAGTGTATTCCTGCATTAATAAAAGAGTTGTTACGGATTATTTACTGCTAAACAGAATTTCTTTATAATTTTTCTCTTTACCCAAGTGGCCTTTGATATATAACTTCTTTAACGAACAAGAGATTTGATTTTTGCTTTATTTATTATTTGTCTATATTATATTTATTTATTATTGTGTTATTATTGCTACATTTTATGTTATTATCATATTTAATTATCATCTATGATATGTACTTACAATTTATATTGTATTATAAATATTCTTCATATTATTGATACTTTATTATTATTATTTTGTATTATTACTATAACTATTACAATATCATTATTATTTGTTTAACAATCTAGTTATTACAAATATGATTACTGTTTGTTTAGCAATCTTTTTTTTTTTTTCACTCTTACTTATATTTTGTATGTTTTTTAGGTGTCACGCCATTGACTAGTTTGTAACTATATATTACATTTAGTCAATGTGACACCTAACCAAATTCTATTAATTTACGATGAGCATTTGTAAATCTTTATTAATATGGTTGAATAAAAATAAATATATATATATATATACATATATATATATATATATATATATATATATATATATATATATATATATATAAATATATATATACATATATATATATATATATATATATACATATATATATATATATATATATATATATATATATATATATATATATATATATATATATATATATATATATATATATATAATAACAATACGTAACGTAAATTTAGTATTTTCAAAAGATTTGGAGATTTTCCGCCTAAATTGAGTAATTGCATGCTAAGTTGAGTTATTTTTTTAAAAACCAAATAGAATTTTAAGAATTTCTTTTTGAATATCATTAATGAAGATATCTGTTGTGATGAATTTATCCAGCAATTGCAGAGTTTACTGAAAATTAGGGCAATTGATTGAGGGTACAGCTCTTGCTTCAAAAATTGAGTCATAGAAGTTATTAATTTTGAAGTCAAATTAAAAACTCCTCTAAATCTTTTTTTTTCCTCCGAAAACACGATTATTTTAGTTTTTGTCATGAGTTTTCTTATATATATATATTTAAAAAACTTTATTTATATTTATATATATATTTATTTATATTTAAAAAAACTATTTTAATTTTCTTGGAAAATGACACAAGTAATCAGTAAATAAATCATTATAGTTTATGTCTGAGTCTATGTTTTCATCCGATAAAAAATAATTAGTTTGTTAAAAATTGAAGGTGATGATTGAAAATCATTTATTTACTAGACACTTCACACGATTTTACTATTATTTTTATCTCTGGCTATAATTAATACCAAAGTACAAGGATAATAAAGACGTTTTCAGAATAAATTCGTTTTTTGAATTTGGATAACTGGTTCCCAAGTTATGACAATTTATGTTGGGCCCAATAACGTGTTCCCATTTTGGGGTGAATTGGGCCAAGAGTACAAAAAGCTCTGTAAAACCATAAAAATTAATTATAGTTAAAGAAAAAGAGATTTTTCAAACTGTCAGAGTGAACAAATTTATTTACATTTTATAAATGTAAAAAAAATATGTAAAAAATTCAGGACTAACTCACCGATCGAGGCGATTGGCGGGAACAATTAAGGCTCTGTAAAATAATAAAAATTAACTTTAGTTAAAGAACAAGTGCTTTTTCATATTGTCGGAGTAAACAAGCTTATACACATTTATAAAAACCCAAAATATATATCAGAATCTCAGTGATGGTTTGCCCAATTGCCAAAAACGGGGCAATTAGGTAAAAGACAATAAAAATTCTGTAAAAATCAAAAAAATAAACTTTAGTTAAAAAAAGGGGAGTTTTTTATTATTGTAAGAGTAAACTAATTCAAATGCATTTATAAAAATCCAAAATTTCCAGAAAGAAATGTCTTTGTAAACCGTAGAAATGCAATGCCTCGCTTTGTCTAACCACTGTCTGAAACACTCCATGTACTTTCTTCTGGGGCATTTTCAAATTAGTAGTTTTTCCTTTAAATATGAAATGTGGTGGAAAAGAGTTACCAATTGCATTGACACAAGCTATTACTCTGATTGTTTCCCGGTTATCTGATTGACAACATTGTTGATACTTTGCTCTTTTTTTGCAACTATTTTTCAAGGACGTTAATCAAATTGCATCCCAGTCTCATCCACATTTCAAATGTTTTGCGGTTTCTGAAGTAGGTTGTTTTTCATTAACACATTTTTAAGAATGGAAAAATACTTCGACACTTTATAAACATTCATACATTAATGGTTAATAGCTGCTGTACCTTCTGGTTGATGTCAGAAAAATCTTTGTGCCTTTTGCAGATCACACGCCACCATTTTTTTGTAGGAGTTCTATTCTTGAATGCTTTTTATGTTTTAAAGCAAAATTTTCAGCATATAACAACATATTAGAAATTGCAATCGACTAAATCTGATTCCTAAAGCTGCATGATTATATGCAAAATCAATTAACTTCTTTTCTTCTTCTTCATCTAAACTAGTTGGATGTCCAGGTTTGGCTCTCATTTCTGTTACACCAGAAAGTCAAACTTGTAACAAACATCTTAGAATGTTAAAATTTTTCATGCTGCTCTCTGTGAAACTCCATTTTTAACAGCTTAATTGCTGATATCTTCGATTTATCATTCCATAGACGGTGTTTTCTGCGTGTGCTTCTGTTTTTCAATTTTTTGTTGAATTTTCTATTTTTTTAGTTTTATTATTTTTTTTCCATTATAAAGAAAAGTGCAAAAAACACCATGAAAATTTTATTATAAAATAGTTATAACTGTCTAAAAATAAATGTCTTTGTTTCTCTGATTATATCATATACATATATCAAGTAATTTAAATTGGTCATTCTCTCTCTCTCTCTCTCTCTCTCTCTCTCTCTCTCTCTCTCTCTCTCTCTCTCTCTCTCTCTCTCTCTCTCTCTCTCTATATATATATATATATATATATATATATATATATATATATATATATATATATATATATATATATATATATATATATATATATATATATATATATATTATTTAATTAAGTAATTAATTTTAAAAACTATGCATTTCATGCATGGCCAGAATTAAAACTTATCATGGCCAAATATAGGATAATGGAATTATCCTATATCTGAAATGAAAGTATATTATAAGATTGTATACAGAAATATACAAAAAAAAAAAAGAACTATTGAACGTTATACAGAATAACCATATATGCCTACACAGTTTTAACAGTATTATATCTTAATATTAATAGCAATTTAAAAGATTTACAAACGCAAAATGTTAGGATGTAATCAGGAAAACTTTGAAAATTCCAAACATCGAGTTTACAAAATTTAATATTTATCAAATTTCAAAAAAATATTCTTGAAGCAGTTAACGAGTCAATAAGTACTTTAAACTGCATATTTATAAATTATAAAGTCTAAATATTGTATTTTTACTTTAAAGCGATCAATAAAACCCCGAATTAAAGATTTTATTGAAAATCGGCCTGAGAAAGGACGCAGCCAGATCAGTTTATTCTAAATAACCACTGATCTTATTATTAATATATTTTTTATATTATTAATATATTATTAATAATCAAATTATTTTGAGATGAGTGTAAATAACTTTGTAGATTGAACGGAATACCATAATGGCGTCAAGAAAAGTATCAAAAACATAATAATGTTCTTTTTAATTGTTAAGTCCAGATATAAAAAACAAATTAGTATAAAAACACGTAATAAATATTGTTATTTATTAAGCTAAATATTCTTTTTTCACGTGCTAGAACCAAAAAAAAGCAGTTAAAAACAGTATATATACTTGTTAAAAAGTGTAAATAAAATAAACTATAGAGAAAACAACTTGAAAAATCCTCTAGCTACTTTTTTAAGAAACTTTGAAGAATAACCTCCACATGTCAACACTTTTTTAAATTTTTGCCAGTAAAATATAACTGGCAATTATGTTTGAAATTAGATAGCATTAAAATAATTCCCGAAAAAAAAAATTTAATATTTGACAAAAAATTTTTGTCAAATATTAAAACGGCATACTTATCATCTTTTCTGAACTTAATAATTTCTACCTATAATTTTTTCGAACTCAAATAATTTCCTTTGCAAAGTCTTCGTTGATGTAAATACTTGTTCAGCGGTTTTTCCGACTTCGACTAGAAGAATAATTTGTTTGCCATTGTAATTTAATAGTTTTAAAACAATTATTTGCTCTTTTCCTGTTTTTATTGAACCTGATCGGCGCACTCTTTCATTGATATTAAAATAATTCTTTATTAATTTGGAGTTTTTCAGTAAATATGTTTTTAACAATTTTTTTTTAAATCTTCCCAAGATTCACCCGGTACACCACGCGTCGCTCTAAAACAAAATGAGAAAATAGCCTTATAAATAAAGAAGCATTCAACATACTGAGCCAGGCCCGTCTTTAGCTTTTTCTGGCTCCACAGCAAAATAAAGATTGTGGCCTCTCCAACTGCCTCCCTTCCCCCACCTCCCACCCTCTGGCCATCACCATGAGCTACCCCGAAAAAAAGTTCGTACTTGAACACAATTTTTAAATATAGCTTACCTAGTAAATGTTACTGCATTAGACCAAAAACTATCAAGTAAATGTGATTATAATAAACTAATGCGAAGATTAAGCAAGGGACAATCAGATCTTTGTATTTTATATATATTTAACACAATTTAGTTGGGTAAATTGAAACATAGACTTCTCTAAATATGTGTTCCCTTAGGTTTTCACTGTTTTCATTTAGGTTTTATTATTAAATTATTGAGTAGATGAATTAGGTAGCAAAATAATCAGTCTTATCTTCAACGATAATTTGTTTTAGAAATAATATTTTTAATCTAAAGAACGGCTAGAGCGAACAGGTGTTTCTGTCTACTATTAGATCTAAAGCTTTTATTAAAGATGAAAAAAACCTTTCTCCGGCATAATTTTTAAAAGCAGCATCAAGAAACATCCTTAAAATAACATTGACATTAGGGAACGTAAATTTAAGTTTTTTTATCAGATAACCAGATGATTTGGTTTTCTGGTTTCACTGGTATTAATTTTAATCAAAATGTAAACGAAGTAGTATCTAAATTGCAGACATTATTAAATGTTGACATTTGGAAAATAAATGCTCTTAGCGTTTTAGTAGATTTATAAAAGTGTTTGGAAGTGTAATGTGATTGCTACAAAACCCATAATTGTAAAGCAGAAAAAAAATTTAAAACGAAAGAAAAGTAGAACTTAAATTTGCCTTAGCCTTTCAAGTTCAGCTAGAAGTCCTCTCTCACTCTGATTCCTCAATAAACACCAACTTGTCTAGTTGGCGTTTGCTCATTCTTTTTTGTTTCTAGTACTTGTACAGAGTACTTGTGTGTGCCCACTAATATCATTGCTTATTTTTCAAGTTTTTCATAACTTAATATGTTTTTTTCAAGTTTTTCAAAACTATATATAAACCTTCTGTGTAAATAGACAGAAGGTTTATAATTAGTTTTGAGATAGCTAAACAGTTCATTCGCCATTTTAAAATCAATTTCAAAGACTTGAAGCATTTTGTTCACTTTGTTGAACCTTATATAAATGTTATCTACTTTTTTGAAAGTCTACTAGCTTCTATCTTTTTTGAAAATCTACAATTGTGTTCCGTTTATGCCTTTTGTCATTATTCAGCTCTTTTGGTGCTACCTTGAAGTTTAAGCGCATAGTTTATATATACAAATATATAAACACTATATACAACTAGGACCTTAACAAAATAAATTACAAAAACAGTAAAGCAAACGAATTCGCTTTCTTTAACATGCATGCAAAAAAATTTATTGTTATGTTTTTGTATATTGTTATTTTATGCTAAAAAAAAAGATTAAAGATTTAAAAATAGAATATAGGGTAAAGCAGGGCAAGCTGAGCATAGGGGCAATTAATAAATCTTAAAAACAATCCATAATACGACAAAACGACTAATGGATGAAAGTTAGGGAATAAGAATGTTACGCAATGCGTAACAAAATATTTTTATATCGGGCTTCAAAGTTAAAGATGTTGCATAATATAATATTTTTATATTGTTTGACACTTTCTTATTATTTAAGTTTTTCTCTTCTCTTACTTACGTCATTGAAGTGTATAAAATAAAACTTTTATAAATCAAACACAAGCTTAATGTTTGTAAATGTTTTATTCACACAAGTTTCTAACCATGCATATTCAATTTTTTAAAATTGCTCAACTTGCCCTACTTTAGTTGTCTAGCCTTTTCTTTTTTAGTTTTTATAATTAAAAAACTATATCATTAATACGATTTAACAATAAACAATATCATCAAATATAAACTTACTAATATTATAAAAAATCTTCTATTGTTTGATTCTTTACTTTGTAGTTTCTAACAGTTTCTCAACACTCTAATAGATGTTTTTAATAATATGTGGCTTCGAAAAAAGGCGTTTTTTTATTTAAATTCAACGCAGAGCAGGTAATCAGTATAACATTCTTGCTCATAATATCTTTTGTTCATTGATCTTTCTAGATTAGTTACCAGATCTTTTTAGATTAGTTACCAGATCTTTTTAGATTAGTTAATTACTTGTTAAAGTTTATTAAACTTTTTTTAAATATTTTTTAAAAACAAGAAACAACAATACTTTGAATTGTTATTATAAACTTTATTGAGATTTCTGTACCAAAAAAAGAAAAAAGAAAAAAGACAAAAATAGCCTAACAAAAATAGTCAAAACTTTTAACAATAGCATAACATTCAAAATAACACTCAATAGAGGTACATATCAAATGAGACAAGCACATAACTAGCTGTACCCCTTGTACTTTCTGCCAAGAAAGTTAGACGTGCAAGACTTACTCGTGCAGTTTTGCTTCCCTTGTTTCTGGCTTTAATAGCACTCTCAGAAAAATAACTTATTTGAGGATACTTAAAATACCTAATTAAAGAAGCTCCATGAATTATCGTTTTATATTTGTTACAAATATTGTTACAAATGTTTGTTACAAAGATTGTTACAGAGGTATGGTTTTTTTAAATGCGTTATTAGTAATGAGTACAAACAGATGTTCAGATTTCTGATTGAAAATCTATATATCCGGTCTTGTAATCGCGTTGCTCATATCAATAAGTAAGTCTTCAAACAACTTATTTATTCTCACTTTAGTGCTCTTCATGGCACACTATAAATAATAAAAAATACATTAATACATATACAATACCAACAAAGAGTTTCAAACTTAGAAGTGTATACACGCTTTCGTATGCTATTTTTTACGATTAAACCGTTGTTTTTTTAAGCGCAAGTTTGTCATTCCATTTAATTTGGGTTAGAAATAATACCATAATTACAAAAATATCATAACATTGTTTGTAAAAAATCTACACTAGAAAAATTTTAATAAACTCAAAAAAAAATTAATACTTGATAAAAAAGCGCAGCAAAAAATATTGATACACAAATATAAATTTTTATTTATTCAAACATGTTTTTTTTTTTGTTTTTTTGTTTTCCTTAATTTTACTTAGTTACCCCAAGAAGTCCTTACGATCTTATTATAGACCACCGCGGATAAGCCTTTAATTGGAAGTTCACACCTCGTTCCTTACCGATGACGCAAAACTTGCCCAAAGGTGGGGTTCGAACCAAAGATCCTTTATTTCTGAGGCAAGTGCGCTACCACTGCGCTACGGATGCTAAAGCTGCATTAACTGTTGAAAAAAAAAATCATGACATCAATATTACGCATAACATGCATTAAAAAAATCCAAGTTTAAAAAAAAAATTGATAAGAAAAAAAAGTTAAAAAAGTAATGATGCTAAAAATGCTAAAATAATCAACTTATTAAATATGTATTGCGTACCTATGCTAGTAAAACATACATTGCTCACCTATGCTTGTTAAGTATGGACTCTTCACCAATGTAACTTGTTAAATACTAAATGATCATCTATGCTGATAAAATAGTAAATAGCTTGCTAACGAAAATGTTTAATAATTTTCACCAAATTTAATACCTTTTTACTAATAACTCGCGCAGTGTTTCAATTTCTGAATCATGTTTTCTTTTTCTATCCCATTTTTTGAGTTTTAAATGAAGCTGACTGGTATCTAATCTTAATTGTTTTCTAGCATCTATTACTAAATACAGTAAAGAAACAAATACTGATTAGAATCATTATAGCTTAATTATGACAAACACTCTTCACCCAAACTATTCACTGCTTCAAAGTCTTTAAAATTCTTGTTTGTTACGATTGCTCCACAGATTGTTGGTATAATCTCTTCCTTATTCGCTTCAGGTTTTTTCTGCAACTGAAAAGCTTGGAAGCTACTAGAAAAAAAGAATATTGTTTAAGCGCAATGAAACGGTTGACAGCGGATTTGAAAATTTGTCGTTAGTACAAGTTTGGAAAACATTAAGGGGGTACCCCCCTCTGATTTTAAATCTAAGCCTTTTTACAAAAAATGATTTTTGGTAACATGCTTATATTAAATTAAGAATAATGAAATAACTTTTTTTTTTGAAAGTCCATATTGTTGCCATGGTAACCACAAAATACCCCTAAAATGACCAAAAAATGACTTTACGCCGGCCAAAATACAAAGAAATTGAGTCATTTCCACCTTTCCATACTGAACCATAGTATTTTTATAAGGCAGGTCTATGATATGAGTGGAACAGATTTTTCATAACTTTTTCTCACCACCTCAACAGGACGACCGAAGTTTAAGGTCAAATTTTTTATAATTTTATTGACCCAAAACTTTTTTTTTTTTATCTAAATAAAATCCATTCCATTCATATCATAGAGTATAATAAGGACAACACTTCATGAAAATTTCATAAAAAAATATCATACCGTTCTCCAAATATATTGGCCGGCGTCCACAAAATGCAATTCTGAGAAAAACCCGATTAAAGTAAAAACTTTAAATACACTAATATTTTATTCATAAAATAGGTAAAAATAATAATCCAAACTTTCAAAATCCACCAGGTACATACAAGTCACCATCTTTTCAATTATTTTGTCATTTTTTTTTAACTTTTTGGCTCGTAAAAATTGCCGTCTTGATTTATTATCAGGGTTTATTCGATATTCAGCATTTCTTTTTCTTTCATTATTTAATACTTTGCATCCTGCAATCATATGAAAGCCTGGTTCCATGTTCAGTTCTTTAAAAATATCAAATGATGCTTTTGCTCCAATATTAAAGTAAGCAAAAGCATCATATACACCAATTTCTAATTGGGTAAGCAAGACAAATGTTTGTTTTGGTACACGGTCCCAAATCATTCTATTAAATGATTCATTAGCATTTTGTGTTTTGCCGTGCAAACATTTTTGTAACTCACTGTCTTTACTTAACTCTTCAAATATATATCTCACTTTCATAATAACGTCCATTGGTAAACCCGGTCCTGGCTTATATGTTGTTGTTTTATTTATTTTATCAGCATTGTATTTGCACCAGCTGTCTGAACCAGTAGGGCAGTGTGGAAAATGTAAACTATTATTTTTCGATGAAGCCACATGAAATAGCGATGCTAACACTCATGCCTTCATTTCCTTTAGGTTACCTATATTTTGTCTGATTGCAACTCCAACAAAATTTTGTAAGCGATCAATTGTCGCATCTGTAAGACGCCCTTTACCACCAAGGCCTTTTTCTCTTTTCTTTAAATTCCGCAGCCGTGTTCCAACTCTCTTTTGATAATGTTAAACGCATTCCAGCTTTTCAACTTCTATATCAGGGTATGTATTTTTAACATTCACATAACTTTTACTGTCTCCATCACCTAAATATTGAATATATCTTAACTGGCGATTATCAATAGAACGCTGAAAAACACGTTTTGCTCCTTCTGGCTCCATACCACCAGCAGAACCTTGGTAATTATACTTACAAACATGGGAATTTCTCCATTGTGCATAAGCATTTGGATTAGACTTTTGAAGGTCTTGATTAATACTACAACCTTTACAATATCTAGACATGACTTCAACATCGAACACTTTGCCACTAACAGTAGAGATAACAGAAAAGACTCCATTCAGTGATGAATATCCTCGTTTGTGCCATGTATCATCGCAAGATACACAAATATCAGTTGGTGCCAAAGATGTTTTTTGCAATTTATTTGCAGCATTTATCATTGTTTGTTCTGCTACAGTTTTAACAGCTGTTGCAATTATTTTCAGTAGTTTTTCAATGTTGTTTTTGGTCATAGGCTTAGGTAAATTCATAAAAGTGCAAAACTTTTTTATGCCTGCATATCCATGGCCCATTAGTCGCATGCAATAAATTATTCGCTTGTTAATATCAAATCCTTTTTTATTATTATCATTGATAGAGGTGTAGAACTGATGAAGATAGTTGCAATCTTTTTTTTGACACTTAAGATATAACAAGGAAGATAAACCATGTCGTTCATTATATCTCTCACCTAATGAGAGTGTGGGACTACCACATTCTGGACACAGAAAAGAACTAAAGACAGAAATCAAAACAGCAACATCAATGATACGATAACCAGATATACAAGGTTTCAAAACAAGTGTATTTTTTAAGTCTTCAACTTTTCGAGACGAAACTGACAAATTAAGTGAGTTTTCATTATTTTGTTCCAAAACACAAGTGCTGTTAGCAGCATTTAAATTAATTGTTGGCAACTCAATACTAACATTATCAGAAAAACTATCAATGTTCACAGATTTATTAAGATTTCCAATAAATCCTTTTCTTTTACGGTGAGTTTGTGTACGTTGCTTCACTCGATAATCTTTTCCCATTTTCACTAATAAAACTAAGCTGATAAAATAACACTATAACTGATTTAAATTGTCGTACTTGATGTAGCAACCTTTACAAAAATTCTCGAAAAATTCATAAAGAAGCTGTTCAAGCTTGTACTCGACTATTATAGCACACATTAGGGTTGAATAAAGATAAAATATAGGATGCATACAGTTAAACAAGTGCGTTGCTATGGCGTTGCTAGGGATATCACGTTAAGATAGTTTATTTAAATAGACAAATTAAGATAGCTATAGGTTAATTTGCTACTTTTAAAACAATTTTTATAATCATACACAGGTAAAAGTAGTTAAAAACAATTTTTTTTGAAAATATTGAAATTTTAAGGGGGGATAGCCCCTTAAGATGGGAGAAAATTTCAAAGCATTGATGTGTGAGGAAAGAAACTACATAAATAAAAGTTTTTTAGAGCATGAAGAAACAGATACAGTAAAAGAATGCTACTTTGCTGAATGAGGAGTCAAGCAAGAGTTAATGGAATTAGAGATGATAACTTATGTAAGCAGCAACCATAGTTGCTATAAAAAAAGGGATGCAATATTACCAAAATGAGACAATGGGTCAAGGTTGGCTGATTAAACTTACTATGAGTTTTGGGACATCATTAGGATTTTGGGCGTCATTAGGAAAACTGGCCTTAAAATGATTACAGTATTTCAAACAGGGACAAATAAAAGATTTGTAGAAGTAGAAATTGAAATTAGTAGAAGATTATTTGCGAACATGATAAAGAGAAAAAACTTCAACAGGTGCTAACTTTGTAATGGATTATTTATATAGCATCATATATAGAGGTCAGAAGTGAATGATAATCTGAGAAAATGTAAAGCAGAGGATTCAGTGAGAGAGTTACTTTTAATCAATATTTGAGTGTCAATAATATTATGTTATAATTGTTTAATATATACGTGATAATTATTTGCAGTATTAACAAAGTTTTGTTGGAGTTAAAATTCTTGAGCCACTCTAGGCCTCAATATTAGACACTGTAAGCCTCAAGCTGTCATAAAAAAGAGATCTGCTACAAAGTAAGCCTATTCACACGTAAAGTGTTTAAAAACAAACCAATTAAGTGAAGCATTTGAATATATGAACCATAAAGCAATTTTGAGGAATATATATAGACAGGAAAGAATAAACAAAGATTTAGATGACGATGAGATACATGTGTTATATAAAAATATATATACAGAAGAGGAAGAAAAGGAGAGTGTAGTTTGATTGTTGGTTAATAAACAATTAATAAACAAAAAAACATTAAAGACGAGTATTGAGTAAGATTGATTGTTGTATTGGATATCATCAAAAGGATTTAATCAAGAATATATCTTGGTTTAGTCTCTTTTTATTTTGTCTCGACTACCCGGAGTTGCGTATGTATGTGTTTGTATTAAATAATCTGCATACCGCATGACAGATCAAGTTTAAGATCAACTTTAGATAAAAGATAGTGCTACTTTAGATAAAAAATTGTTAAAAAGATCATTAATTTAGGTAAAAAACAACACAGGAACAAAGAGAATGAAGATTGCAAGCCTTCAAGAATGACTTTTATACCACGGTTTGATACTAAAGAAATGATTTAATCATCTTTTTCAGCTACACCATGTTAGGCAAGCTGACGGAGTAGATCCTCATGCTACACTTTATAAAAATCCAAGTAGAAGTAATAAATGCTTCTATACCTGCCTGGGTTTGCAAAGTAGTTTGGAGTTTGGAGCCGAACACATATGCTGAGAGACAAAAGAAATAAGCCTATGGAGCATAGAGACTAAAGACGTTAGCCTAAGAAAAAAAAAGAATGATAAAAGATAAATAAAAGCTAGGTGATTAATTAAAGAGGTACTTAATGCAATCATAGATATAACTTGATACCCTAAAAAATTGAGCACAGCATCCCAAGCAATAAGATATGCATTTGCCTTGGTCCTGCTAAATAACCGAAGGTTGTAACCAAGGGTTAATTCCTTACTTTTCATGTAGCCACAACAATGGAATTTCAAAAACACTACCAGGGACACCATTTCATGGCACCATTAATACTCTGATATTTTACAGAAGATTCATCATCCTAGGCATGAAATAATATAATAACACAGGTTTACACCTACACCAGCCTAATAGATGAAGAAAAGGGTGCAAGACTTTAGGAGTAAGCAGATTCTCCTTACTCCTAAAGTCTTTGCTTCGGAAGCCTTCTACGATACAGTAGCTGGATGGAGTTAACATTTGCCCAAAAAGAGTATTTTTTTGAGACACCATCTCTAGCCTTAACTCAACCAAGAGCCAAAGACAGGGCCATTTTAAGGAAAGTCAATAGGAAGTAGTAAAAAGACATGGGAAATAATTAAAGAAGTTACAATACAAAAAAACACCATTCCAAATAGATTAAAACTAAACTTGAACAAACAAATATCTGATAAGAAAGAAATAGCTGAAAACTTCAACAAATTTTTTATAAACATAGGAAAAAAATTAGCAGCAGTTATAACTTCTGGAAATAAAACATTCCAATCCTATTTTAAAAAATTCACTATGTAATGGATAAGTCGGAACTGTCTCTAAATGAACTTCAGGCATCCTTTAATGCGCTTAAAACAAATAAAAGGGCCGGGTTTGATGATATTAATTGTTAAAGCTGTTTTTAATGTTATTAAATTACCTCTTTTGTTTATCTTCAATCTTTCAATAATATCTAGTATTTTTCCTTGTCAATTAAAAATAGCAAGAGTAGCCCCTGTATACAAAAATGGCGACATTTCTATAACATCTAACTACGGACCTATATCTATCCTTTCTTGTATTTCAGAGTTACATGACCGTATTATGTATAACAGGCTGTATATTTATCTTAAAAAACACAATATCTTATTCAGCAAACAGCTTGGTTTTTGAAAAGAGCATTTAACACATCGTAACTGATTTAGCCAGTCAAGATCTGGATGGGTTTGCTAAAAAAAGTTATACTCTCGGCTTGTTCATTGATTTGGCAAAAGATTTTGACACTGTTGATTATAAAATTCTCTTGTACAAACTAGAAACTTATGGAGTAATAAATAGCTACTTAAAATGGCTGCAAAGTTAACCTAAAATAGAAAACAAGGAGTATCTCATGATTCAACGTATACAAAGTTAAAAACAATAAGTTGCAGGGTTCCTCAAGGCTCAATTCCTGGACCCTTACTATTTCTGTAAATGATATCTACCTATCTTCAAACATGCTTAATTTTGTTCTTTTGGCTGATGACACTAACTTTTTTTTATATCCATTCTAATATAAAAACAATTTTCTTTACCGTTAATCGTGAGCTGGAAAACCTTAATGGCTGGTTTCAATCAAACAAACTCTCTTTGAATATCAGTAAAACTAAGTGCATTTTATTTCATCACCAATCTCCGATGACTTGCCTCTGCAACTTCCTTTGTTAATAATAAATAACATTATAGTAAAGTAAGAGTTTTAGCACTAAAAACCTTAGGAATAATATTTGATGAACATCTCAATTAGAAAAATCATATTACGCAAGTTGAAAACAAAGTTTCATAAATTATAGGCATTATGCATAAAACAAAACTACTAAATAAGAAATATTTAATAGATTTATATTACTCTTTTATCCATAGCTACATAAGCTATTGTAACATTGCTTTGGCAAGTACTTGCCATTCAGCATTGAAAAATATATATATATTAAACAAAAACAAGCCAGTAGAATTATATGTAATGTGCATAAATACGCCAACTCCAAGTCGTTACTCCGGGAAATTAAAACTCTTAATGTCTATGAGTTAAATGTGTTCTAAAATTTGTTATTCATGTTTAAATATTAAAATGAAATGCTTCCAAAATCCTTTAATAACCGATTTCTAAAAATTAATCATAAATACTTAACGAGGTACTCTCTTGATAATCTTAATTTAGCTAAGTCAACTCTTAAAACATCTGATTACTCAATTTCATATAGAGGACCTCGTCTGTGGAACATAGTTTTTAATGAAAATGTGAAAAGTATAACTTCAATAAATTGTTTTAAAAATATAGTTAGACAGTATTTACTTGAATTAACAGACACAAACCTATTTTTGTATTTTTAAGTAAAAAAAAAATCTTTTTAATATTTCTTACTGTATGTATTTATTTAATTTTTTCAGTTTATTGTATTCTTGTTGTAATAATGCATTTCTTACTCCTAGTTTTAGACCAGAAAATGTGATCTTACAAAGCAGCAGGGCACACGGCGTGTTGTATTAACTTACATTATACTAGTAATATCATGATCCTAGTATTGCAAATACTATATTTTGTTAAAATAGTGCTTTGATAAATATTCAAAGTTAGAAAATTTTTTACATGACAACTAAAAAAGTAATTTATCAGATTTACTTACAGAAAAAAAATTTAGAAGTTTATATAAAATTTATATCTATATGATATTTAGGGGATCTGGTTCCTATTGTTTGTTGATTAGAAACAGAGCACTTGGTCAAATTTGGAAATTTAAATAATGCTGATATGATGAAACTGTTAATAGAGTTTTTTTTATTATATATTGTATAAAATAAAAATAGTTAATAACATATATTGATTTATTTTGTGAATAAAAATAGTTAAAAATTGTAATAACAAATCATAAAAAAGGTTTTCAAAATCATCAAGAACTTTGGTTTTGGTGATTTGGTTTTGGTGATGAAAATCTGAAATATCAAAGCACAAGCGAAACAAACATGATTAATGTATCTTTAATTGGGTTCATTGAAGGCCATCCACAAAGTACGTACGCAGGTATGGGGGAGTGGGGGTTACCCAAAAGCTGACGAACGTGTACAAGGGGTGTTAAAGGCAGTGACGGTTGCGGTGTTAAAGACAGTGACGTAAAAGGGGTGTTAAAGACAGTACGCAGTTTGACTATCATTCCTAAACTTGATTTTTCTTTTTATATTTATTAAAACATTGAATTTTATGTGTGTAAGAAATCAGTTTTGTACTTTTTTTTCTGACTTTAGTCAAAAAAAAATTTATAAATAATGAGAGAAAAAAGAAATCGTGCGACAAATAATATTGTTTATTATTCGCAACGTAATTTGATTGAAAGTGAGATATGAAGCAAATAGACGTCAAATAAAAGCCAACTTTTTTTGAATTCTTTTTTTTAAATTACTGTATGCAAACTGTTTTTTATCATTTCTTTTAAAATGTTAAAATATACTGTAACGTTTTAAGATTTAAATAAGTACATTAGGGGTCGTCCATAAAGTACGTACGCTCATAGGGGGAGGGGGGGGTCTTCAAAAAGCGTACGAAAGCGTATGGGAGGGGGGGGGGGGAGGGTTCAATTTAAAAGTACGTACTTCGATTTTCTAATTTATCACAATTAACCAGCTAATCAATAGAAAAGTTACATTCTGACTAAAGATTCTAGTTTGCCAACATAAAAAGATGTATGGTATATGAAGTAGAGGGTATAGTTTTCCTCTATAGACACACACGTATGGGCGCCCTCAGAATTTTTTGATGTTCCAGATAGGACACTTTCACACATTGTGCAAACTCATAACTTAAGTTTGTTTATACCTATGCCAAATGAGGAGGCCTTGCAAAATATCGGGATGGCGGAGGCCTGTGAACAAAAAGCCTTAAAACGCTTACCCTCCCGACCCCCAAAATGAGAGGGGTGTAAATTTTGCATGGTTATAACTTTTAGATTTGGAAAAAAATTTGGATGGCCTCCGCCATCCAAATTTTTTGCAAGGCCACCTCATTTGGCATATTAACAAACTTAAGTTTGCACGTTGTGTGAAAGTGTTCTATCATCAAAATTCGAAACATCAAAAAATCCTGAGGGGGCCCATGCACACATGCCCGCCCTTATATACTGGCCCTGAGTAAGACCTGAGGGCCGTGGTTGATGGGACGGAGTCACCCCAAAAAAAACGTGTCAATGGCGTCTCAAAGACCGCTAGGTTTTGCTAAAATAAAAAGCTTCTTAAAATAGCAAAAGGGCACAAAATTTGCTGTTGCTCCCTCCCACTGGGTTTTACCCTTTGTTTTCAATATTACTGATCTCACCTTACACTCGTTTTTTACTTACTAAAGAGGGGTGCCTGAAAAAAACGTCCACCTTAAGTATAGTTTATTTACATTTGATTCGTTAAAAAAACAAAAAAAGTTTTTCCTAGATTTCACCGAGAATCGAACCTGGATCTCCGTGGACTATTGCCGCCGCATAAACCTTTCGCCCAAATACACACTTACATTAGTAAATTTTAAATTTATTTAAATTATTATTTGCATTTATACTTTAAGACGTTTTTAAAATGCGTAAGCAAAAAGCTTTGGGGTAGTATAAAGTATCTAAGGTACCCTCCGTCTTTTTTTTTTTTAATTAAACTTTTTAATTAAGAAAAAAAAAAAAAGGAGGGATGGGGGGGATATTTGAGGGGGGGGGGGGTATTTGAGAAACGTACGTACTTTTAAGGGGGGGTGGGGACATAAAAGTACGCATGGCAACAGGGGGGAGGGGGGGGGGTCAAATTTCAAAATTTTTGGCGTACGTACTTTATGGACGACCCCTAATAACTTTAACGAACAATTTGCCATTTTTTTAATAACATTACGCTTTTTTATTAAAAGTTCAACCGAGAACCTTCAAAAATATTATTTTCTACAATTACTTGGTTCAACTTATCAAACCAAGAAAATAACTATAATTAGGGCTGTTTTTCCAATTAATTAAGGTTTACAATAGTAAACATTATTTATTTGCAAAACAGCCTGATTAATTTTCCAGATTGAAATTAAAAACGGTAGTTAATAAATTTTCTTTTCATTATTTGTGCATAATGTTTTAAAATATTATATTCAAAATAAAATGAATGCGTTTATTTTAAGAAAAATTTTGCACGCTTTTAAGTAAAATATCTTAGTAATCGAAGAAAGTAATTGTTTTAAATTTTAAATTGCATTTAAACTTAAGCAATATTTTAGACGCTTTTAAGTAAAGTAAATAAGCGCGCTGGAAAAAAAGTAATCATAAATTTTTAACGTTTGTTTTCCTGTTTATTTTTAACAAACTATCGCTTATTTATGTAGGCTATTTTACTTAATTTTAATAATAAAAAATAGTGGAGTGTTATCTATAAGTAAAATCAGTGCTCGTACACAATAGCAATTAAATTAATTAAATGTGTTCATTTTCAGAACCTTTTAACAGATATGGGAAGAAGCTATGAAAGTGGAGCTGCAAAAAGAAAGAAAAAAAATAAATACAAAAAAACATAAAGAAACATCGAAAATTTGATAGTTTTTTATTAAAAGCAGAATGCCATGGTAATTCACCAACTTCAGCTAATCTTGCAAACTGTCCGTTAAAATGTCAAAACGCAGATTATGACTTTAAATCCCCTAAAATGATGTATTAAGGTCGCAATCGATATGGCTCAAAAAGCTTGTTAATGGAGAAAAAAGTAAATGGTAAAATGTTTAATAGAGAATGGCTCATATATTCCCCAGCATTAGGTTGTGTATTCTGTTTTGTCTGCAAGCTTTTTGAACCGTCAAAATGTGCTTTAGCTTTAACGGGATATAAAGATTAGAAAAATTCAGGGGCATCAATTCAGGGGCATGAACACTCATCAGACCACAGAAAAGCTTCATTAGCATACTTTCACAGAAAAAATAACAAGGTTATTTTAAATGATCAACTTCCTAACGAAATTTGCAAAGAAAAAACTACTAAAGAGAGGTTGTAAGAAGAGTTTTAGCTGTAATTTGCACATTGATTGAAACTTAGCTTTTAGAGGTTTGAATGAAAAATTTGGGTCTGAGAGCAACGGGAATTTTATTGGTCTGCTTGAGTTGATTGCTCAGTTTGATTTTTTATTGGCCAAACACATAAAAAATTATGGTGACAGTGGTTCTGGAAAAACAAAACCTCTCAAAGAATACATGTTTTAAATTAACCGTGTTGATGGCAAGAAAAGTTTTGCAATCAATCTGCGACGATGTTTTAAAATCTAAGTATTATCGATTATCAGTAGATTCAACACCTGATGCGAGTCACAAAGATCAACTATGTGTGATCTTGAGGTACATTGATCAAATTTCTAATGAGCCTATTGAAAGATTTGTCAACTTCATTCACATCGATAATCACACCGGGGAAAATTTAGCAAATGCAACCGTGGACTGCAATATGCAAAATGACTGAAAAATATAAAGGAATGAAAAAAAGAATTTTGGAGTTCAATAAGCTGGCAAAATTCTTACTATGCTCAGGTTATTCTCTTAACTTGGTAGGAGAGGCTGCTGTATATTGCTGCATTGAGAGAATCAATTTGTTTGGTTTTGTTCAAGAACTGTACAAGTTTTTCTCTGCTTCTACAAAGTTGTGGAGTGTTTTGGAACAATTTGCAAGTAGTTCATTGAAATCACTATTGAATACTCGGTGGAGCGCTCATGCTGACTCGGTCAAAACCATTCACCAGAATTACAATAAATTAATGGAAGGATTGGTCAAATTCAATGAGTGTGAAAGTTTTGAAACATAAAAAAAGAACTGCGGCTAGAAATTTACTATCGAAAATGGAAACTTTTTAATTTGCTTTACAAACAATAATATAGAGATCAAATTTTGCAACGAATGAATGCTGTTTCCAAATCATTGCAAAATGTAACTATTACTCTATATACATGAGCTGGACTTTATTCATCTCTTAGAGATTATCTTCTTGGATTAACTAACACATTCGAATTAATAGAAAAAGATGCAAAATTACTGTTACCAGACCTAGATTATTTACAAAAGAGACACCGTAATAAGAAACCGCTGCTAGGTGAAAACCCATTAGAAGAACCTTAATTAAGTCCACGTGAAGAGTTTAAGACAATCGATTTTTTAAAAACTATCAATAATCTTACAACAAATTTAAAAGAAAGAGCTCAATGCTATCAGGAACTGAATGACAAATTTGTATTTTCAATTAATGCGAGATTCAACAAAGATAAGCTGAAGACATGCGTTAATCGTCTGGTGGAAGACTACACGGAAGATATTGATGATAACTTATATGCAGAAATTGAACATCTATATCTGTATTTGAAATCTGTATTTTAATACTCAAGTTCCTGGATTGTCCAATTTGTTTTTGTACAAACTTATAAAGGAAAAGCAAACGGAGGCTCCATTTCTAAATACTGAAATCATTCTTAGGATTTTCAAATGTTTCATGATATCCAACTGCTCTGGAGAAAGGTCATTTTCCAAATTAAAATTAACAAAAAATTATTTGCGATCAAATATGTCACAAAAAGTATTAAATAATTTTGCATTATTATCAAGCAACGCAGACAAAATGAAGTCAATTATTATAGATTTATTGATTAAAAATTTCGTTAATGAAAAATACAGAAAAAAGATTATGTAGATTTTATAAAATATTAAAAAAAAATTGAAATAAAACTTTTAATTACGCTAAACTAAGATTATATTTTTTTTAAACTAACATATAACTTCTAAATATGGGGCCGCAGGCTCTTTTTTGGCCGAGGGCCCCTAAAACTGTAAATCCCGCTCTGCCAGTAACATTACTATTGTTAAATCTGAATAATAAAAAACTGTAAAAGAATCATACATATTGTGATCTTTTCTTATTTAAGACTACATTTAAACTTAAGATTTATTGAAATCCATATCTTGTTTGTTTATATACATTTGTCGTTTATTAAAAATATTAAACAATCTTTATTTACATCAATTATTTTTTATTTAACAAAGAATCTAGACTACAATGCTCAAAATTATTTAAGTATGTGATCAACAAATTACAGCCAGTTTTTCATTTTAAATACATAAAATATATATCTAATATAAACTAAATCCAATATAAAATAAATAAAAAAATAGTAAACTTACTCAAATCAGTACTAGTTATACTGTGTGAAGTGACAAAAAAACACTTCAGTTCATTCCAATTGCACTAAAAAATAGCTTTCAGCTCTTTCCAATTGCACTAAAAGATAAAACAAAACTTGCTTAACTAAGTTGCCTAGTTCTTAAGAATCTGAAAACAAATAAGAAAAAAAACCAAAAACAAACAAACATTTATTTATTACAACTAATATATTTAAACGAGTTAAATTAAACAAAGAGTAACATCAATTCTCCTTACAGGATAAGAAAAAATTTTCAGCTCAAATTTGCTTGCAGACCTTGCTTGTAAAACCATGTGAATAAGAAGAACATTTAGAAAAGTCTAGAAACTACTTAAAAATGACATATGCAACATTGAAGTTTAGACGTCAACTGGATTAATTATTAGTAGATGTTTTTAAAAAATTCTTACAAATTTACAATACTTTGTTCTTCTATACCGCATAAATCCATCATACGATAAATACGAAATGAAAAAATGTAACAAATAAGTAACATAAAGAAAAAGACATCATATATGAATCGAAAATCAATACATTGATAGATTATTGTCAATAGCAATAAGGGCATAGAAGTAGTCGTTTAGGAAAGTGCTAAAAAAATACCATATAAGCTATACCTACATTTATAGATTCAGTCATTCTCAAACACAAAATGCATACATATAAATTATTATATTATAACATACATATATATTTATATATTAGAATATAATAGCCTATATATATATATATATATATATATATATATATATATATATATATATATATATATATATATATATATATATATATATATATATATATATATATATATATATATATATATATATATATATATATATATAATTTAATTTACAATGGTCTATTCTAAAATCTGCCCCTGCCTATAATAATATTTCCAAAAAATGTATGCTATGTTTGCAAGAAAAATTTGAAATAATTACTCATTTAAATCAAGAAAATTTATTAAATAAAAAATCTGAATTAATTTTTTAATGTAGGCACGAAAATAAATACCTCTTAAAAAATTATAAAAACAAATGACCAAATTAAACTATCCCCATTCCAATGAAAATTATTTCATAATTACTTTCTGTAACTTCCCGTTAACAAAAAAATATAGTAATTAAAAAATTTGTATAATAATTTATAACTTCCTGTAAAATATTTTTTCTATAAATTGAATTTTTTATGAGATTTAGTAACTCTTCCTGATGATCCAGCAATGGTGAAACTTCAAGTCGAAGATAAAAGTTAGATAAGTGTTTTTTACTAATTAATTATATATATATATATATATATATATATATATATATATTTATATATATATATGTATATAATTATAAATATATACGAATATGTATATACATATATATATATAAAAATTTATATATGTACATATATGTTTATATATATATATATATTTATATATATATATATATATTTATATATATATAGATTTATATATATATATATATATATTTATATATATATAGATTTATATATATATAGATTTATATATATATATGTATATACAGCAGACATGTGTCTCGCCAACAACTAAACTGCTTGCATTGCACCACACTGCTTCAGAAGTGTTTTTGACGTTCCATGACCCATGAACGGGATCTTCCTTTGTAAGTCATGCATTTAAACTGCTTACTAATTTGACAACACGTTCGTTCATCAAAGAGTCCCATGTATAATTACTCGAAGCCCTTTTTAGATAGCTTTACGAAGGGCGCCACCAATTTGCTATTAGAAAATGTCCGGTCAGCTGTCCGCGCCAAGAAAAGGTTTGCTGACGTGTCATTTTTTTTTCAGAAACTTTGGGTATGTTGTCACGTTTCTAACGGAACTGGTTGCATTGTTTGTGCACTCGCAATCCAAGCACACGACCATCAACAAGTTTTCTGGAAACTTAGAATGCAAGCCATATTTTTTCAAGAGTTCTTAAACTCTGTAACTTGACATTATGTTATTATTGACAATGATGATCAATAAATAAATCCGTCTCAGACTAGACTAACCTGTCTTAGGATAATACCTTTTTTAAGATTTTAGTCATTATTCTGAGCGCCACATTTAAACCAAAACCCAATTTTGTTAGATTGGGTTTTGGTTTAAATTAAAAAATTGATATTTCCATAATGCTTTGTCGACACGCATCTGCAGGTACGCTTTCTTTAAATCAATTTTCTCAAGATTTTCTCCCAACCTTCTCCAGTTGCGAAGTTTGATTCTGCAAACATTGTCATCTGCAGCATGACTGGATACAAATTGATTCAGCTCCCGGTAGTTCATCACCGGATGTACTTTTAATTTGTTTTGTTGAACTACTGTCATCAATGGAATGATACCATTACATCTCCCTTCAAATGGTTTCAGCCATTCCTGTGCTATCCATTCACTTATTTCCATTGCGTACTCACTTTTAACGTCCTCAGAGATATGATAGTTTGGAATTTTGTTTGTTAAAGTTGGTGGTTCCATCAGCCATTTCCAAGACAGGCTTCAACTGCCATTTTTGAAATCTGCAACGAACTCTTTATCAATCAGCTTTAGTAGGCGAGGATACTTTATTCGTTTTTTCTCGAGAAACTGCAGTAGCACAGTTAGCTAGTTGTTCCACATTGAAGTTTATGATTTCGCCGTCTCACCCGACTTGGACACCTCCAAGCAGTCGTATTGCGTCTATACCAAGTAGCATTTGAAATTCAGAAACAATGTCTGCAACCAGGCATTACAAATAGATGGTAATATCATTTATAGAAAGATAAACAAAAATCTGGTGTTTTACATCAATTGGGTTTCCATTCATCAAAACAACCTTTTATCTTGCGTGTTTGCTTTTATTTTTCTTCCATTGAAATATACGCAGAGAGTTGGCGGTTGTAAGTTTTGAGGGAAGCTGCTCGCACAAAAACCAAGGGATCCAAGTAGTTTTTGCTGTACTTTGATATATTAGAGAGGAATTTTAATGCCGAACTTCCAGCGTCCAATTTATAAAGGAACGAATTAATAGAGCAACAAATTTCTAAGAACAAAATTTTCTAATGATAGATTCGATGCAGCCAGAGATTTGAACAAATGTTTTATAGTTAATGGTTGACAAAAACGAATACCAGATTTTATAAGAGCTCTGGAGATTGAATGTCTTGCTACATTTTGAGTATGATTTTGATTATTCCATAGGAATCCAAGACGTTTCAGTTTATTAATAAGTATTTGGAAAAGAGGTTTATTTGAACTGTATTTTTTGTAATTGAACTTTTACCGGATATAATAAACTCGATTCTTTCGGTGTTTTGTTTAATATAAAGCTTTTGACTTTGTGACTGAACGTTATTAACCAATTCTTGAAAACCAGAAAGATTAGGACTTTATGAGATAGCATCGTCTGCATAGGCAATAATACCAGTGTATACACCACTTACTGTTGTTCTAACTTTGTAGTTTGAAACAATTTGGTTTAATATGCTTTGAGTGTATATATTAAATAAATGTGGTGATAAAATTGATCCTTGCTGCACGCTTTTAAATAAACGGAAATGATTTGATTTATACCCAAAGTACGATGTAATAACAGTATTGGATAAGTATAATTAGTGTAGAGCACGGACTACTTTGGGTGAAATTTAGATTTGGGTGAAAAAATTAAAAAAAAAACAGAACTATCGTAGTAAAATTTTTAAACTATAAAGACAAATTTGCGATTTCGGAAAAGTTTGTTAAAGCGAAACTCTGGAATAAAAAATTGTTTATTAACGAGGATTTCAGTGCACGTACAATGGAAATAAGACGAAAGTTATTTACAGAAACAAAAGAACTACGAGGCAAAGGAAAGTATGCTAAAGTTGTTTATAATAAACTAATCACACGCGATTTTTAAGATTATTTTATTTTTATTATTTTCATTTATTTTTTAATTATCAAAATCTTAAAATGGATTCAAACAAAGTAATTAATTTTGAATCAAGTTCATTTAACTTTTTACAAACTAATGATTTTATACTTGATAATGATTCGGATCCTGACTTAAACTATTTTAGCAAAGCAGGTGCTCTTCAAAACTGCTCATACTTTTATATAAATGAAATGAAAGATTTTCTCCAACGGGATTTTTTTAATGCTATTCATTTTAATATCAGAAGCTTAAAAAATTTTTTTTTTAATTTGTATGTTAACTTAAGGGAAACATTACATATTTTTAGCATTATATGCCTCACAAAGAGTAGTTGTGTAGCTCTGATGATGTATTAAATTCAAATCTCCACCTTCCAGGTTTTAAGATAATTTCTTTAGCGCATAAAACTAAAAAACAAGGTGGTGGTGTTTTTTTTTACATTAATGAATCCTTGCGGTTCATTAATAGGTCTGGTTTAACTGTTTCTGATGACGATAAAGAGGTTTTATAAACCAAAATTCTAAAAATATAATTTTAAAGTGTAGTTATTGCCCACCATATCTGGCGTAACAGAAAATTTTAATGAATTTTTGCAAAATGATATAATTAAAAAAAGTATACATGAAAAGAAATTCAACTACATAATTTGTGATTTTAATTTAAATTGCTAGGATTACCACGCTAACAACTAATATAATTTAATATAATTACTACAGATATTTTTAACTTAAAAAATATAATATACTTTAAAAAAAGGCATAATTAAAAGTGACGTCTCAGATCACTTTTCCAATTTTTTTTCTGTAAAGATAGACAACTTAAAACTGCTCCATCAAAATAAACTTCCCATTAAACAACTTTTTACAGAAACAAATTGTATAGCATTCAAGGAACAATTATCTTTACTTCATTGGAATCACATTAATGAGTCTAACGACGCTAATTTAGTCTATAATTCGTTTTTAAAAACATTTTTTGAAGTATATGATATTAACTTTCCGAAATATAAAAATATTAAAAAAATAGAAAGATATAACGCCGCCATGGATTACAAAAGATTTCAAAAGACGTTCTAAAATCAAGCAAAAGTTGTATTTCAAATACTTAAAAAACAAATTCATTCGAAAATAAAACATTTTACATGACTTATATTAAAAAATTTAAAGTCCAAAAAAAAGATTTAAAAAAAAAATTATTATATAAATTTACTAGAAAAACATAAACAAAATTCAAAAAACACATCGAAACTTTTAAGAGAAATTACAGGCTGTAAGGAATCAAAAACAGACTCTTTACCAAATGCTATCAAAATTAATGATTAAAATTTTTTATGATCCGCGTGTGATAGCTGATAAAATCAATACATTTTTTATTTTAGTTATTCGAACCGAAACAAAAAAAATTAATAATTTTAATTTTCCTTTAGTGTCTTGTCTAAATTCTTTTGAATTACCTTATGATGAGTTTGATAAAGCATTTAAAATGCTTAAGTCAAATAAAGCAATAGGTCATGATGATATTAGCGGAAACGTGGTTATTAACTCATATGAAACCATAAAAAATGTTCTTTATAAAGTATTTAAATGTTCAATTGATCAAGGAATATATCCTGATCAGTTAAAAATAGTGAAAGTTACACCAATATTTAAAGGAGGAGAGTTGTTGAATGTCAGTAATTAGGGGAGAGTGGGGTAATGGCGAACGCGGGGTAACTCCAAACATGGTCAAAACAGCATTGTAAAAAAATAAATTCGACAATTTTTTTTTACCTGCTGAGAAGGGATCCTATGCTCAGTTCCAGACGTGCAGTAGTGTAATGAAGCTGCGGATGTTGTTCACTATAATTTGATTTTAAATTTTTCTGATAATTTTATGCAACTTTTTTCTTGAGTAACACTCTGTTGTAGCTTCTATGGAAATAAAGTCACTCCTTTTTTTTGTTTTTGTTGCATAATATAGTTTTTAGACTTAGTTATTACAATTAGCTTTTTATTCGCTATTACACAACAGTGCTTGTGATTGCCCCCCAATGTGTTCGGAATTACCCCACGTAGGCAGGGTAATTCCGAACACCAATGGTTTTATTTCTGGCATAAATTTTTATTTTATAATAAGATTTTTAAAAATTCCTTTTGAGGGTTTGTGACTGAGTAGTTAAACTAATTGATAAGCAATAAATATGATCAATTTTGTATAACTGGTGTCTTTAATTCGCATTCCCGCTTAGGTGTTCGCCAATACCCCACTCTCCCCTACCGTCCTATCTCTGTTCTCATTGTTTTTTATAAAATTTTAGAGAGAATTCTTTATAACAAAAATTTCCAACATCTGTCTAAAAATAATATATTGTATAAAAATCAAAATGGGTTTAAGAAAAATAACTCTACTGAGCACGTTATACTAAAAATAACTCAATATATTACAGATTCATTTGAAAAGTCCAAATTTACTTTAGACATTTTTATTGACTTATCAAAAGCGTTTGATTGACCATAAAGTCCTTTTCAAAAAACTAAAATATTATAGAATTACAGAAAATTTTCTTAAGCTAATAAAAAGTTATTTACACAATAGAAAACAATTTGTTTATTTTGACCAATCAATCACGATCTAAATTACTAGAAATAATTTGCGGAGTTCCTCAAGGATCTGTACTATGACCTCTTCTTTTTCTCATTTACATAAACGACCTCTATGAAGCATCCAATTTGATGACAATTTTGTTTGCTGATGACACAAATTTTTTTTAATCTCATAGCGAAATAACGATACTATCTTCTTGTATGGACAATGAACTTAGGAAAGTTTCTCAATCGTTTAAATCAAGCAAACTTTCTCTGAATATTGAAAAAACAAAATGGTCTCTTTTTCATTCTAACTCTAAAAAACGTCAACTTCCAATCGAACTTCCTCCTCTTTTTATTAATGGCGTTCTAATTAAGAGAGCAACATGTACAAACATTTTTAGGGGTTTCAATTGATGAAAATCTCATATGGAAAAAACATATTGAAAACATTACCTGCAAAATTTCGAAAAGTATAGGTATATTATATAAAGCAAGAAGCATGTTAAATAAACATATTTTAACTTAACTATATCACTCATTCATTCATTGCCACATAAACTATGCAAATGCGGCTTGGGGTAGTGTCAATTAAAGTAAATTAGAACCTCTTCATCGCTAACAGAAACATGCTGCACGTCTTATTAATTTTAAAGACCGTTTTTCACATGCTTAGCCTCTTTTTATTGAAATGAATATTTTAAATATATTTTAACTAAATATTTTTAATGTACTGTTTTTTATGTTTAAATTTAAAACTCGTGCAGCTCTTATTTCTTTTCACAATTTATATTCCTTAAAAGAAAAAAATAAATATAATTTAAGGAATGATAATTTCCTTTTACCAATTTAGGCAAGTTTTGTATTTCTATTCGAGGGGCCTTTCTATGAAACAATATAGTTCTGAAACATTTTGATTTTTCTCAAGACTGGAACTTTTCCGCATTTAAAAGGAAATTAAAAAATATCATTCTCTCTATAAAAAACATACTTATATATTTTTAAATTTAATTATTTTGATTTATTTATAATGTTTTTAGGAATTCTTATATAAAAATTATTTATTTGACTATATAATTGTACATTTAAATTTTGCTTTGTTAATTTTAGTTTTGTTTACCATGTCAATTTAATTTATACATTTTATACCTATCAATCTTGTATTTTAAGTATTTATGTAAAACGTTAATATTTACTTCTAACTTTCGTTTTATAAACTTTATATAACTGCCTTATTTATTTATTTTATACACATTACAAAATTGTTTTAAACTCGTAACAATTGCAAGCGGTTCTTGGTGACAAGATCGTCTGATCTTCTGTAACTCTCCGCGTTTTTATTTTATATGTAACAAAATTTGTAATTTTATTTTATATGCATTCTTCGTTCATTTATTTTATTGTAATAGTTTTTATAAAGAAATAAAAGAACAAAAAAATATTAAATAAAAAATTAAAAAAAACTACTGAGAGGAGTAACTTTTTGTTCTAATAAAGTTTTTAAAACAACAATCCCAGTTGCAGCTATCGAAAAAGAAGATATAGATCATGCTGACTTAGAATATTCAAATGTTTATCTTCTGTGTCATACTGATTGAACATGTTTTTTATATTTACGTGGGTAATAATTATTTTTGGTCTATCTGTTATCACTACTAAAGTCACATGTTATGATAACAAATTTATTGTGTAATAAAGAGTTATTTTTTAATAATAACAAAATATATTATATACAGTAGATTTTAATAATAACAAATTATATTATATACAGTAGATTTTAATAATAACAAATTATATTATATACAGTAGATTTTAATAATAACAAATTATATTATATACAGTAGATTTTAATAATAACAAATTATATTATATACAGTAGATTTTAATAATAACAAATTATATTATATACAGTAGATTTTAATAATAACAAATTATATTATATACAGTAGATTTTAAAAAATTCAACTACTTATTTTTCAAAGCATTTGTTTTTCAAAATATTTATTTTTCAAAATATTTATTTTAAAAACATTAATTGTTGAAAACAAATAATTTTTTTATGTTGTCCTCAAAAAACGAGCAAAATTTTTAAATTTCAAAAAATTAAAAAAATGCTGTAAAAACATTTAAAATAGCTGGTTGCACCCAGTCAAAATAGTTGACATTTATGCAGCTGTTAGATAAGTAACGTTGACTATAGAAAATTGGCTCCAAAATTTAAAATGGTTTAAGGATCAAGTTGGGTTTTCAATGCAGGTTTAACCAGGTTTTTATTGGTTAAAACTTTTCATCGAAACAAAGTAACTAATGTAATAAATAAAAAGCCTTTGCTAAAATCAACAATATAAGATATCAATGTTTATGACAGCTACCAACACAACTTCGATAATTTTTTTTTTCAAATATTTTTGAACTCCCAGCAAAATGACAGCAAGTAACTATTTAAGTTTGGAGTAAGTTAGTTAGAGTTAAGAAGGAGTTAGTAAGAAAGAGTTAAGAAGGAGTTAATAAGAAAGAGTTAATAAGGAGTTAGTAAGAAAGAGTAAGTAAGAAAACTGTAAATTGTATGGAGTCAGAAAAACAATGATGAGAGGGATTTCTAAAAATAATTTTTTAATAAACTAAAAACATAAAGATACGGGGAAGATTGAGTTTTGGTTGATGGAAATAATAGGTTTCTAAAGCTGAGAATATAGTAGTATTTGTAAAAAAAGTTGATGACCTTACAATGATGGGAGAGAGCCTAAGCTTGGTAAATAGAGCAGGACCAAATACATTTTGATGTGTTTCACCATCTTTTATAAACAAGAAAAAAGCATTATTAGATGTTTTAACTTAAATATGACAGCAGTCTTTCATACAAAAAAAACAAGAATTTAATAGCCTAAAGCAAGAACTATTAAATTGTGACAATCTAGTTAATTCATAAATGATGGTAAGGTTTTGTATATCAAAAATATTTTTTTTAAATATACTAAATTAATTAATTTAGAAGTGTCAAACTCATCAAAAAAACTACTCAAAAGCAAATTTTCCTGTTAAGAAATGCAAATCTTATTTTAAGCGAGTTTAGGAAAACCAAACCTTTATAAGTCAACGCATGTTCTAAAACCTCCATGACAGAATGACATTAAAATCACATAAAAAACTTTAAAAATAAAATCAAGATAATCGCAGGAACTATTCAATTTTAGGCAAAACTTACTAATTAAAAATATCAAACTTTTTAACACAATTACTATATTTAAATAATTACTTAGAGGCAAGAAAGAAAAATACCAACCTTGTTCTAGACTTGCTAAGAAAAATACAATCTTTTGAGAAAAACAAATAGAAAACTACTCAAAACCAAACCCTCAGTAGTTGCATGTTGTGAAACCTGTAGCAACAGCCATTTCAGAATAAAATTTCTAAAATCACGTGACAAAAGTTTTAAGTTTAAAACAAGGTAACTAATGGAATTGTTCTATTTCAGGCAAGATTTAAAACTTGAAATGTTAATCTTGTCTGGTTCGAAACGAGCTCTGGACATATTTTCGCGTCACGGTAAGGAAGGAGGCGTGAACTCCCTGGTTAAATACACTTCCGCGGTGCTCTGTGACAAGACCGTTAAGTCTTCTTGGGACACCTAAATAACAAAGAAAAATTTAAAAATGTCAAACTTCTTCGATAAACTACTTAAAGGCAAGCAAAAATAATTTCTCTAATAAAGAAATTGTTTTCGCTAAATATTCGCTTAGTTTAGGCTTGTTCAGAAAAATACAACCATTTTATAAAAATAATCACAGACCTGCCCAAAGCCAAACCCTCAGTTGATGCATGTTTTTAAACCTATGTTAACAGCTATCACAGAATGACATCATTTAAATTACGTGACACAAATTTAAAAATTAACCAGGATAACCGCAAGAACTATCCATTCTTAGACAAAAAATTTTAATATCCTTAAAGACTTAAATTTTTAATAGCCTCACAAAAAACAAAAGGCGATGAGTATTTGGCTCAGATGGAAAAATTTAAAAGAAAACTAGGACTCAAAATGTTTTTTATCGAGAACAAAGAGATAAAAATCCCAATTGTTAACAATTCAGATGGTCTAAATAATCAAAATGGTCACCACCGGACACAAAATATAAAAAACTAATCAGATTCCTAAAAGTCATAGACATAAAAACAAGAGAAATACTGAGCAAAAGGAAAACCCTACAAAACAATAACAAGTATAAATTAGGCAGAGAAGCCCTTAACACACTTGCAAATAAAAGTATGATCACTTTTAAACTAACAGATAAATGAGGCAGCGGTTGCATAATGGACACCGAAGAGTATAAACTTAAAGTTATGAACATGCTAGAAGATCACATAACACACATCAGTTCCGCATCAACACGTAGTTGATGAGGAAACTGCCGAACTTCTGAGACCACCTTACCCTTACTGAAGTGTACTTTTTTACAGACTTCCTAAAGTACATAAAGAAGGGGTGCCACTCCGCCCTATTGTTTCATGCTGTGGGGAACCCACAGACTATTTCTTCCACTTCATCATATGATACATTCAACCACTAGCAGAAATGTTTCCTGTTCTCCTTTAAAGACAGGGCGGAGTTTCGACGTCAGCTGAGTGAGTAGGAATAGCCACATAAAGACTGCTGGTTAGTCACAGGTAACGTCACATCACTATACACAAATATCCCACAAGAAGAAGCAATAAAAACAGCGTAACCCTACCTCACCATGCATAAAGATTTTAAATATTCAACAGACGTCCTCCAACTTCTCCAGGCACAAGGATGCCTCCGCCATACGTTAATGTATTTATGGGAAGGATTGATGAAACCATCTTCAAAAAATTCCTAAACTCTATAAAATTTTACAAAGTTTTATTGATAACAACTTCTTTTCTTTTTCTGAAACGGAGGCGGATTTAGAAAAGGTTTGTGAGCAGCATCCACGACACAATCAAGTTCACCTTCAATGTTTCAAAAAACACCATATTGTTAATGGACCTCAATTTGAACGAAAACGAATATGGAGGACTCTCGACAAAACTCTATAAAAAACCCGCAAAAACTAACAGCTTTCTCCACTTCCAGTCTAACCACCCGGGACACAAGAAAGAGGAATCATTTACGGACAAGCACTCAGATTAAACAGGCTTGTCAGCAGCAGTACCGATCATGTGGGCAAACTAAGGAGCTTGGTCAAGAAACTATTTGTTAAAGGATAACCCTCTTAATACAATCAATTACAAAATAATGAAAGCACTTAAAATACAAGTGGAACTAATAAGTAACATAAATTTATACCAGTTGTCATGTCAAACGATACAACGGGATCAGAGTTTATAAAAATGGCACTAAAACATTGGATAATTATCGAAAATGATATAGAACTAAAATTTGGTCTTCCAAAAAAATCAAGAATAGTGTTTAAAAACAAAAAATCTATGAAAGGCAGAATAATATCAACCAGATTTATATACGCTAACCCGCACACAATATGCGATGATGCAATTGGTGAACATAGTTATGTAGCTAGGGAACGAACAAATATAGACTGACTCAGCTAATTTAAATTTGCAAACGCACTTTTTGTAAAAATATTTTTAAGAATTTAATTTTAAAAAATTAGTTTTTTTTTTTTTACTTGCACAAAAATTTTGACATGTAAAAATACATTAATAGTACAACCCAAAAGTGAACGGGTCCCATTGCGAGCGATAATAACCGTACTAAATTGAAATCTATTAATTTTTTTTACACATTGAAAATAAATATAAATGAGTATTTATAAAAACGAACGATCAAATTAAACTAAAACGGTACTAATGCTAAACACTTATTGTCAGGTAAATGCAATCAGGTTGACCAAAAAAAAAAAAAAAAAAAGAACCTAAAACAACTTAGAGGAAGACGAAATAAACGGATGGGTCACCTTCTTAGAAGAATCTTTCAAAGAGGAAGATGAAAAGAAAAAAAAACAAATACAAAAGTGACACAAAAAGTTGTTTAATTAACGAAAAAAAGAAAGAGGATGAGGAAAAAATGATCGATGAGCTCTCTGAAATTCTACTAAAAGATATCATCGAAACAGCTCTTGTTTGACACCACAATTGTAAAATACGATTTAATAATTGTAATGAACTTTTATTATTTGTAATAAATTTAAAAACAACACAAATTCTAATGGTTTAATTTTTGGGCTAAAAATGCAATTATGTAATAAATATCAAATAACTGGTATAATGAACCTTCATTACTTTTGTGTTTAAGCTTAAATGTAAAATCTACTCCTCGGTGGTTCTATATCTTCTGCCCACATTTGCGTAAAGATCTCTCTAACTCTGACACAATAATGCATTAAATTACTTCCTTCTCTGAGGCTGAACGGGCTCAACTTGCACATCGGATAAAGAGGCTTTTACTCTTTTTTTTTTTTTTTTTTTTGCCGTTTCCCATGTTTTCAATAGAGACGTATTATATTTATAAATATTGGGCGGATCAAGTAGAAGACATTGACTGTCATATCACCGAGCACAGTTTACATGTTGTTCGTGTTTATAAACAAAAAATAAAATATACACAAAACGTTATAACATAACTTTTGTCAAATAATAAAAATGACTTTAATTTTTTGTATTCTAATACAAATATATTTGATATATGTTTAACAATATATATTTAGTGTTAATGGAAGCGTTTTTTCTATTTTAAAATCACCTTTTATAAAAATATATAAAGTCTATTGTATTAAAATCTAATTGAAGTTAAGATTATTTTAGAATCTGTTTTAAACTTTTCTAGTGAGTAGTGTTCTTAACTGAACACTTTTTTAACTCGATATTGAATTCGATAAGAACTTATTTTTAAATTAATTCTCGAAATAATAAAGTTATTCTCTGAAAACTTTGTTGGATACTTATAAGATATTTTACTAAGATAAAATAAATTTAAAAACAACACACACTCTAATGGTATAATTATGTAATAAATATTATATAACTCGTATAATAAACATACATTACATGTTTAAGCTTTAATGTAAAATCTACTCATCTGTCCACATTAGCGTAAAGATCTCTCTTACTCTGATACGATAATAGTAGTATAATATGAGAGTTCTGGCACATTTTGATTTCGACCATTTTACTATCCACATTTTTTTCATATTATTTCAGGTTCATTTCAAATTGTAATTTACATATTTTTGATAAAATTCAATTTTTTTCTTATCAATCCTGATCGTTTTTTATGGGTCAATTCAATCTATAATTATCAAAAATCAAATTTTTTATAAAATTTTTCTATTTTATAAAAAAAATTATTCTATATTATAATTTTCTCAATTTTTTATTATCAACCCAAGAGTTAAACGAATCAGGATATCCATAGTTACATCAATTTCATCAACTTACGCATAAATGTAATCTAGCCTAAGCGTAAAAAAAAGCATGTCCTATTGAAATAAAACTTCCAGATTGACCAACTTCTTCATCACTAGAGGTTAATGTAACTACTAATCTCTTTCCAGTAGGAGCACTAGGCATGGAATCAGTAAAATTTCTGTAAAATGAGATTGTAGTTGTAGAACCAATTACACTACTTGATTGATACAATAGTCCAGATGATTCATTTGAAAATGAATTAATATTAACACTGTTCCACGAAGAAAGATAAAAGTCTTCTAAACCAGATGATGCGTATATGCATACACTATTATTATCAAAGCCAGGATATCCTACTGTTCCTTTTTTATCTCCATCATAAGGTGTCAATGTATTCATAACATAGTTCGTACTTGCTGGAGAATTGTATGCCACATACATGCGTACTCTAGATTCCCACCAATTTCCAGCTGTTCCAATTACATGCATTCTAATGTACTTAAGATAAACACCTTGACCAGCATTGTCTGTAGTGTCTAATAAGATATATTCTTTATCATAAGTTGTGGGATTAAATCTAAATTCTGTTGAGTATAATTTAATAAGTGACAATGATTTAGGTATTGATGTAGTCATTGTAATATGAGGTTGTATCCAATATGAAACGTTTTGTTTAGTATTACTGTATAATTGAATGACTAGACTTTCAGTAAATGGCATATCAAGTGTAATGTATCCTCCTAAATCATTAGCTGTATATACATTACAACCTTGAAAAGAGTTTGCATAAAATGGTCCACCAAGTGGTGCAATTAACATATCACAAGCTAAAGGAATATTATTATCTCCAATACTCTGTGTAGAAGTAGAATAATCTCCTATGCAAAGTGCATGATCTGCAAATACTCTAAGAAATACATTACCTGGAACATTGTTATTAAGATCTGATCCTTGGAATGCTAACCATAGTTTCTTAAGAAAACCAGGACCAGTCGCTTGTGTAAAAACTATTGCTGCATCAGGAAATGTAGATGGGTAAATAGTTTAGTATTTTTTTCCAAGGCACCTTAAACTTGAATTTGGTACTATTCCTAATTCATTAGGACTAAGTGAATTATTATCAACATAATTCTTTGTAGCAAGTTAGTTAGTAATTCTTGTAAGTTAGTAGGTTCTGCTACATTTATTAATTTATTAGAATTCATATCAATATTACTAGTTGCATTATTTTGTCCATCTCTACGAATGAACAAGTTATTAGCCTCAGATATTATTAAACCATTTAAATATACATCTGAAGTAGTAGTACCGAATATATCGACAGGCATTTTATATATAAAGAAAAAAATTACCATAGATTATTAATAATATTCTGAAAATAATATTCTGAAAATCATATCCTTCATCTAGTTTTTTCAAAACATATAAACACAAGTGTCCACAGAATTAGGTATTTCCAAATTGAACTCTTTCACTGTTGTAATAAACAGGACTTTTTAAATAATTAATAATTTCAACAGGAGGTGGTAGTCCATAAGAGTCTAAACTTAGTTTTTTATCACTGTCTTTGTACAAGCAAATCCAGTGAAATCCGTTTGTACTAGAATCTCCTGTATTTAATATTCCACATTCTTTTCTTTTCATATTTTTAGATCCTTCGGATCCATGCGGAGCTGGTAATTGATCTCTTACAAATACACCTCTAAAATTTTTTATTTTTAGTTTTTTTGCTGCTTCTATCAATTGAAAATTTGTAAGTGGTTCATTTGGTAGAATTATTCCTTCAACATTTATAAATTTGTTCATTTTATATATGAAAAATTATTGTATAAAATATTATTTATTCCAAATTTTTATAACTTCACGTTCAATTTCATTTTCTGGTTCTTTAAGGAATACATTTAAAGAATATTCTCTTCCATATAAACTAATAAGTAAATCTAAATAGTCAGGTGAAATGAAAAATTCTTTTAGTTCAGGTAAATGTAAATTTATATGACTCTTGTTTTATGATTTGTTTTAATATTTTGTAAGAAAAATCTAATTTATTAACATTATTTTTTAAACAACAACTTTGTTCAAATTTTATATTACCATAATTTATTCGTAATTCTAAAATTTGAGTTGTCTTATTATAACTATAATAGAGACACGAATCATTATTTATTTCTTCATATTCAGATATATCACCATGTACATTATAGTATTTATTTTTATCATAATATTCACTATAGTATTTCTTGTTATCCGTATACATTTTTATATATAGAAAAAAATATTTATTTTAATTCAATTTTTTTAATTTTTTTTCTTTATATAAAATAATTTTTTATAAGATAAATAGTTTTTTAAAATAATTTGTTGCCTTTTGCCTAACTGTTACGGATACGATTTTTGGCTTATTAATGAGATTATAGTGTCCATATGCTAATGTGTGAATTCCATCTTCTAATATGACTCTTTTATCATCTTCTGAACTTAAAGCTACTTTATTAATCTCTTTTGTAAAAACTTCATGTGCATGTGATCTTATAATATTCATTTTCCTAATGTGTTCTTTTCTATTAAGTAAACAATCTTTATAATCGTCGTGTGTTATGTAGTTCTTAACAACATTCTTTTTTACTCCTTTACATCTTTTTTTTTTTTTTTCCATTCATCTTATATGAATACAACTTGGATCTTAATCCTACAAATTCTTCAATTTGTTTTCCTGCTGCTTCATCTTTGAACATTCCAAGTACTTTCTTATTTAATCCAACTTTAAATCCATTATTAATTGCTGGGTGATTTGGATCAAATTCACTAGTATCAAATTTACTTTCAATATCGTTTTTAATATCTTCATAAAAATCATCTATTTTTATTTCGTATGCAAATGAATCTGTATCTGTGAATAATAGTTTTGCTTTATTAGAATATTTTTTCTTTATGTAATCATAATGAAATTCATACATTAGAGTTTTACTCAAATCTAATATACACATACCTAAGTAAATCGGTTTGTTATACTTTAATTTGGTTCTTTTCATGTGAATCGCTATTAAATTTTCATCAAATATCGTCCTACTTTCGTAGTTTGGTCTTGATGCTAATTTAACAGCTTCATCTCTGTTTGTAACTAATCTTACATCAACTCTTTTTTCAATGTTTTCCATTGCTTTTCTAAAGACTGAATTGTTCATGAGTTTAAAGAAATCTTTTTCAAATTCATTAGTTGCTTTAGTCCTTAGATTAGTATTAAGTTCGATATATTCGCTTAACCATGCGCTTTCTTCAAATTTTATTCCTCTATGAATTTTTGTTATCTTTAGTCCTAATCTTTCATATAATTTAAGATTTGTATAATGTATCACATAATTTTTCTTATTATTCAAGTTTGGAATTAATTTTTCAATTTTACCCACTTTTACTCTATCAGGAGCAAGTGGATAGTCATTATGCTCGTCATGAAGATGATCTGGATAATCTAAATCAACTTCAAGTATACATGGAACTGATTTCCAATTTTCCAATTCATCTTCATCCATCCATTTAAATCCATGTGTAGGAAGTGGTTTACTCATAGCCCATCCATATAGATTATTAGCATCTAGATATTGGATAAATTTTGATGGTTTAGTTTCATCATAATTATCCATATACTTATTATTAGATTTTCCTAATCTATTTGATATTGTACTGATTCCACCTCTTATTCCTTTTTGTATCATTAGTATCATATCATAATCACTTAATAGTTCTAACTCTACTTTTTTTTTTCTCAATGCAGCATCCCAAGCTAATCCTGGTGATGTATAATACCAAGCTGGATCTAACTTATAATTTTTCATGCAAACATCTCTAAAATTTTCAAAGACATCAGCTAGTAAAAGTACATCTGAAACATTATATAAGTTGTGATAATCTCTAAAAGATTTACAATGAAATTCCTCCCACACAGTTTGTGCATGTAAGTAAGCATCATCATTAATTCCTTCATCATTCAATTTAGAAAAGAACGATTCTTTTGGAGGTAGTTGTGATTCATTAAATTTATCAATAGAATCAACCCAATCATAAGGGTATATACCTTTTTTGAGTAATAAATCTAATTGTGTACCTGTATATAATTTTCCGATACTTTTACATTGTTCTTTTGATAAATTTTTTGATAGAGCATCTAAACTAGATGGCGTAAATCTATAACTATCTAAGAAACGAATCTCTCGCTTAATATCAATAGTTTTCCCCTCTTTATTAATAAACTCTCCAACTTTAATCTCTCTAGAAAAGCTGATATATTTTTCTTCATTGTTAGGTATACAGCTTAATTTACCTCCTGATAATTTCTTTATGAACAAGTGACTATCATAACCAGATAAATTATAAAATAGTACTGGAAAGAACTCTGGAATTCTATATTTCAAATTACAATCTCTGTGAGCAGCACCTCCGTATTTTGCAGTTAAATGACAATGATCTCGCACTCTGTCTTTTCCTAAATCTTTTTGACAAATATGACACTTTATTGCTGCTTTAAAGTCTTTCTTATTTTTACTTGTAAATATCATAGGCTTATTAAAATTTACTTTATTACAAATTTCTATGATATCTTCTTGTAACTTGTCAACAAATATTTGCACAATATCTTCATCTTCACTATATGCAGTATATGAAACTGGACTGCTTCTGTAAATACTCTCATCGAAACATTTAATATAGTAACAGAATGAACTTGGTATATGTTTTTGATACTGCTTCGTATAGGATACATCTGGATTTGGAGTACAAGTATTGATAGGTTTAATAAAACTTTAAAAGTCTGCATATATTACAAATGGTACTCTCATTGATTTAAAATAATGTTTAAAATACATTGTTGAACCTGGTTTTGGAAGTTCAATACGAACTGAATCATGTGTATTACAATACAATTTATGTTTAGATAATGATTCTTCAGAAATAAATCCTAATAAACAATTTCTACAATAGTGAATTGCACCATTTCTTTTTGATGTTTGTGATGAAAGTAATCTACTTAAATTATTTATTAAGCAGTAATGGTAGTTTTCACCATCAGATATTAACAATAAATCTATTAAATGTTGACTATTATTCTTTGAAATACGTAAAGGATAAACTGATGAATTCTCATATCCATATACATTCACACTTATATCTTGATTATTTTTCTCAAATTGTGTAACTTGTTTTAATGAAACTGGAAATTCTATTTTATTCCAATGTATTTTTTCAGCTTGAGTTATAAGATCTTTATCTATTCTTTGAGGATTATTATCTGTTGGATTTAATGCTCTTGCAATACACCACTTAAAGCATTGATTATCTTCATTTTGTATATTAATGATTGCTTTTTTAGCTGTTAATTTTTTATCAAGTGGAATATAAGATTTTGCTTTAAGTGGATTATACTCTATAATATTTATATCCATTTTTTTAATAGAAACAAATATCCAGTTTGATCCTAGCTGTTGAAACATTGAAAAAGTTTCTAAAATTTTAGACTTTGATGTTTCATAAATTTCATCTAAATTTGTAGATTCTAATATAACAGTACTATTCGTTGCAAATCTAGGAGTTGCAGTTATAGCATCTCCTGTAAAAATACTAGTTTTTTCCATTTTACAAGTGACAACTATATTAACTTTTGATCCTCTATTTTCATTTAGTACTTTAATTGCACTATTTTTAGCAACATTCATAAAAGATTCAAGATCATATCCTTTTATACCTTTAGCTGAATATTGTTTTGTCACATTCTTAACAGCTGATTGTGTCAATTTAAATTCCACTTTGCTTGTGTTCAAAGGATTTTTGTATATTGTAGAGTAAACTAGAGATTTTATTGATTCTATTTTTCTTTTAATCTCAGATCCTGTATCTTCTACTTTTTTCTTAATCGGATCTGGTACATATGGTTTAATCCATTCTACAACATCATTATAGCTGTTGACAACATACGATGATACATTTTTTATAGATGTAGTCAGCTTTGAAAATAATCCAGGTTGTAAAATAGGAGCTGATGATGGGATTGATTCATCTATTAAAGGTCTTTCATATTTATAAGTAGGTGCGAAGAACCCTTTCGGTTCTTCATCAAATCGAATTAGGTCTGAAGGAACTGATCTAACTGGAACTGGTTCATTTAATAATGCTTCTAATAATTCATTTTTTCGCATATTAAAATAATTTTTAATTTTTCGCTTTTTAGCGATTTGTTTTAATTCTTTCACCGTTTTATTTTCCATTTTATATAGCAAGATAATTTTTTTTAATTTTCATTTTCTTTAAATCAATTTTTCAAAATACGTTTCCTTGTTGATATTTCATATGTAAAGTTTCATATGAAATATTATTATTTTGTAAACATTCATATGAAATATTATGAACATATATTTTTTTAAATCCTTATATTATTATATATTTTACAACTCATCATCTGATTCACTACCTAAATCTGAATCGTTCATTATACTCGTATAATTAGAAATCTTTTTTACAATAAGTACTTCTTGAAGTTTAACTTGTATTGACTCTAGCATCCAACAGCTTCACATCTTTGATTGATATAATCATAAGGTGAAGCTATAACAAGTGATCTTACAGTATCCTTAGGATCTACTTTGCATTGATCCTTAGGATCTACTTCACTTTTAGTTTTTCTACGACGGAAAACTGTAGTTATTTCTAACTCTTTATTACTTGTAAATAACTTTTTAATAGCCATTAAGCTTATCATTTTTAAAATCTCTATTTTCACATACACCATATGAAAAAGAAGGTAATGTTTTAATGAGAACAGGACCAGAACCTGTTGGATATTTATATGCGAGTTGTAATTTTTGATATGGAACTGGCTTATCAGCTTTGAATATATCTTTTACATATAAATTGTTAATATCAAATGAATCAATTGTTATAAATGCCATTATTTTTTATATATCAAGATTTTTTTTTTTAATTTTTTTTAATTTTTTTTTAATTGTTCAGAATTTGATATTTCAATCTTATAACCATTATCAATCTTACCATCACGCATTTCAAGATATCTATATCCATGACCAGTTTCACGCATTGCGCTGTATAAAGATTTATATACTGTTTCTTCACCTGTTTCCATGTTTGTTAATTTAATAGTGACTGGTTTTTTCTTAATTGTTTTTAATCTTTCATATTTTGGATCAATTTCTTTTTTCTCTTCTTTTACTTTATTTAATCTAGGCCTTCCAACTGATCTTTTCTCATCTTTTACTGGATGTATTCTAGGTCTTCCAATGGGTCTTTTCTCATCAGTTAATTCTGTTGCTTTTGACATGATTGCATCCTTATCAATCAAACCATTATCTATAGCAAGCATTTAATAATGTTACATAATTTTTAGATGTTTGTGAAATGTTATTTTTTTTTAATAAATTTTGCAAAGCTTTCCTTGAATAATACATTTTTATTATATAAAGAAAAAAAACTTAAATAATTTTCAAAAAATTTAATTTTCAAAAAATTTATTTAACATCAAATTTATTACCATCTAATACAAGTGTCATCATCTTATCAGATATTACAATAGCATATGCTTGAGTATTTGCTGGTACAGTTGTATTAAAAAATGCTTTAACTTGTAGTTGTACTGTAGCTGATTTTAATTTTTCTGATTGTTTGCTAACATCAAAATTAAATATTGGGTATAAATCTTTATAGTCAGAAGTAGTTATATTGCTGTTTGCAATCGTTTCATTCATTCCATAAAATCTTTCTTTAAACATTGATGCATCTCTATAAATTCTTGAAAATTGCTGATTTGGAAATGAACAATAATAATCAAGGGCAGGATATTGGATAGTGCTATTATTATAAATAAGGTAAATATTTTTCAAGTCACAATGATCGAATAATGCTGAATTGACAGTTTGGTCTCCGCTATTTCTATTTGTTTAAAATCCGACAATAACGTATCTTGGAATTTCAGCACAACTTAATTGCCAACCAAGTATAGTAGCTTGTTGAACAGTTGTAGTATCACACTGTCGCATTCTAAAACTTAATGGGGCTTCCACTTTTCTTTTAATTTCATTATCAATTTTTTTCTCTTCTTCAAACGATGGTTTCACACTTGGAATAAACAATGCTATTTTAGTAAGATTAACTTTTCCTGCAGCTGCAGCAGAAAGCCTAAAAATTGCAGGATTATCACTTTGTCTTGTAAGAATTATTGTATGTTTAAGTCCATAAATAACTTTATCGTAGTCATCACAGAATCCAAAAATGTGTCTTAAAGGTATGCAAAATGAAAATGTACCGTTTGTAGTTGGACTTTTAATTATGTATTGTTGTCTTGTTGCAAACCCTGTGTTATCAGTAGCTACTGCTGTTGATGCAGTATCTTTATACCACAATTGATTTAATCCTTGCGCTAATTGAAAGTCATTTGCATAATTAAGCAACCCTAGCATTGTAGTTGCTTGACCTGGATTATAAATAGCTTCTATATCTTGGTTTCCTAATTGGCATGATATTTTAGAAAATAATTGCATAAGACCATTATTTGTAAGAGCTACTTGATCTGCATCAGAATAAGCTGATCCGTCAGCAAGTTTAACAAGTTGTCCTTCAAATAAGAGATACGCTTTAGATGGAAGTGAAAACAAATTTTGTTCTGGAACGACAATTTTTATACCTCCAAAATTTAGATTTGTTCCAACAATGGGTTCATATTCACTATCTTCACATCTTTCAATTCCATTATCTATTACTGGAATTTCTGTAAAATTAAATACTTCAGAAGTCGTGATTTTATTTTTTTATATACAATATAAAAAAAAATTTTTTTTTAATTTACAATTCTTAAAAAATGATATATAAAAAATTTACAAAAGCTAAATTTACAAAAGCTAAATTTACGAAAGCTAAATTTGCGCAAGTCGAAGTCCACGTCCCATTTTAACCAGATCTTCTATTCTTACAGCATTTTTATTTGAAACTTTGCATAAGCAACCTTTGCACGGTACTTTTTTTACTTCATCTTCATTATTTAGATCATTAGACCCAGATGCTATCAAATTTGAAAGTATTTCTTTACTTTTTTCACTAATAACAGGTTGTGAAGCTATTTTTGAAGATGCTTTTTCAATTCATTGTTTTCTTTTTTCAACTGCAGCATTTGTAGCAGCTTCTATCGCTGATTTTGAAAGTTCTTTTCCTGCTGATTTAGCAGCAGTTATTGCAGTTTTTCCTAAATCAGTAGCAGCCATCTTCTTCAACATATCTGATGACACTCTTGATACACTTGATGATGCTGCTCGTTTAAATAAATTTTTTATTATATCGAATATACCACTTCCTCCAACAACAAATATTTTTTTATATCTCTTATTATTAACAGTTAGCATTTTTATGTACTATATATTTTTTTTTATAATGAGATATAATTATAAAAGATTTTGTATTGCTTTATACTGTTCATTATCTATTTCATTTTGTCTTAATAATTCATCACAAATTGCAACACCTTCATTTCTTGCTCCAGTGTTACCTGCTTTCCATGCAGCTATACACAAATAAAGCCGATCAATTAATGCATCAGGGTCACTTGGAAGAATTATAGTTTGTATTCTACCTTCAATTCCTTTTCCTCTTAATTTACGTTTCCTATTTTCTTTTATATTTTTCCAAATAGGAGATATTATTTCTCTGTATTTTACACTACGAGAAGACTTTGGTTTGTATGGTTTTTCAGAAGTAATTGCATCTGTTTGTATTAATATATCTTGATATTTTTTAAGATCGTCTTCATTATATACTCCTTTATTAGGATTAAACTTTACTATCAATTCCCAAAGGCCAGGAGTACCATATATTTTTCATCATCAATAATTATATCGTTATCATTAATATGTATTGGTTTTTTTCCAATATAAAATATACCATCTTCATCACGTATCCCAAATGTAGTGTCTGTAGATTTTTTACTATTAGAATACATTTTTAGATAATCTGTTGCAATTTTTCCTAGACTCATACCATCTTGACTATCAAGACTATCTAATCCTGACTGTACATTAGTTTCATTTAAATCATTCTGCTTTACTCTTTTTTTATTATCTAAGTAATCTTTAACAATTTTATCCCTTATTTCAGGATCTTCGATTTTTATAAATGGCATTTTGCTTTTTTATAAATAAAGATAAAAAACGTAAAACGTTATGTTTTAACGTCTACATTTTTTCTAAATTTGTTTTGGAGTATATTAATTGCTTCATCTCTTCCTTGTTTAATGAATGATTCTTTAGTTTGTTCATTCATTAATTCTTTCGAATTTGTTCTAATTTGCTCAAGCATAGCTTTAAATTTTTCAAGTTCACTAAGTATTAGTTTAAATTCATTGTCATCTATATTTCCATCTACTAAAGCTTTAGAAATATAGTCACTTATTGCATTTAGTTTTGAATCAGCAAGTACTTTAATCTTTTCATGCTTTTCTGCTTTTAAATTTAATTTTTTATTAACTTGTCCTCCTATCAATGATAAAACACCTGCTCCTAATGCTGCACCTTCACATGCAATAGCTACTGGTGCTGCAACTATTGTTGCTAAAAAACCGATTCCAATAGTTCCAAGTGCCATAGTGCTTGCTAGTAATGAATAATCAATAGCTGAAATTATTTTTACAGCTCTATGGTACTTTTTACTTAACATATTTCTCTTTTCTCTCTCACTCTCTATTTCTTTTTGAATCTCACTAATTTTGTTTAGTCGATATAGATGTGCACTAATAATCTTATTTTCTTCATCAGGTGCACTTGGAAGGTTTGGATATAACTGATTAATATTTTTATCTTGTATGTCTGAATAAATATTACATATCTTTTTGCAATTAAACTCCATTTTAATAAGTAAAAAATAATTTTTTAAAAAATAATTTTTTTTAAAAAATAATTACAATAAATTCACAAAACACAAACTATCCCCTTTTTTAATCAATAGATCAGAATCAGAATTATTAACAACATTTATCATAATATCATCAACAGTCTCTGATATTACAGAGTTTTGCAAACTTAACATTTTTCGTTTAAGTTCTTCTTTTAATGAAACTAACACAACACTTTCATTAACTACAACACCAAACTTTAAAAGAATATATTGATGTGATAGAGATTTTATTGTAATGTCTTGTTGCGCAAATATTTCATACTTATTATTATCTATTAATACTGAAGGATGCTCTAAATCTTTGAATATCTTTGCGTATACTTTAGAATAATTAAATTGTTTTGGAGGCTCACGTGGTATATTACCTAAAATATGTAATGGCATTTTATTATATAATGAAAATAAATTTTATAAATCATAAAAGTATATTCAAAAATGGAATATTAGCAAATGGTGAATTTGGTCCTAATAATAAACCTGATCCTGTTGATGTATATCCATTTCCACTACGTAAGTACAATCCATCACCTATAGAACTACCTTTACTCCATGGTCTCAAATATAAACCATTTCCTGCAGCAGTCATTTTAATTCCTTTTCCATTTTTTTTTAAGTACACAACACCCCTTCCAGCAATTTTATCAACCATAGCTGATCCAGCTGCTGAACCTACTTCTGCTAATAAACCTGATGTAAGAGCTGGAGCAACGCTTGATACTAAAAATCTTCCAGCACTAGCAAGGAAAGGTAATAGTGCTCCTAGAAATCCACCCTCTATTTTAGAATTGTGAATGAGTTGTGCTTTACTTAAATTAATTATCACACCAGTACCATGTTCATATGCTTTCATAATTTTATTCAATTGCCTTTTTGTTACTGCTAATACATGATCACCATTAAGATCCGAATGAGCTAATTTAGTACTAGCTCCATAACCACCTTCATCAATTACTTTTTTAATTTTTTTCAATTGCCCTTCTGAAATATTTACTTTAATATTAGTATAATTACTCATTTTTATATGTAAAATAATTTTTTTCAAAAACTACGAAAATTATTTTACGACTTATCTACTTCTCTTATATGAAATCTAATAGTTACTTTTTCTCCTCGTAAATCCAAAAGATTTCCAGCTTAATCAACCAATGTAGTTTGCATTTTTGCGATTTTTTTTAGTATTAGTGGTGAATAAGTTACGTAATTCGGCTTTTCAATAATTTTATATTCAGGACCTACATTTGGGAAAAATGAATATATAACGTTACTAGTTGCTCCATTTACATACGATGTTGATATTATACTGCTTGTTACTAGTATACTATTAACACTTAATATGTTTAATATATTAGTTGATATATAGTATCCAGCTGAATATATTCCACTGTCAAAACCAAAAATACTTCTAATTGAATTTGAAGTTGTAAAATCAACTTTATAACCACTTGCAATAGTTAAATTTGCATTTAATGTATTCTTATTTGCTACAATTGTAATATTTGCAACTGCTGAAGTTGCATCACCGTTTAATATCATAGTCGATTGTATGTAATTATTTATATCAACAACTTCATAAGATCCAACTGGAATGTTTATATTCTTCCAAGTTAATCCATTATCTGTGCTATATCTAAAATTATTGTTTGAAGAATTAATATTAGGAAAACTGTAAGATGTATCTACACGAAATAGAGCCATTTCATATTCTCTGTCTTCTCTAAATTCAATAATAGGGCTAAAAGTAGTATTTAATAAACTACTATTTCCGCTCACTAATAAACATGTCATTTTTATATAAGATTATATTTTTTTCAAAAATTAGGTATTTAAAAACAATTTAATCCATTTCTATATTTTCCATAATCTTTCTTAGAGGATAGATCTATAACAACAAATCCATGAGGATCTGTCCATGCTTTATTACAAAAATCTTTAAACTCATCTTTTTCCATATCACTTGAAACATGATCATTATATATATGATTTAAATTTTTTGAATCTTGCGGAAATAAGCAAATAAAATTTGTATTTTCTCGTATAGTTTGCCTAGGTAACATAAAATAATTTTGTGCAAGATAGAAACAATCTACATTACTATGTCTTCCTCGTATATAATATTTTTCACACTTATTTTGCTTTGTTAATTGTAAATCATCAAATATCATCAAATTATTCTTACGAATATCTAGATCTTTAGGATCTGGTACATCTTCCGTTTCAAAAAACTTACACTCTATATCTGTTTTCTCATTTAAATTTTTTGAAATATCTTCAATTACAAGCGCAGGATTTGCATTTGACTTTTTTATTTCATCTTGTAGATTAAATAGTTCTAGAATAACTTCTTTTGGCAATTTTTTTTCAAAAGATTGTTGTAATATTTTGTATTCTGGTTGAAAAAGAGACTTTCCAAAAACTTGTAAATTATTATAATCTAACCAACCAGGTCTTAAAAGTAAATTCAATAATAAAGTAGTTTTTCCACAACCCGACTTTCCAACAATAATTCCTCTTATACTCCTAGGAAGCAACTTATTATTATTTCTTTTATTGTTATTCGCATTCCATGACAAATCTATAATATCCATTTTTTATACATCAAGATTTTTATATAAAAAATTTTTTATATATATAAAATGATGTACTGCGTTAAATGTAGAAAAAAAAAACAAATACACTAAACTTGCAAAATGTCGTGAGTAAAAACAATAAAAATATGCAACGTGGAAATTGCGCTATTTGTGGAAGATTAAAAACTCAATTTGTATCCTCAAAAAAAGGAGGAGATTTAGTGAGTTCGATTAATTCAGCAACACGTAAAATAAAACTACCATGGCGAACTACCATGACGAACTTGCAAACGAACTTCATAGACCAGTTATAAAGCATTTTAGAAAACGAAAAGTAATTGTCAATGGAATCGATGAAATATGGGCTGCTGATTTAGTTGACATGCAATCTTTCTCCAAATTCAATGACGGTATAAAATAATTACTCATGGTTATAGATGTATTTTCAAAGTATGGATGGATTATTCCATTGAATAACAAAACTGGAGTTGATGTTACTCATGCTTTAAATAAAATATTTGAAAAGAGAAAGTGTGAAAAATTGTGGGTAGATAAAGGTAAAGAATTTTATAATAAGCATGTAAAATCGTTAGGGATAGATAGGGATATATTCAACCGAAAATGAAGAAAAAAGTTGTGTAGTTGAACGTTGGAATAGGACAATGAAAGAGAAAATGTTTAAATACTTTTCAGCTAATTCAACTAGAAGATATATTGATATTTTAGATGAAATGGTAAATAAATACAACAACACAAGACATTCTTCAATTAAAATGACACCAGTTGAAGCTAGTGATAAAAAGAATAAAAATATTGTTTGGCTCAATCTAAACGGAAATGCACGATCTGAGAAAGTACATCCCAAGTTTTTGATAAATGATAGAATCAGGATAACTAAAAAGAAGTCAACATTTGAAAAAGGATACACACCAAGATGGACTGAAGAAGTTTTTACTATATCAAAGATTCAGTACACAGATCCTCCAACTTATAAAATAACTGACTATAATGGTGAAGAAATACATGGTACTTTTTATGAGCCAGAACTTCAAAAATCAAATCAGGAAATATTTAGAATCGAAAAAGTGATTCGTAAACTCAAAAACAAATCATTTGTAAAGTGGTATGGATATCCTGATTCGTTTAACTCTTGGGTTGATAATAAAAAATTGAGAAAATTATAATATAGAATAATTTTTTTTATAAAATAAAAAAAATTTTATATGAAAAAAATGTGGATAGTAAAATGGTCGAAATCAAAATGTGCCAGAACTCTCATATTATACTAGTGATAATGTATTAAATTTCTTCCTTCTCTGAGGCTGAACGGGCTCAACTTGCACATCGGATAAAGAGGCTTTGTTTGAACATCCTCATTACACATATATTTTATGACTACACACTCTGGGGGAGAAGATGCTTGGAGCCAACAACTTCTTCTTTATTATTATGACTACACATGTATCTGTACTACTTATTTGTATTTTAATAAACTTATTGTTATATTTTTTCTATTTTTGTTTGCTCTACTCTCTTTAAATCACTTTACATATTGTATACATATAAAAAGACATTGACAATAATTAAACAACTCTAACGATTGACAACATAGAGACAACCTCTCTTAACATACAATGTAATATCTAACTTTAAAATAAAAAAATTTTATTTTCAAGTTTTGTTTTTATTTTTGCTGTTAACTTATTTTTTATTACAAAATAAATTAACAACAAAAATAAGCAGATAATTATAAAAATAGGAACCAGATAAAAAGAGATTAAAAACAGGGTGGAGATCCGAAACAATCTCCATCCTGTTTTTAATCTCTCAGGGTGAGACGCTGTCGGTGACAATTCAAAAGAAAATGCTGTTGTATAAAAATTGAGGAACACTTGGTGATTCTTTGCAAAGAGTGAATAATTTTTTAATGACTATTAATCAGCTTTGCATAATATTTTACGTTGATTGAACGTTGTATTTTACGTGTGCAACACGTTATATTTTACGTTTGCACGACGTTATATTTAACTTTTATTGCAGTTAAAATTATTTGTTTAATATCTTAGTATAAATATAAACACATTAAATTTTACATATTTATGCGCATATGTAATTGTTAATATATACTCATTTATTATTTTTATTATTATTATTTTTTTTTTGCCGACAAGAGACACCTGCTGCTGAAACCGGGCTTATACAGGGCCCTAGAAGGCGGTACTATTAGGGAGCCGAAACACCGCGTATGGCCCACTAAAGTCGAAGCCAAGCAGCGTCAACTTAATGGTTGATCTCCATTTAACGTACGGAGTGGACGGATCGCTTTGAGATTTCCGAACGTATAAGGAGTCAACGAAAACCGACTACGCTAAGAACCTCTTTCGACTGTCACCTTTTTGATCTAATGCTGTTTCTGCTTTCCAACAACACCGTAACCAGTTGAGAGATGGTCCAGAGCCAAAACATGAACAGATACTTGATATTAGAAAACACTTGATCTTAGAAAAGCGATATATATTTTATATTTATTATTTATATCATTGTTTTATATTATTTATATTTATTATGTATATTTTATATTTAATATATATACTTAACCATACTTATTTCAACCATTTTGATGAATTAACGTTACCCTTGTACAAACCTGTACGCTATCGAAGACCCTCTTCCCCCTCCGCACAAGTACGCATTATTTTTTCTTCAAAATAAAGTCCACCCTTCTTCCCTTTCCCCAACGCGTAAAAATTTCAAAGCATTGAAAACAAAAAAAAAAACTTTAGTTTATTTGACATTTCTCTGTACTTAATTTAAACTTAAAATGTTACTTAATGTACTTATTTAAATCTTAAAACGTTACAATACATTTTAACATTTTAAAAGAAATGATAAAAAACAGTTTTCCGTACAGCAACTAAAAAAAAAGCATTCAAAAAAAGTTGGCTTTTATTTGACGTCTTTTTGCTTCTTATCTCACTACCAATCAAATTACGTTGCGAATAATAAACAGTATTATTTGTCGCACGATTTCTTTTTTCTCTCATTATTTATAAAAATCTTTTTGAATAAAGTCAGAAAAAAAATTTACAATACTGATTCCTTACACACGTGAAATTCAATGTTGTAATAAATATAAAAAGTGAAATCAAGTTTAGGAATGATAGTCAAACCGCGTACGTGATCACTGTCTTTAACACCCCTCACCCCTTGTACGCGTTCGTAAGCTTTTGGGTAACCCCCACTCCCCCACACCTGCGTATGTACTTTGTGGATGGCCTTCAATAAACCCAATTAAAGATACATTAATTATGTTTGTTTTGCTTGTGCCTTGATATTTCAGATTTTCAAAATCACCAAAACCGAAGTTCTCGATGATTTTGAAAACCTTTTTTATGATTTATTATTACAATTTTTAACTATTTTTATTCACAAAGTAAATCAATATATGTTATTAACTATTTTTATTTTATACAATATAAGATAAAAAATACTTTATTAATAGTTTCATAATATCAGCATTATTTAAATTTCCAAATTTGCCAAGTGCTCTGTTTCTAATCAACAAACAGTAGGAACCAGATCCCCTAAATATTATGTAAATATAAATTTTATATAAACTTCTAAATTTTTTTTTCTGTAAGTATATCTGATAAATTACTTTTTTAGTTGTCATGTAAAAAATTTTCTAACTTTGAACATTTATCAAAACACTATTTTAACAAAACACAGTATTTGGAATACTTGGATTATCATATTACTAGTATCACGTAAGTTAATACAACACGCCCCGTGTCCTGCTGCTTTGTAAGAACCCATTTTCTGGGCTAAAACTAGGAGTAAGAAATGCATTATTACAACAAGAATACGATAAATTGCAAAAATTAAATAAATACATCCAGTAAGAAATATTAAAAAGATTTTTTTTTTACTTAAAAATACAAAAATATGTTTGTGTCTGTTAATTCAAGTAAATACAGTCTAACTATATTTTAAAACAGTTTATTGAAGTTATACTTTTCACATTTTCATCAAGAACTATGTTCCACAGACGAGGTCCTCTATATGAAATTGAGTAATCAGATGTTTTAAGAGTTGGCTAAATTAAAATTATGGAGAGAGTACCTCGTTAAGTATTTATGATTAATTTTTAGAAATCGGTTATTAAAGGATTTTGGAAGCATTTCATTTTAATAATTAAACATGAATAACAAATTTTGGAACACGTTTAACTCATAGACATTAAGAGTTTTAATTTCCCGGAGTAACGGCTTGGACGGGGCGTATTGATGCACATTACATATAATTCTACTGGCTTGTTTTTGTTTAATATATATATTTTTCAATGCTGAATGGCAAGTACTTGCCAAAGCAATGTTACAATAGCTTATGTAGCTATGGATAAAAGAGTAATATAAATCTATTAAACATTTCTTATTTAGTAGTTTTGTTTTATGCATAATGCCTTTAATTTATGAAATTTTGCTTTCAACTAGTGTAATATGATTTTTCTAATAAAGATGTTCATCAAATATTATTCCTAAGATTTTAAGTGGTGAAACTCTTACTTTACTATACTGTTATTTATTATTAACGGAGGAAGTTGCAGAGACAAGTCATCGGATTTAGATTGGTGATGAAATAAAATGTACTTAGTTTTACTGATATTCAAAGAGAGTTTGTTTGATTTAAACCAGTCGTTAAGGTTTTCCAGCTCACGATTTACTGTAAAGAAAATTGTTTTTGTATTGAAATGGATATAAAAAAATTAGTGTCATCAGCAAAAAGAACAAAATTAAGCATGTTTGAAGATAGGTAGATATCATTTACAGAAATAGTAAGGGTCCAAGAATTGAGCCTTGAGGAGCTCTGCAACTTATTGTTTTTAACTTTGTACACGTTGAATCATGAGATACACCTTGATTTCTATTTTAAGTTAACTTTGCAGCCATTTTAAGTTGCTATTTATAACTCCATAAGTTTCTAGTTTGTACAAGAGAATTTTATGATCAACAGTGTCAAAAGCTTTTGCCAAATCGATGAACAAGCCAAGAGTACAACTTTTTTTAGCAAACCCATCCAGAACTTGATTGGCTAAATCAGTTACTGCATGATGTGTTAAATACTCTTTTTTGAAAACCAAACTGTTTGCTGAATAAGATATTGTGTTTTTTAAAATAAATATACAGCCTGTTATACATAATACGCTCATGCAACTCTGAAAAACAAGAAAAGATAGATATAGGTTTGTAGTTAGATGTTATAGAATCGTCGCCATTTTTGTATACAGGACTACTCTTGCTATTTTTAATTGACAAGGAAAAATATCAGTTGTTATTGAGAGATTGAAGATAATTAAAAGAGGTAATTTAATAACATCAAAAACAGCTTTAACATTAATATCATCAAACCCGGTACTTTTATTTATTTTAAGCGCATTAAAAGATGCTTGAAGTTCATTTAGAGACAGTTCTGACTCATCCATTAGATAGTGAATTTTTTTAAATAGGATTGGAATGTTTTATTTTCAGAAGTTATACCTGCTGCTAATTTTTTTCCTATGTTTATAAAAAATTTGTTGAATTTTTCACCTATTTTTTTTTTATCAGATATTTGTTTGTTCAAGTTTAGTTTTAATCTATTTGGAACAATGGCGTTTTTTTGTTATTGTTTTTTTCCTGTAACTTCTTTAATTATTTCCCATGTCTTTTTACTACTTCCTATTGAATTTCTTTAAAATGGCCCTGTCTTTGGCTCTTGGTTGAGTTAAGGCTAGAGATGGTGTCTCAAAAAAATACTCTTTTTGGGCAAATGTTAACTCCATCCAGCTACTGTTTCGCAGAAGGCTTCCAAAGCAAAGACTTTAGGAGTAAGGAAAATCTGCTTACTCCTAAAGCCTTGCGCCCTTTTCTTTATCTATTAGGCTGGTCTAGGTGTAAGCCTGTATTATTATATTATTTCATGCCTAGGATGATGAATCTTCTGTAAAATATCAGAGTATTAATGGTGCCATGAAATGGTGTCCCTGGTAGTGCTTTTGAAATTCCATTGTTTTGGCTACATAAGAAGTAAGGAGTTAACCCTTGGTTACAACCTTCGGTTATTTAGCAGGACTAAGGCAAATGCATATCTAATTGCTTGGGATGCTGTGCTCAATTTTTTAGGGTATCTAGTTATACCTATGATTGCGTAAAGTACCTCTTTAATTAATCACCTAGCTTTTATTTATTTTTTATCATTCTTTTTTTTCTAAGGCCAATGTCTTTAGTGGCTCTGCTTCACGGGCTGATTTTTGTCTCTCAGCATATGTGTGCGGCTATAAACTCTAAACTACTTTGTAAATCCAGGCAGTTGTAGAAACATTTATTACTTCTACTTGTATTTTTATAAAGTGTAGCATGAGGATCTACTCCGTCACCATGCCTAACATGGTGTAGCTGGAAAAGATGATTAAATCATTTCTTGTTAACCGTTGTATCAAAGTCATTCTTGAAGGCTTGCAATCTTCATTTCTAGTTACTTCTGTAGTGCTGCAAGGCTCAGTCTTTGTTCCTGTGTTGTTTTTTTACCTAAATTAACGATCTGATTGTTGTATTGGATGATATCCAATACAACAATCAATCTTACTCAATACTCGTCTATAAATGTTTTTTTGTTTATTATTTGTTTATTAACCAACATTCATACTACACTCTCCTTATCTTCCTCTTCTGTATATATGTATTTGTATAACTCAACTATCTCTCAGTCATCTAAATCTTTGTTTATTCTTTCCTGTCTATATATATTCCTCAAAATCGCTTTATGGTTCATATATCCAAACGCTTCACTTAATTGGTTTGTTTTTAAACACTTTACCCGTGAATAAGCTTACTTTGTTACAGATCTCTTATAATATAATCTTATAATCTCTTATATAACAGCTTGAGGCTAAGATTGGGGCTTATTACCCACTGTCTCATTGTGGTAATATTGCATCCCTTTTTTTATAGCAACAATGGTTGCTCCTTACATAAGTATATCTCTAATTTCCTCAACTCTTGCTTGACTCCTCATTCAGCAAAGTAGCATTCTTTTACTCTATCTGTTTCTTCATGCTCTAAAAAATTTTTATTTATCTAGTTTCTTTCCTCGCACATCAATGCTTTGAAATTTTCTACCATCTTAATGTTTTCCAGACTTTTACTAACGACAACTTTTCAAGTCTGGGGGCTTAATGATAAGATGAATTTTGTCTTCTTCAAGCCCCAGTCATGTAAATATTTGTTTTTATAAATTACGAGTGTAAATTATTTTCAATCGGCAAATACAATAATAAAAAAAAAAAAAAAAAAAAAAAAAAGTCCTCTGTCAACCGTTTCATTGCTTAAACAATATTCTTTTTTTCTAGTAGCTTCCAAGCTTTTCAGTTGCAGAAAAAACCTGAGGCGAATAAGGAAGCGATTATACCAACAATCTGTGAAGCAATCGTAACAAGCAAGAATTTTAAAGACTTTGAAGCAGTGAATAGTTTGGGTGAAGAGTGCTTGTCATAACTAACCTATAGCGATTCTAATCCATATCTGTTTCCTTTACTGTATTTAGTAATAAATGCTAGAAAACAATTAAGATTAGAGTCAGCTTCATTTAAAACTCAATGAATGGGATAGAAAAAGAAAACATGATTCAGAAATTGAAACACTGCGCGAGTTATTAGTAAAAAGGTATTAAATTTGCTGAAAATTCTTAAACATATTTGTTAGCAAGCTATTTACTATTTTATCAGCATAGATGATCATTTAGCATATAACAAGTTACATTGGTGAAGAGTCCATATTTTACAAGTTATGCGTAATATTGATGTTATGATTATTTTTTTTTAACAATTAATGCAGCTTTAGCAGCTGTGGCGCAGCGGTTGCGCACTTGCCTCAGAAACAAAGGATCCGTAGTTCAAACCCCACCTTTGGGCAAGTTTTGCGACATCGGTAAGGAACGAGGTGTGAACTTCCAATTAAATGTTTATCCGTGGTGGTCTGTAATAAGAACGTAAGGACTTCTTGGGGCAACTAAGTAAAATTATAAAAAAAAAAAAAAAACACAGATGTGATATGTATGTTTTAAAGAATCAAAGTATTTTTATGTTTATATTTTTGTGTCAATATTTTTTGCTGCGCTTTTTTTTATCAATTTTTTGCTGCGCTTTTTTTTATCGCTTTAATCGTAAAAAATAGCATACGAAAGCGTGTATACACTTCTAAGTTTGAAACTCTTTGTATTATATTGTATATGTTTTAATGTATTTTTTATCATTTATAGTGTGCCATGAAGAGCACCAAAGTGAGAAAAATAAGTTGTTTCAAGGCTAACTCATTGATATGAGCAGCACGACTTCAAGACCGGATATATAGATTTTCAATCAGAAATCTGAACATCTATTTGTACTCATTACTAATAACGCATTTAAAAAAACCATACCTTTGTAACAATCTTTATAACAAACATTTGTAACAATATTTGTAACAAACATAAAACGATAACTCATGGAGCTTCTTTAATTAGATATTTTAAGTATTCTCAAATAAGTTCTTTTTCTGAGAGTGCTATTGAAGCCAGAAACAAGGGAAGCAAAACTGCACGAGTTTGTCATGCACGTCTAACTTTCTTGGGAGAAATACAAGGGATACAGCTAATTATGTGTTTGTATCTTTTGATATGTACCTCTATTGAGTGTTTTTTTGAATGTTATGCTATTGTTAAAAGTTTTGACTATTTTTGTTAGACTGTTTTTGTCTTTTTTATTTTAATTTTTTTTTTGGTACAGAAATCTCAATAAAGTTTATAATAACAATTCAAAGTATTGTTGTTTTTTGTTTTTAAAAAAATTTTTAAATAATTTAATTAACTTTAACTAGCAATTAACTAATCTAGAAAGATCTGGTATCTAATCTAGAAAGATCTGGTAACTAATCTAGAAAGATCTGGTAATTAATCTAGAAAGATCGATGAACAAAAGATATGATGAACAAAAATGATATACTGACTAGCTGCTCTGCGTTGAATTTAAATGAAGAAACGGCTTTTTTCGAAGCCACATGTTATTAAAAACATCTATTAGAGTGTTGAGAAACTTTGTTAGAAACTACAAAGTGAAGAATCAAACAACAGCAGATTTGTTTATAATATTAGTATGCTTATATTTAATGATATTGTTTATTGTTAAATCGTATTAATGATATAATTTTTTAATTATAAAAACTAAAAAAGAAAAGGCAGGCTAGACAACTAGAGCAGGGCAAGTTGAGCAACTTTAAAAAAGTGAATGTGCATGATAAGAAACTTGTGTATGGTAAAAAAGTGAATGTGCATGGTAAGAAACTTGTGTAACTTGTGTAACTTGTGTAACATGGTAAGAAAATAGTGTTTATATATTTGTGTATATAAGCTATATATATTTTATATATAAGTAATGCGCTTAAACTTCAAGGTAGCACAAAAAGGGCTGAATAATGACAAAAGGCATAAACGGAACACAATTGTAGACTTTCAAAAAAGATAGAAGCTAGTAGACTTAAAAGTAGATAACAATTATATAAGGTTCAACAAAGTGAACAAAATGCTTCAAGTCGCCATTTTTATATCAGTAAAACTAATATAAAAATGGCAAATAAACTGTATAGCTCTCTGTCTATTTCCACAGAAGGTTTATATATAGTTTTGAAAAACTTGAAAAAAACATATTAAGTTTTGAAAAACTTGAAAAAAAAGCAATGATATTAGTGAGCACCCACAAATATTCTGATGATTAGAAATAAAAAGAACGAGCAAACGCCAACTAGACAAATTGGTGTTTATTGAGGAATCAGACTGGGAGAGGACTTCTAGCTGAACTTGAAAGGCGAAGGCCAGTTTAAGTTCTACTTTTCTTTCGTTTAAATTTTTTTTCTGTCTTCCAAATATGGATTTTGTTGCAATCGCATTACACTCCCACTTACTTACCACTCCCAAACACTTTTATAAATCTACTAAAACGCTACAAGCATTTATTTTCCAAATGTCAACATTTCCTAATGTCTGCAATTCAGCTACTACTTCGTTCCCACTTTGATTAAAATTAATACCGGTGAAACCAGAAAACCAAATCATCTGGATTTACTATTGGTTATCTGATAAAAAAAACTTGAATTTACGTTCCCTAATGTCAATGTTATTTTAAGGATGTTTCTTGATGCTGCTTTTAAAAATATGCCGAAGAAAGGTTTTTTTCAACTTTAAAAAAAAACTTTAGATCTAATAGTAGACAGAAACACCTGTTCGCTCTAGCCGTTATTTAGATTGAAAATGTTATTTCTAAAAGAAATCATCGTTGAAGATAAGACTGATTATTTTGCTACTTAATTCATCTACTCAATAACTTAATAATAAAACCTAAATGAAAACAGTGAAAACCTTAGGGAATACATATTTAGTGATGTCTATGTTTCAATTTACCCAACTAAATTGTGTTAAATATATGTAAAATACAAAGATCTGATTGTCCCTTGCTTATTCTTCGCATTAGTTTATTATAATCACATTTACTTGATAGTTTTTGGTCTAATACAGTAACATTTACTAGGTAAGCTATATTTAAAAATTGTGTTCAGCACGAATTTTTTTTCAGGGTGGCTGGTGGTGAATGGAAAAAAAAAATGAAACTAAAAAAATAGAAAATTCAACGAAAATTGAAAAATAGAAGCACACGCAGAAAATATCATTTATGGAATGATGAATCGATGATATCGGCAATTACAGCTGTTAAAAATCGAGTTTCACAGAGAGCAGCATGAAAAGTTTTTAACATTCTAACATGTTTGTTACAAATTTGACTTTCTAGTGTAACAGAAACGGGAGCCAAACCTGGACATCAGGGAAACAATCAGAGTAATAGCTTGTGTCAATGCAATTCGTAACGCTTTTCCACCACACTTCATATTTAAAGGAAAAACCACTAAGCCTCTCTCAAGTATTTAATTTGAAAATGCCTCAAAAGAAAGTACATGGAGTGTTTCAGACAGTGGTTGGGCAAAGCAAGGTATTGCATTTCTATGGTTTACAAAGACATCTCTTTCCGGAAAATTTGGATTTTTAAAAATTCATTTGAATTTTTTTACTCTTACAATATAAAAAAATTCCCCTTTTTTAAAATAAAGTTTACTTTTTTTGTGTTTACAGAAATTTCATTGCCTTTGACCCAATAGCCCCAAATGGGGCAAACGAGCACTGAGATTCTTACATGTATTTTGGTTTTTTTTAAATGGGTATGAACTTGTTTACTCTGACAATATGAAAAAGCACTTGTTTTTTAACTAAAGTTAATTTTTATTATTTTTACAGAGCTTTAATTGTTCCCGCCAATCGCCTCGATCGGGGAATTAGACCTGAATTTTTTACATATATATTTTTTAAAATATTTATAAATGTAAATAAATTTGTTCACTCTGGCAGTTCGAAAAATCTCTTTTTTTTGAACTATAAATATTTTTTATGGCTTTAACAGAGCTTTTTGTACTCTTGGCCCAATTTGCCCCAGAATGGGAATATGTTATTGAGTCCGACATAAATTGTCATAATTTGGAACCAGTTATCCAAATTTTAAAAACGAATATATTCTGAAAACGTATTTATTATCCTTGTACTTTGGTATTAATTATAGCCAGAGATAAAGATTATAGTAAAATCGTGTGATTATTGTGATAATTGTGAATTTTATTTTTTTTTTTTTTAAATCTAAAAAAGAGTTTGGTAGTTTATTTTGGAGATAGTCAAATACAAAAAGACAATTGTAAAATTTTGCTAGATCATGGAGTTTTGGGATTTTTAGTTCAGAAAATTTTTTTCGATATCAGATCTCATTGGTGAAAACGCCATTATTCTATTAGATGCGCGTTGTAAACTAGCATCAAGTACCATTAAGTAAAAAGTTTTATGACCCCAAGCAATACAAAAATAACAAAGGTGAGAAGAGAATAAAGAAGAATAAATCATTCGAAGAGTTTGGATAAGAACATAGTAACGAATTAGAGAAAGCATCTTAAAGATGTTACTTGACACACCAAAAGAAGACAGCTTATGGAGAAGACTAGCATGCCAAACTTTATCAAAAACTTTTGAAATGTCAAGAGCAATAGCCTTAGCCTCTCCACATCTATCTAATGAAAGGGTAAAACATATCAGTTACAACCGTCAACAAATCAGCAGTAGGACGGGATAGTCGAAATTTGTAATAATGATCAGAAAGTAAGTTATTAGGTTCTCGATGAGAGGTTAAGTGTTTGGTAATTAAAGACTCAAAAACTTTGCTTTTGACTAAAAAACCTTGGTCTATTAGTTATGATAGTCGCTCTCCAGAATATTTAAAAATAGGAATAACAGATGCCACTTTCCAGCAGGCTGGAAAATAATACTCTGATAAGCTCTTGTTAAATAGTTTTGAAAGTATAGACGACAGCTCTTGAGAATACTTCTGCAAGACTATAACAGTGATGTTTTCCCACCACAAGTTGTAGAAGAGTCTAAGGAGGAAATCACTTTAGGTACAGAAGCTGGAAAGATACGAAGGTCAGGCATTGGATTAACCTTTATTACACCGTTGTCATATTTGGGTCGATTTTTCTAATAATACTCTTTCTTTTCTAGACAATTTCCAAAAACGTATATGGACCTAAATGTAGTTGGACCTGCTACATCTGCCAAGGTTTAGTCTCTTTCCAATCGTCGTAAAGTTGCATCTCTTTCTCTTTTCTACAGATACTATCATGGTCGTCTCAAAGGAGATATCATCTCTAGTTTTATCAGCCAAAACTTATTCTCTCTAGACTCGTTTTAGTAAAGTCTCATTTTTTACTGTATCTGTCACTTTTCAAGTCTTCTGTCAACCCTTTTCTTTCTCTTTAACTCTTTTTTTTTTTTAAGTAATAGTGGCTGCTTGCATGTTTTGTTGGGAGTGAAAGTGAATAAAAAACTTATATGTTTTAAATACTTTAACAAATGATTAATGATATAAACACTTGAAAACTTACTTTAGTAATCAAAATACTTTCTACTCTGTGTCATAATCGCTTTTGGATTTTGAAGGGGTAATTAAACAGTCAATAATTACAAAAAGTAATCCTGCTAGCAATACATTGAATTGAAAATTTGCTTAAATGCATTAGATATTAAAGCTAGTTTTTAATTATAACGTGTAAAATCAACAAAAACACATTTTTTTACTCCAAAGACGCCAACTACCAACACCATAATTGCTTACTGCAATAACACTCTAAAATTATTTAATGGAGCTTAATGAATTGTTTGACCAATAATTTAATTGTGCAAAAATAATATTTAAAACATTTATAAAAGTATTAATATATTCAATATGTATTCAATTACACTCGCAGCAGAAACACAGTTAAAAATAAAAACTGATTAAAAAAATAGTTCAAGTTTTGCTGAGTAGATGAGATTATAATAAAGCATTGGATTTGGTTTCATTCTGTTTATTTTAAGCAAATTTAGAGCGTTTTACAATAAACCTTCAATTTTATCCAAGTCTTGATTGGCGTGAGCTGTTAATACTTCATCTTCTATATCCATAGCTTGTGCTTCAAAGTAAAATAAAAGAGTTCATTAAAAAAAAAAAAAGAATAGACGAACCCAGACACGTTTTGGGAATGTCGGAGTCCAATGAGTACACAAAAAAGCACCGAAAAAAGGTTTGCTACTTTTTCTTTTAACAATAATATTTTAAAAAATTCTGTTTTAAATGCAATACATAGTGCATAATTAGTTTTCTATTTTGTTTTGCGAGATTTTTTAATAATTTATGGTGTAACTATTTAAAAAATATTATTTTGTTACTAACACAATGTTAGTTTGGTTACTTACCGAGCGTTAGTTTAGTTACTAACCGAGCGTTGATAGTGGGCACAAGAACGTTTTGCAAACGTTTTTAATAGTCCCGTAAAAACGTTTTGTAATGGGTTTTTGAACGTCCATATGAAGCGGTAAACGGTCGTTTTTCTAAAAACATTTTATATTGATTTTTGTTAAGTCTAAATAAAACGTTTTATTGCTTTTAACGTTGTTCCCAAAAATCTTTTTTTACGTGTAAGTTATTTAAGTAAATGATTTATGTTATACGGAAAAAAAAACTTTTTTACAAATGAAAACTTAGGTCTAACAGCCTCGATCCGTATAAATAAATAAAATTTTTAACATATTGCACTTATTTACAAATTTAGCACACAAAAACATAATAAAATAATTTTCAAGTTATTTTATTAGAGCTCTTTTCAAACGCTCGCCAATTAACAAATCGTAATTTGCTGTATGAGACACTAATGCTCCTAAAAAGAAAAATACCATCTTTCATGCATTGCATGTAAAAAAATGCAACAAAATGTAAACAATAATAAGAAAAAGGAAATGTAAAATTTCACACGGTATATAAAAGTAACATTATAAAGACATACACGCCACATTTATTTAAAAATTACTCTATACAATAAAGTTTTTTTTTTACTGATTTATTTCCATAAGTTCCAGCATTCTTAAACAATGCTTTAACATATTTTGACATAATTTTATCCAAAACATTATTAGCAGAAGCTGAAAAAGAGCTGAAAAAATCATAGAATATATTTAGTTTGATCGCACACTCTATTTAGGAAATTTTTATACATAAATGTAAACAAGAATATAATAGCAAATAAAACTTTACTTTATTATTTAAATTATTTCACTTTCATCAAACCTTGCTATATTATTTATTTCATCATAAAAAAATAATAAATTTTCAAGCGCAGTCTTTTCCTCCAGGATATCCACTACAGATAAAGAATTTTAGATTTCAGACAAAAACATTGAAAACCTATTATATTAAAAAAAAAAAATTAGAACAGAATAAATATCAATGAAAAACTGTTGTGGAAAACCAAAAATTGAATTATATACCATAACATCTTTTGAAAAATAAAAAGACAATATTTTTAAACATACTTGTTCCACTAAAAGGTTTAAAATTTGATGGCAGTTCATCATAACAATAAACTGCAGCGATGCTTCTCTGGAAGTCTTATTTAACTTGTTAAAAAAATGTTTTGTGTATTATTTATTAACTTGTTAAAAATACATACACACTTTTAAACAAAAATTTAAAATAAAAACAGATGAACTTACATATTAGAAATTTTTGCAGTGTAATATCAGGACATGCTTCTCTAATGCGCAAACAATTGTGATATATTGCACTTATCGTTCTAAAATTGGTATTCAAAAACAAATACAAAAGACTACACACTCCAATCTTTTATATAGACTTACATTGAAGTATTTAGTTAAGAATATTAAATATAACACCAGTTTTGAAAAAATTTAAAAAACAACCTCATTCTTGAAGTTTAGATCTTGAAGACTCTGAATCACTTTATCTCTTTAGTTCTTTAGTCAAGATTTAGGTTTGTCAATATTTGTGATTTCTACTCTTTATAAGTTGAAATTAATGTTTTTGTATTTTTTTACTTAACGTACAGTCGCTTTCCTAATCTTTATTATAATCGATGATTGTTACTACTGAATAAAGTCTTTCAGTTAAGCTAAAAAAATCATTGCTCAATATTATGTATACAAAGTTATTTCTACCAGAAGTTCTACTTGCATAATAAATGTAGAGCAAATGCTAGCTGGAGTAAAAATAATCTAGATAGAAATCGCTTTATACATTTATAAAAAGATTTACTTATTAAATGATTCTAACCTAAACTTAATTTGTTTTAGGTTATGATCATTTCAATGTAACTATACTTGCATCTTTGTTTCTCATAATTGAGAATGGTAGTTTAACTTTTTTTTGGTATATATAAAAAGTAATTTTACATACATAAACAAAAAAGGAATTATAAACAAAATATATACATCCATATATATATATATATATATATATATATATATATATATATATATATATATATATATATATATATATATATATATACATATATATATATATATATATATATATATATATATATATATATATATATATATATATATATATATATATATATATATATATATATACATATATATATATATATAATATATATATATATATATATTTATATATATATATATATATATATGTATATATATATATATATATATATATATATATATTAGGGGTGTTAAGAAAAAAAATTTTAGAATTTGAAAAACCAAACCGTCTAGATTTGAAGCAAATATATTTAAACTTACCACTCTTTCCTTGCCCTCGAAGCACACGTTTGGATAAAAAAGGACCCAAAATTGACCAAAAACAAATTACTTTAAGTGTCTTGAGGGCAAGGTTAGAATATATATTTATAATAAATTTTTTTTCAGGGTTTAGATTAGTATCTATATTTATGATTAAAGAAGATGGTTTTTTTCTTTCTTTTCAATAAATCAGTATAACTTACACTTTAAATCGGCTAAAAAACGTTTATTACGTGGTGCGGCGTTGTTTTTATAACCAATTCAACAATTAAATTCAATCTTTGTTATTTAGATTTATAATATAGTTTGCAAGTGAATATATTCAAAATAAGAATAGAATTACTCATTTTACGTATCTTTATTATTTATAATATTTTAATCAGAATAAAATAAAATACTCCTTAAGTTATGACTACAATTCTTTAATTTGTCTTTAAAAACCACACTTCGCATTTTTCTTTTTACTTTTTTCCAAAATTTAGAGATTTTATTGCGAAAAATATTCCTTATGTGCAGTATGAATGATATTCTGAAAGAATCAAACAAGTGACCTTACATCATTAGTAAATACGTGGTTTTCAAGTGGTCTTTAAAGTTAAATCATTAACACTTAAGAAATAAAAAGATTTTTTCAAATTTACCGAAAATGTTAATTTTGTAACATATGTGGCTTTTGCTTATCACGATTCAATAATGCTAATCAAAATAAAAAAATTTTTAATATTTAAAAAGATTTTATAGAAGTTTCTTCTATAGTTTATTTAATTAATCTTTTTTTTTTGTTCGTGTTTTGTTTCTTCGATAAGGAGGAAAGACTATCAGAAAATCTTTTTTCGGTAAGACTGGTGGAGCATTTTCCAGAAATCCTGAAAGCAGGGCAAACTCTGTCAACTGATATCAATCTGTTCTGCTTTTCCTCTTCGTTGTTGTAACAATGGGCATATTGCTGAATCATGCTGACGGCTCTTTCCGAATGGTCATTGACAACAATAAAGCTATTGGCATAACTTCAAAAAATTTTAACGAAAACTGTGCCAGTATTGCGGTGGAAGTAAAAGGCAGTCTTTCATTCTTTCTTCAGTTAAACTACTAAAACTAAATATAAGGTAAGAAAACTCATCTATCAAAGGGGCTAAGCTTGTTGGAACTTTCTCAGTACTAGCATCTCTTTTCTGTTGTTTTTTTTTTATTTGCTTTCATTTTTAAAGTGTTCAGTCTTTGACATTTTAAATAAAAGAATTGCAGCTGCAATTTTTTGTTTTTCATATGAAGGCAAATCCTTATCCAATAGAGCTAGTGGAATCATGGTTACCAAATGCCAAGTGTGCTTGTAAAGCGAATCAAGCACAGCATCAACTGCTTTTGGATTCCAACGAATATTTTTAAATTGAAGCATCTGATGGATAGCTTTAATATCTAAGTTGGGGGCCTTTGACACATTACTCGATACTAAATACCACATGGCATAAAAACAGACCATAAACTCCGCGATAAGCTTGATTTCTTTTTTGAGATCGTTTTTTTTTTGAACGAAGTCAAGTTGAGAAAACAAGTTGTATTTTTAGATAGTAAATAGCTTTACCAAGAAAACGGGCATCATGAATAGCTCCAGTTTTCCTAATTTTATAAGCAGAAGGTGATAGATAGTCACAACTAATTTACCCAGCTCTCTTCTGTCTCCACGTTTATCTTCTCCTGCTATTCCCTTTCTTTCTATATACACTTTGCAAAAATTCATAGAATTTTCAGCAGCCTTTTTACATATACTGCCAATCACCTCTTCTAGTTAAACTTGCACAGATCACTTGGGGCATAACTAAAATTAAGATGTTCAAGTAGGCTCTTAAATTTTTGAAGCAATAAGTTTTCTGGTCCTTTAGCCAACTCAATTGTTGTATGTTTCCAAAAATGCACCGTTCTTAATTCTGTTATGTGATGCCTGCATGCTAATTAAAAGATATTTATTTAAATTGTTAGATATCTTTATAATTGAACCATTTTTGATCCCAGTATTGCTTGCAGTTGTATCAAAACAAAGATCTCTTACTTTTGTTTCAAGTTTATATTTCTTTAGTAGGTTCATATTACTTGTATATTGATCCTCACCAGAAGAGGAAGTTAAAGGAGGAACACCTAGTGGGTGCACCTCAATCTCAATGTTCACAAGAACTGCCAGCCTGTCAATTTTGAACTTTTTTCCTGCATTAATTTCTTAAAGAGTTTTTCCATCAAAATGTATAACACATGGATAAGGTAAAGCTTCTATTGCATTTTTGACATCCTCTTTTGCTAAGGTTTACATATTTTTATTTGCTAATTTTATTTTTCAAAAGGCTGTTAACTTAATGCAATGTATACCTGTAAGTTCAACACCAGCGTAAGTTAAAATGCCACTTGTCACATTTTGCAAAACATTTGGCAAAACATCACTTAACGTAGCCGTTAGGGCAACGTTCCTGGCATTCGTATCTATTGGAATTTCTGCAGTTACTGTACAGTTAGATTGAGATGGTTCTTTTTGATAATAGTTTTAGATCACTCTCTATCTTAAATATATAATATATATTAAGTTGCTCAAGTTTCTTACAAATTTGAAATTACCAGTAACTTCTGGTTTAGATGCTTCAATAATAAACAATTTTTTTTTTTTTATCTTAACTTAAATTTGTTTTCAAACTCGCACTTTTCGTTTCCTTTATACATATTTATTGCATGCTTAGTATTTATCATTATCATTAATCTAAATAACCATGAATATATTTGTAAATATTATAAAAGCATGAAAAAAACTTAATATATTATTTAAATATTTGCTATATTTTACATAGTTTTATTTCACTTGTTAAATGATATATTACAACACATTTTACCTTAATTTGTGTTTCATATTGTTATTTATAAAATTACACATATTGTAGTTATAAGTTAAGAATATATTCTTTTGTTTGGTAATGGTACACATACATAAAATGAGTAATTCTATTCTTACTTTGAATATATTTACTTGCAAACTATATTATGAATCTAAATAACAAAGATTAAATTTAATTGTTGAGTAGGTTATAAAAACAACGCCGCACCACGTAATAAACGTTTTTTAGCCGATTTAAAATGTAGGGGAGGATGGGTAGGAGTGAGCCACTTTTTTTAAAATCGATTATATCAAGAAAACCAAAAGTGGAAAAAGTATAGAATAAGGAGTCTAAGGTAGCCTAATGTATTAGGTTTCTAATAGTAATACATGAAATATCAAAATATCTTCAGATTTTTAATAACTTGAACAATAACGCAGGTGAGTTTCTGGTTCACTCCTACCCATGAATGGGTAGGAGTGAATCAAGCAAATGGTAGGAATGAGCCATTATCTTTGATAACTAGAAAACTAAAATTAGATATTTTCTTTAACTAATTTATTAAAATTTAGGTAAGTAACAAATACTTTATAATTAAACATAACATAATTAAGTAATAATGTAACATAAATAACAATAAATTATGCCATGAAAAATGATTATTTCCAAATATTAAGATATAATAAAAGTATCTGTATGTAATGAAAGTAGTATATTAGGATATAGTATATTGGCAATAAAAATAATATTTAGCAAATACTGATATAGTAAAACACAACCTCAAATTTGTAATGGCAATGCTGCCTTTTTCTTGCTCCAGAAAAAGTTGCCCGAGGTAGCAATAATTTAACATCCATTTTAGGGATAGTCGCAATATCTGGTGAATTAGGCAACTTAAAAATATCACCTTTTTTCCGAAGGAAACTAATTGTAACTTCTTATTTTACAGAGTTTATTCATAATACCTTTCCAACATAAAACATTTTTTTTTTGCTGTTCCAAATTTAACCAATACAAAGTCTTCTTTAAAATATATATCACAAGCACCCAAATCATCTTCTAGGATTATTAAACCTTTCTCATTTGCGATTGTCAAATGTTCCAATACAGAATCGTCTTTTTTAAGTAATTTTTTGTTAATATTTTGTAAATTTGCTTTTAATTCTTTTGTAAGTACTTTTTTTTCTCCAGATTTAGGAAAACCTCTGAATTGTTTAGGGCTGATAAAAGAATCTGATGATGTAGACAGATCATCCATTGTATCATTGGTAACGTTGGTAACTAGTTTGTTTGTATCTATAGTTAGCGGAGATGGCATTACTATTATATCTATAGTTGTGGAGTTAGTGGGGTCTGCATTTGATGAAACATAAGAGTTAAAAAAATTATCAGAAGTAATGCTTACGTGATTTTTCATGCAAGTATTGTTGACATCAAAAATTCTTTTTGTCACAGAGCTGCACATAAAATCGATATCTGTAAACACATTCCTGTTATAAGGAAATATACTTGTCTTTTTAGAAGCAGCTACAATGTAAGAAGGTGTTATGGCTTTCAGAAAAGCAAGCCATACAGATGAAGCCACTTGGTAAATTGTAAATCCAGAAGAAGCTCCTCACAACATATGCTTCTTGAAATGCACTCTTAGAAAAATAATTAGTGGTGGAAGATATTGTCTAGAAGCACTGATTATTATACAAGTTGTGACAAGGGTTCCTCTTTCAGCACTTGTGACTTTGTAGACACTCTTTACTTTCAGCACTTGTGACTTTGTAGACACTCTTTACACCTTTCTTTGCAAGAACCTAAATATTTAGATATTTTATGTAAGAAATAAATATGTCATGAAAAATATACTTATTATTGAAGATTAACATACCTTTTGTGGGTTCTGTACGGTAATAGTTCCAGTTTCATCAAGGTTAAAAATCCGAGTTCCATTTGCAAATGCTGGTGATCTAGCAAAAAGTTCTTTTAATTTATCAAAAAATATATTTACATTATGAGCATTAAATGATGTTGCCCAAGAGAGACAACATCCTTCAGGTGTTCTAAGAGACAAATCTGGATGTCGTTTTCTAAAATTATTCATCTAATCAATACCTGCCATTGAGTCTTTGTGCCACCTCTGTGGAATACTAATTTTATTGGTTGCCATTTCAAAAATTTTTTCAAATTTTTGCTAATTTTAATGGTTGCCATTTCAAAAACTATACATCGACATTCTTTAATTGGAATATATTCCTTTAATTCTAATTCCTGCTTGTCTGTAAATATTCTTTTAACATAATAATTCGGATAAGTCTTGTATTTTCATCAAGCAAAAAAATTTTCCAATAACGACGAAGCGTTGGATATGGTATTTTGGAAGTTATTGCAGTTTCTCTAATACTTTTTCCTTTTTGGATTAAATGTAATGCACTTTCATATCTTTACTGGAAGTTTTTGCTTTCGAAGTGGTTCTTTTAAAGACTCGAGGCGTTATAACATAAGGTAAAAATAAATGTAATGTTGCACACGAGTTTTCTAATGATTTACTAAGATATAAAACGTAAGTATGTTTTTACGCTGAAGTCAAAACTTTTTTAACGTGAAGTATTAGTGACCCGCGGTTCAATCCTACCGGCGAAGGAATGGCTCATTCCTCTCCAAGCTGTGCAACTAGATTAAAATATTAAATGTGCAATAAGTACGTGGTTTATGCATGTAAAATACTTTGTTCTAAAAACTGCATTGCTTATTAATAAATTTTCAACCACTATCTAATGTCTCGAAACAGCCGGTATGCCCATTAAAGAAGTTTCAAAAAATACAAAAAATTTACTTTTGCACAGAAAAGAGTGGATGACAACGTTAACGGAGACACCCTCACTAAGAAGCGGTAAAAAAATTGAATTGTGTTAACAACAATTTTATGTAAGTACTTAGTGATAATTTTGAGTCTTTTTAATTTCCTGTTTTAGCTATTGGATTAACAACTTTTTTTTCCAAACGTGTGATTTGAGCGCAAGGAAAGAGTGGTTCAATGGTGCTGAAATTTTTTGTGAGTAAGTTTAAACATTGTATTTATGTATGATATTAGCAAAAGCTGTAATAGAATTTATAAATGTATATTTTACTTTGAAAAAGATTCTTTACAGTCGTATAGGTTCGTAGATTCGTAGAGAAACTTGAAAATACACAATCTGTGCCGTAGCCATAAAATTCAATCTGTTATTATGACTAATAAATACTCCATATTTAAACAATCGTCGTTAAGCGACTATTAAACGTTTACTAAACATTTCCAAAACGTACATGTGCCCACTGGGTTAGTTTGGTTAATGATCGAACGTTATTTTGGTTACTAAACGAACATTAGTTTGGTTACTAACAGAATTTTAATTTGGTTTCTGAACGAAGCTAACATTTTTAACAAATTTAAACCAAAATCTTGATTTAAGTTTAATTTTGTTTAATTAAAGTTATTTGTAAAACAGTTTGGTATTTTGTATTTTATTTTATCTAAAGATTAAATTCTCAAATTTCAATGTTTTTTTTTAAATAATTGTAAATAGTGTACGCTTACGTTTTTATTTTGAAAGTAATATAAAAAAAACTACACCAATCCTGAGTTTCTATTTGTATTTTCTTAATGAAAATACAAATAAAAAATGCGTTATTTCGATAACACATTAGAAAAACAATTTCATGCTGTGACTACATAAAAAGTGTTTCATTGTTAAACGTTAGTTTGTTAGAACGTTGTTACGTGAACGTTAGTTATGTAACTAACCCAGCGTTAGTTTGGTTACTAACAAAACATTAGTTTGGATTCTCAACCAAACTAATATTACTATTAAACTTAAATCAAATCAAAATTATTTTTTTATACATAAAATCATTCGTAAAACGTGAATTTCGGATTTTAATATATCTAAATATTAAATTCTCAAGTTTCAATAGTTTTCTTTTAGAGTAAATAAAAAATGTAACCTTATGTATTTTGAGAAATTTGTGCATATAAGGTGTAAAAATTCATGTTATTTCAAAACATCGTTGTTCATAAAATATTATGTAATGTAAATCTATCCCCAAAAATGCCTTTTACTAGATAATATTTCAGAGCTTCTGAAATAAAACTGAAATGCCGGACCACCCTTTTGCTGCAATCTATGTAAAAATGGTATACCCAAGTAAACTCAAGGTTTGTCACTTGTAGAAAATAGGAAATTAACATAAAATTATTAAATAAAACCATAAAGATAATTATTATAAAAATAAAAAAAGAATAAATAGCAAAGCAAAAGGTATTATAACTAAGTAATAATCGTGCCGTAGTGGTTAAAGTAAGTGGTCTAAAGCAACAAAATCAAGAGTTCGAAGCGAGCTCCGGGCATACTTTTGCGTTATTGGTAAGAGAAGCAGGTGTGAACGCCCTAGTTAAATGCTCCTCCGTGCTCTGTGGGAAGACCGTTAGGTCTTCTTGGGGCACTAAAGCAAAAATTCAAAATTTGAAAAATAAAACAGAATAAAAAATACCCTATAGAGGATATATCCGTTTAGAGATGGAAAAATGCAATATTAACGAAATTAAAAAAAAAATCATATTTATTGTGAGGGGAGCCAGAGATTTTCAAAACACCAGAGCTCTAGATAATAAATTAAAGCTCTGAACAATGGATATAAGCTCGGAATCCTTAACATATCCCATACATTAAAAAGTTTTAGGGTTTAGCTGAAAATATGGTAATAAAAAATGTTTAACAAAAATGAAATATTTTAAAAACATCCAAAAAAAACTGAAAATAGGTTTTGCTCTCAATTAAAACTAAAAAAAGCGAAAAAAAAATTTAACTCTTTGGATTTTGAAAATATAATGGATATTAAATATTTGTTAAATGCAAGATGCAGTTTATTGAAATTCCTTCTAATGAAGGACTTTCAAAAATTATACACTAGTATTTTACAAAAAGAAGAATAAAAAATTTGTAGAGGTAGAGACTCAGAGAATGAACGTTAATAAATCAAAAGGTGGAGAACGGACGGTAAGTAAAAACAAAATCAGCAAGTTCTAACTTTTCAATTTATTGTATTAATGGTTTTTATGAGAGGTCAGTAGCGAATAATAATCTAAGAAGAGTTTTGTTAGAGTAACAATTCACAAGGCACTACAAGTCCCAATCTGGTACAGAAATGAGATTAGATTCGAGACCGGCTACTTATTCTAATGGGTTGAAAAGAGTAGACTTTTTGTAAAAACCGGATTTAAATTAAGTTTTCAGGAAAGAGAAACACTTTAGGTTTAAGATTTTTATGAAGAACATTTATGGCCTGTAAAAAACGCTATTTACCCCAAAATTTGCACCCAAAAATTTATCGATGAAATTGAAATAAAAAAATATTTTGTTACAAAATTTTTAGGAGTGGTTCTCGACAAGAACATTACATGGAAACCACATTTTGATTATATTCAAAATGTGGTTCAAATGATATGTTCAAAAACATCTAAAGTTAATGGAGTGATTATTAATTCCAGATTATAATTAAACAAAAAAATCTTAACCTAAATTTATCGCTCATTTATTCACAGCCATATAAATTATGCAAATATAGCATGGCGAAGCACTGAAAAAACTAAAGTACTAAATGCCTCTACTGCCGTTAAAAGCATGCGATTCGCTTGATTTATTTTGCAGATCGTTTTACTCTTTCCAAACCATTATTAATGGAGACGAAAATACTTAGTATTTACGAACTCAATATTTATAACGTTTTATGCTTTATATACATGTGTACAAACAAGCTAACTTTACCAATCTTTAAAGATCTTTTTTCTCTAAACCCAGTTAACAAATATACACTTGGAAATAACAGATTTTTTTATGAAAAGTTTGCAGATCAAAGTTCAACAGATTTTGCATCATATTTCATGAACCACATCTCAGAAATAAAATTGTTAAATCTAATTTTGATATATCTAATACTTTTTTGATATTTTAATTGTAACTCTTTTATTGCATTTTTCTCATTCTCATTATAAATCTTTGTCTGTGTTAACTATATTTACTTTCAGGGCTGTCCCGAGGAGGGGGCGTAGGGGGTGTCTAGCCCCCCTACAAATTTCTTTAGTTCTTTAGTCGGCAAATTGGACACTGGAGTCTGCAAAATTGTCGGTCAACGAGAACAAAAATGTCGGCCAACGAGGACCTTTTTTTTTTTTTTTCAGATAAGTTAGTCGAAAATTTTTTTTTTTGGCTTTAGTCGGCAAAAAACAGATACGTCACCTCACCCGCCTCACCCCACCCCCTAAAACCCATCCCTCTCTTTGGGATGGCCCTGTTTACTTTATTTAATTTTTGTATGTATTTATATATTTAATTTATATGATATTTGCGCGTTTATAGGTTCTAACAATAAGATCCTACTTTTTAATTACATATAACATTTGGTATCCTCTTAAGGTTTATACTTTTAATTCGAAAAATGATTTATTGCAATTTTTATTCTTGTTTATGTTCTCATGTAAAAAAGTTTTAAACTGGTAAAAGATTCTGATGATAAGACCATTATGATCTTATTTCAGAAGCCTTGTTTATTTGTTTTTGTAATGATGACAAATGTAAACAAGCCAAAAGATAAAAAAAAAAAACTCATTTATACTTAAAGCATCATAAAGCTCAACTTTCTATGGTTAGGACTAAGCGATTGATAATTTATGAAAAAAAATTTACAAAATTTTGCTTACTAAATTTATGTTATAAAAAGTTTACATTGGTTAAAAAATGGCGAAGACCGGGTGCTGTGTTCAATATATTTGATGAACAATAGGTGTTAGATCCAAAAAATTGCCAACCGAGAAGTTATATATATTTACCTTACATATATAAAACTTTATTAAAAATTTTCTCTAATTAATCATAAATACGAAACAAGACACTCAATAAGTAATTACTACATTCCATTTTGAATTGAATATGTATACGTATATATCGATTTGTAAATTGAATATATCGATTTGTAATCTTTTATATTTACGTTATACAATACGTCATTTTTATATTTAATTTATATTACGGTAAGTTTAAATAACGATTTTTAGATTTTAAACTTTAAACGATTTAATTTATTAACTTTACAACTTTTTTTCAAACTTTTTAACTTTTAAGTTTTTTTATTTCTTTTTAAACTTTTTAGATTCACTCTTTTGTATAATATTAGAACTTGTCAAATTAAATATTTCTCTATTTCACGAAGGGGCTTGATGACAAGACAATTTGTCTTCTACTTGCCCAAGTCAGATTGTATTTTTATATATTTATTAGATCTAAAGGATAACATTGTAAAATGTGTGTTAATTGACGAAATAAAACTAACTTTTACTTCTGTTTAAAAAACTAATAAAATGTCATAAGATATAAATAAAAATGTTTTAAAGTTTTATAGTTTAATAGTTTAATAAATTTAAAACTATTAAAATGTCATTATATCATAAATAAAGTAACTTAAAGCTTCTAGCAATTTCTATGATTACTTCGACGCAAAACGATAAAATATTTACCATATCGTCACCATCATCTGCCATAACTTAAGATACCGTTTCGTAATCAAGCAAACTTCTCACGCTGTTTCAACTTTGCTTGCCTTTTAAATGCCATCACATCAGCTTTCTATGCCATTTCAACAGCGTTATCTGCTGTTTTAATATCAATTTGCAATGTTGTTAAATACTATTTATTTCATAAACAGTTTGGCGGTATTAAACCTTTTTTAATTTAAGTTTTTTTTACCTAAGTTATCACAAATGTTGTCATGATATATATTTATATGTTTCGTTTTTGTGAAAGATGTTTTAAGTAGTGAACGATAATAAAACTAAATTTGCCTTTTTCTAGCTCTAAAGATTTATTTTGTTATATGTAAATAAAATATGTATACTCTAAACATATAATTTATAACCATAAATATTTTCCTTAAATACTTACTCTATGAATAAAAATGTTTTTTATCAACAAAAAAAGAATAAAAACATCATAAAATTAATAAAACAAGTATTTAACTTACTAAAAAAACGTTTAAAATTTTATTAAAGAATTAAAGTAAAGTTATTTAAAGTGGAAAGCGTACTAACTAATAACAATAAAGTCCCTAGCCCAGTTTTACATTAAATCAACAATGCAGCAGCCAGTTAGGTTTTTTTTTGTTCAAGATTCTTTTTTAGTGTATTTAAACCACAAAGGATTTTGCAGAAGTTTTTTCTTACTCTCTTATTCTCTGTTTTTGACTTCACGTGATTCAAAGCATATATTGTAGTCTAACCTGTATTGTAACCCTAACCCTGACTGAAAGCATATATTGTAATCACTAGTTGGGTAATTAAAAAAAAACAATATGTATAAACAATTTGTATTATATTCTTTTAGATTAAGTCATAAAAAATTCAAAGCCCCAATATAGTAAACCATTTTCACGTGAGTAGGTGAAATGAACCAACTTTTAATTGAAGTGTCATATTTCATATGATGAGTTTTTTACCTTTAATAGTAAAAATGTTCATTGTTATTTAATGAAAAATCAAACATACTTTGTATTTTCGACAAATAAAAACATCTAAATAAACAAAGGTTTGTTTTCAGTTATTAAATACTTCATATAGTTTCATTTTTCAAAGTTGAGAACGTTTATTTCAAATAATTTCAAATGTTGAGAATTTTATGTATATATATAGAAATTTTATGAACATAATATGTATAATATATATTATATAAATACATAATATGTATAATATTGATACATAATATATAATATATTATATATTAAATAAAGATATAAAGTTTTTTTCACTCGTTATTGTTTGTCAAGATTAAAAACGGAGGAACTATCATTTTGTTTAATACTATGTAATGTTCAGATTTGATATATATATACAATTTTTATTATTTATAAGTTGTTGTTTTTTTATCTAATTTTAAAATACTCATTAATACTTTATTATAACCTTTTAGAATAACGACTGTACAAATTTAAATGGAACCAAATCAAGGAGATAAAATTAGCTTATTTAAAGGTAATTTTTATATAAATACCCATTTTTAAATTCTTTCTTTCAATGATACTTAGTGAAAGTAGTATTAGTAGTAGCATTAGTAGTAGTAGTAGTAGTAGTAGTAGTAGTAGTAGTAGTAGTAGTAGTAGTAGTAGTAGTAGTAGTAGTAGTAGTAGTAGTAGAAGTAGTAGTAGTAGTAGTAGTAGTAGTAGTAGTAGTAGTAGTAGTAGTAGTAGTAGTAGTAGTAGTAGTAGTAGTAGTAGTAGTAGTAGTAGTAGTAAACAACTTGCAGAAGAATCTTCGGTATATTCGAGTAGATCTGACATTTATAAAACTTTACAAATCACTTAAAAAAAGTTAGTAGTAATATTAATACAAACATTTATGTGGATATATCAGTAAATGTAGCATTATTTTGGAGCTTGGAAATTCATTTTTAATCAAATTTAGATTTTAAAAAACTCTTAAAAGCGTGCAGCTGTCTACCTACTTTATTTTAGGGATCAATTTTGTTTTACCTGGAAGATATTAATTATATTAACTTTTGTAGATTTAAACTCTTGACATTAATAAAACCAAATGGATCTATATCCGTATGGTCTCTTAAATACGCTATTTACCTCAAAATTCAGCCAAATTTTTTATTGATGAAATTGAAATAAAAAGAGATGTTGTATTTGTATAATTGTATAATTAATGTTGTATAATTAAGCATTTAGGAGTGGTTTCTCGATAAGAACAATAAATGGAAACCATACATTGACAATATTTGCTCAAAAAATTTAATTATAACGGAGTCTTTTACAAATCCATATCATATCTTAATAAAAAATCCTTAACTCAACTATATTTCTTATTTATTAGCAGTTATATAAACTATCAAGGTATATTTTTGAAAACCACCAAAAAAAGTAACAAAAACTTAACGTAAATTTACTTTTACCGCCGTCAGAAACATGCAAACCGCTTGATTAATTTTACAAATTGATTTACTCCAAACAATTATTTATGGAGATAGAACAAAAACAAACAAAAAAATAAGAAAAACAACAAAATGTTTTTATAAACATTTATAAAATTTAAAAATAATAAATTTTTATTGTAAAAAACTTTATGGCTGTATTTACGTAATTTGAGGTTTAGAAAATAAAATAGCTGGGTTTAGTTCAAAAAATAAATCTGATCCAAGCCCCAGATATGATTTACTTTTTAATTACAAACAAGCACAGATAAGCACAATTGCTTATTCGTGTTTGCTCGTGGACATCCTTATCATTGTAAACAAGGAAATCGTCATGTAAACCTCAGAGAACTTGTGTTGGCAGACCCAATAGTTGCCGAGCAGATTTCATCAACGGTGGTTTCAGGCAAAGATGCATCACCTAGAGAAACAGTTCGGATTAAAATGTAAATAAGATAATTTTAACTTACAATGTAATTTTGGTCCTTTAAGTGTTCAAAATATGACTTCAATCCAAGAGAACATGGCCCAGCCGGCACATCGACGTCTAATCGACGTTGATACGACGTCAAACGGTAACGTCGAACGACGTCGAAATCATGTCGAAAATGTAAAAAATGCCGACGTCGAAACAAACGACGTCGTTTCGACGTAATAGAACAACGTTGATTCGACGTAACAAAAAATCATGATTCTATATAATATTCACGAAACAATGTCCAAGATCAAAACCAACACAACTGTGTTGGTTTTTAACTTATATTTTTTGCTGTTTTATTATTTTATTGCATGTCGTGCTAAAAAACCAACCAAGGTTGTTTTAACTAGTAATAACAAAGCTATTTGGAAAAAGCAAAAATAACAAAATATATTTAAGATTTTTTCTTTCAAAAATATTCTAAGTTGCTTAAATAAGCAAAGTTGTACAATAACTATTAAAAAGCATCCCCACAACGCTTACTCTTCAGTGGGAACTTTGCGAACAATCGATCCTCCACCATGGGATCTTCGAGGTGCATGTTTAAGTTGAAGCATAATTGCTTCGCATATTTCTGACTTAGTCGCCTCTTTGTTATTTAAAAGAACAGCATCTAAGAAATAATTATTTTTTTATATATTTTAAAGCACAAAAAATAATTGAATTATCGAGCGATGTTGAGCAACACATACAACATAATTACTTTTAAAAAAATCTCTTAATCTGATTTGCCTACAGATTACCTAATTAGGTATTTAACTAGGCCTTAGAAATATAGGAGTCCAAATAATAATAAAACTAAAAATAGTGTAAATAGTAATATCAACAATAAATTTGATATTAATAAAAAAGATTATAGCTCACCAACTATTGCTTTGTAGATGTTAGATTTTATTAACCCAAACTTCGCACCTGATCCATGCATATTACATAATGCTTGTGTAGCATTTGGTAAAAAACTGAAATATAAAAACAGGTTTATTTATTAAGACAGACAGAAGAAAAAGACCAAAAACTATAAATATTACTTTCATATTTTAAATTTAATACCATGTATTATTAAATAGTATTAAATTTAAGACTTAAAACATTTTGACAAATACTTGATTATATAAAAAATTATGTGCTTCATTAAAACATAGTTTGGTAGTAATGCTCACAAGTAATATTATCAATAATGTACATTATTTGATTTTCTTGTGAAACTTATTCTCAAAAACGTTACAAGTGATGTCACTTGTTTCCAGCTTGGGCAAAAATGTATAAATATAAAAAACTATTGTTTCTAAACAATATTGTTTAGAAATAGCTGGAAAAAAATGACGACCCTTGAGCTAAGATTTTTCTAAAATATTTTAATATATATTAAAATATTTTAGAAAAGTCTTAGCACAAGGGTTAAATTAAGCGATCGTGAAATGAAAAATCTGGAAAAATATCTGGTCTTCAAAATTTTAGTTTATGCAAAACCGTGTTCTTTGTTTCCAAGGGGCGAATCAACTTAAACTTGTTAGCGAAAAAGTTATAAAAGATAAAACAATAAAACTTATGACTACAAAAGTAATAACACTCTAGTAATTAACTACATTATAAAAGTAATAACACCATGATAGTGTTATTACTTTTATAACGCACTTATAACTTTTATAACTCATTATTTGTTCAAACAACATTAGTAATGCCAGTAATAACGCTATTATAGTTTTATTACTTTTACAATGAAGTGACTAGAGTATTATTACTTTTGTAGTTGTTTTGTTTTTTATAACAATTAATTTGTCTATTCGCTAACAAATTTATAATAATTTGCCCCTTGAAATCAAAGTACACAGCTTTGCATAAACTATAATTTTGAAGACCAGATATTTTTCCAGATTTTGCAAATCATGATCGCTTAAATTAACCCTGGTAGCATACCTTTGCAAAATATTTTTAATGTTTATTTTTATGGACTTTCCACCAATTCGTGATAGTTGTGTTTTCTAAAAAAATAAAACATAAGTTACACACTACGCTTAATGATGATTAGTCTATGATGACTAATCTATGATTAATTTTACTAAAATCTTTTTGGATTTGTTGCATTAAGTTGAATTGTTGTTTTTACCATTTCCTTTATAGCATTTATACAATAAACAGTATCTCCTCATTTGTGAAAATTTCACAAATGAGGAGATACCGTTACATTGTAATCATTGTTATCAATAACTTTCAAAATAAACAGCTCAATCCTTATACACCGTTTCTTATAATAATATAATATTACATTTGTAAACTTAAAAATCAATATTACTTACAAAAGAAGTAAAATTTGCATCATCATTTAAATCGCTATTTAACTTATGAAGTTCTTCCATAGAATTAATATGGCAAAATTTGAAGGTTTCATCATTTGATGGCATCTGTGTTTGAGTTAAGCTGCTACAACCACAAATTGTGACATCTTCAAGTTTGTTTGAAATTTGTGTTAAAAGATTAATCACAGTTTTTTGAAATACTAAAAAGAATTCAAAAGATTGGCTGACTGTGACGGTGTAAAGATGAAAAAAGCAAAGAAGAAAAAAAAAAAAAAAAAAAAGAAGCAAAATGTTATGATTACAAACAACAAATTATAATATTTGTATTATATATAAAATAAAGATGATATTCTAACAAAAGCATAAACTCGAGTTCAAGTTCAACTAAATCATTAATGAATTCAAATTACTTCCTTAAATAAAAAAATGCTGCTACATATACTTAGTTTAACACTGACACTAATGTTATATTCCTAAACAATTAAAACAATATAAAACTTACTCTCATTTGTTAAGGGATAGTTATAGCCATGTCTACGTTTCACCTCTGGGTGTGTGATTTGATTTAGTTTCCGTGCTTATTACATTCTTTAATAAAAAGAATGTAATAAAATATACAAAAAAACTTATTGTTTGATGCAGAGAGTTTTATTGATTTATAAAAACAAACAATTTAAGAAGTATAAAAGATGATATTTATAACAAAGATAATAAATAAAGAACAACAATACCAACAACAAAACTCAAAGAAATATTTGATATAATTGCATGTTGGGGATAATTATAATAGAGGTAGTTAAAATTAAATGTCATAAAAGAACTATCAGGAGTTTCAAAAACTAAAAAATCTATAAAAAAAAAAAAAAAGTTTCATTACTAACATGGTATTGCAATCTTCCTCATGCTTTTAAAACTTGGTGATACACTTCTATCACATTGAATTGATTTTTTCATTCCTAATTTTTTAATGCTACAGGATTTTTTTAATGTTGATAGTTGGGGTTTAGATTTTAGAGTTAATTGTGGAGACACAACACTTGGAAATATGGGTACAACAACTAAAAAAATATACCAAAACCAGTTGCAAAATTATTTGTGACAACTATTTTAAATATTTTAAAGCTACCCTTTATTATTGCAAATATAGTTTCTTAATAATTTAATATTTAATACATAATATAAATAATATATAATATAAATAATATTTTTAATAACAATAAAACATTGAAAAGTTAAGTTTTCACATATTGTTTATAACATACTATTGTCTTCTTCATTAGAACTTTCTTGCAAAGATTCTTCGGAAGCACTTTTTTCCTCCTGTGTTGTTATGAACTCATAATCATGACATGTTTGTTCATCTAGAAGTTAATCAAAAAAATAATTGTAAAAACTCTGCAACTTTTAATTCAGAATTTACAAAGAATTTATTTTAATTCTTCATAGTTAACTTACAAATTATTTGTGAGTTTTCTTGTTTATATAGAGATTATATTAAAAGTAGTTTTCAAGAAAGTAATAAACTACCAACCTCCTACGCACTTTGTTGACAAATATTTGTACTGTATCCATTTTGTGATATCCGGCTTACTTAAAAGTTGGAAGTGTCTTACTACAGATACGCCATTGGGCCAATACAATTTATTATTAATTATCCAGTTAAATGGAACAACACCTTCTGTTTCAATACCATCTTCTATCCAAACACCACGAGCATAAGACATTATTAGGTAATAAGTTTTAATTGCTATTGCAAAAACTAAATAGGTTAATAAAATCTTAATTATACAAAGTTATTTTTCCATTAAAAAAAAGACATAAAAATACGATTTTTGCAAAAGTCAATTTTATTTAAATTTGAAAATAATTAAACTTTTTTTTAGGTCTTACTCTTTAATAATTTCAAAAAAGGCTTATCAAATAATTTTTGTAGTGAAAAATTAGCAGAAAAAAAACAGATTTTACTAAAACTAAAAATACTCATGTAATGCAGTTCTTAAAAAAAAGAAAAGGAAAACAAAAATATATTTTTTAATTCCAGTTGACATCATGAACAAGAGGAATAAACACTAGACCATGATCACCATATGGCATAACAACAACTTTACACAAAATATCATCTCTTTCAATCAGTTTACGTGTAAGATTAAGTGATCTTTCCTTTAGAAGTGCAATATTAAAATTCTTGGAATCACAGGGTTCAAGAAAGAAACTTTCCATGCTATCTCTTCTGTAAATCTCACATATATAAATATTGTTGTCATTTATTTCTTTTATATTAGCGTAATTTCCACACTTCAGTAAAAACCAACTATCTTTATGCTTTATACTTATTTTAGTGTACAAAGTTTTTTCAGAATATCTAGCTCCACAACTTTCCAACTCATGTGTTCGCTTGATAATTTGACTTACAGGATTTGTGGCATTACGAACAAGTTTCTTTAAGATTTGGAGGTGATTTTCAAAAGCAAATCCAGAAATTGAATCAAGTGGTAATTGATAATTTGCTACATCATCTTGGAGATGAATTAGATTATGAACATTATATGTATTAAATTTATTACCATAAATATTTTTTGCTGTAGAAACAAAGTATACAAGCAAATGATGAGCATATTCCAACAGAGAATTTCGATACTCATTATTTGAACTCAGCATTATTCTAATAGCTATTGAAAGACAAAGGAAATGGGTGTAGACTTCTTTTTTTACAACTCTTCGAAGTACAACAAGACCATTATATAAAAGAAATTCCCTGAATTCAGTTGCTTTCCACCGTTTTAAATACTCTAAAGATCGAGGTTGACGAGCAAATTCACTAGGCATTTGATTATTTAATGATGTCATACTCTCTGATAAACAATTAATTTGCTGAATTGATATTTTACACAATCTTGGACCATCGGTCAGAAAGTTCAAAATTCGTCTCATAACACCCAAACAAACCAAATGCATATAGTCTAAGACAAATCCAGTAACACAAGGGAAATTATAATCAATGAGAGGAGATTTAGCTTTTTGGTGTTTAACTTCATATTTCAATAGACTAAAATCTAGGTCATTTCTTGTAACACAATTATTTTTGTGAAAGACAACTCGTCCATCATATGAGCCTTTAATTATACATCGCTCACAAGAATAATATCCTGTATGACTTTTGATACACTTAATGAATGCTCTAGCAGGTGCGTCACATACAAATGCTTTAATAGAGACTGTGTATCTATTGTTTTTGTAAAGAAATCCTTCAGTCTTCAATAGCTGGTATTCCATTAAAAAGTCTTTCAAAAATTCATTGATGGAATTAGGCTTCTTGGTGCCACAGTATACTGAAACAATAAAAGGTTTCAAACCTTTAAAACGACAAAGAATTGGCCATAATTCTAGACTTGAAGATTTGAACAATGGAAGTCCATCAATGTTTACAATTAATTCAACATTTTGAGTTACTTCGTTAGTTATAACTATACTATCAAAAATCCTTTTAATACCAGATTCAATACCCAAATGAAAAAAATCTCCACCACACTTAGAATATGAAGTTACAGACCTTGGTGTTTTTAACAATGTTCGCGAATCTTTTGGAAGTTCTGGATGCCCGTTTCTGCGAAGAATTGCAAGAAGTTGGTTTAAAGAATCTCGTGTACGCATACTTGAAGTACTCCAAACTGCAAGTTCAGTCTGTAGGTCTACAACATCTTCATCGTTATGATCTTCTTGGAGCTCAACACTGATAACAGAATCAGACTCCGAATTTTCCAAAAAGTTTGAATGATGATCATAATTATCATCATTCAGTGATTCATTTAATTCACTCCTATCGTCAGTAAAAACCTCATGCGAATTATTGAACTGAAATGAAATAGATTCATTTTCAGAAGAAGAGGACGTTATAATACTTTCCACAGCTGATTGTAAAAATGCTTTTCTTTGTCTATGCTTTCTAACTCTTTCGTTGGAATTCATGTTTTTATATCGTTATAAAAAAACTTTTTTGCCGCAACGATTTCTGGGCTTTAAAAAACTTCAACTTGATCTAAACCGAGTCGAAATTAAGTCGCACGACGTTGCGACTTAATATCGACCTAAATTCGACGTCGATTATGCGTCGAGTGCCGGCTGGGGGGGCTTTCAAATACCGGAATGAGGAAAATTGGATTTGCTCTCAACCAGATTAGCCTAGTAAGGCCAGTTGAAACCAACTTTCATCAAAAGGCATTAAGAGAATACTTCACCATAAGAACTTGTTGCTAGCTCAGAAGATAGTCAGTTGGTGTGGAAAAATCTTACTTTTTCCAAATCAATTGCTCTCTCAGCGACTTGGTTATTGCAATCAAAGCTCGTTGTTTTTCGTTCTCTTTCATTTGATTATGTTTTGAAAATCAAAGGTTTCAAACCCAGTTTTCTGAAGCTTCAAATTTCTATCACTCCAAAGGATTATGCTGTTTTTCATCATGTTCAACAATTTTTCAAGGTGAAAAAAATTAGCCTGGGACTGTATAGTAAAAAGCCACAAAAGCTTTATATTCTTGTTTCAAAAGTAATTGGAAAAGATAAAAAAGAGATGCTTCTCATCCCAATTACTCTCATCAGTTCTTAAACTGTGTTGTTGTATATATATATAAGTGTATAATAGTCAAAAAGTATGAACTAACTGCGCGGAACTGCAGCAAGATGCAAAAAAGTCAAATAAGAATATTCTGACAAACGTTGGGTTGTTAGAATACTTTATTGAGAAGTGCTTTTTTTTTTGCGAAAATGTTTGTTAATAAGAAAAAAGAATAATAAAATAATTCAGAAATCAATTCTGTGTATTTCTATTTAATATGTGTGTTTAGTAAAGAAATTTCTGTTGACTTTTTTGAGTGAAATAACTTTTTTTTGGAGAAGTTGTAAGTTGTTATGACTTTAGATAAATATCAGTTGTAAAAAAACGTTAATAACTCTATTGGATTTTAATACAAATTTTTGAAATTTTATTATGGATACTTTATGGTATACAGTATCACCACTTCAAAGGATTTTGGGGAGATTTTCCATCAGCGTTAGGTTCTCAAATTTTCAGGGTGCCTGTCTGCTTTTTTTATATAAATTAAACAAACAGAATTTCTGCAGTGTTTATGGTATTTTGCAAAAATAAGCATGATGGAAAAAAAAATTTTGGCGCACGAAAAAAACATATTTTTTGGGTTGACCTAAACAATAAGTTTGTATATAATAGGGATGTGCTGAGTGGATTTTCTAAGCTCAAAAAAATCGATTGAAATTCTTGATAAGCTTTTTATAAGTACCAATACAAAATTTAGTGTGATTAATTATCAATTTGATAATTAAAAACTTGTAAAATGCATTTTTAAGAGGTGTACCTATCATTAAATAACGGTCAAGTTTAACTTTCTGTACGAAATATTAAAATTAAAATAACACTGTTGGATTTCAAACTTTAATTTCAATTTTTGTGGTTATGAGAACCTTATAACATACACAATCATTAGTAAAAAGGATTTTGATGGGATATTTTTTCAGCATTAAGTTCCAGATTTTCATGGTGTGTTGTATATATATATGTACAGAAAAAAAAACTTTCCCCTATCATTTTTTTATAATACCTGAAACATTACAACAAATACGATATTAGAAACATTACTTTTTGCCATTTTGAGCCATTTAGTCAAATAAATATTATTCAATTATTCAATGCTTAAAGTGGGCCCCATCTATGAAATAATACTGTTTTGCGGAATTTTGATCTAAATACCTTTCACGTTTTTAAACTCAACCTTAAAAAAAAAAGAATTCTTTAATTTTATATAGACTCAGACACTTCTAGTATTATGAAAGTTGTTATACAACTAGGGTTTTAGTAATTTATTTTTTAATATACTTCTCTTTATTTCGTTTGCTTATATAAGGTTCGAATTTTTATATTTATAAAGCTCAAGATCTTATAATTGTCTTTCAGATCCTAATACTTAGATAAGTAAAAATATTTATCTAAATATCTTCAACAGTCGGTTTCCCCATCAGCATGTTCATCAGGAAGCTGCTAAACCTGTTGAAAGGAAACAGACCGTAGAAGATATCTTTATAAGTGTTTTTACTAAACTAATATTTTCTCTGTTCTTTTAGAACATTCAGTACTCTATTTGAGTACTGAATTTTATATTATGTAGGGAAAAAACTAAAGCATAATAGTTAAATAACTATAATATTTTTTTAAGTTAAATTTAAACTTTTTTGGAAATATTTTTATTTTATTTTTCAATTACTAAGAAATTTATTTTTAAAAAGTATTACTTTCGTGATAGTAATAAATGCTACAAAACAGTTACTTTTGAACAGCTATTAATGTTTGTATGTTTTATTTGCACAATCACAACTATGACTTTCTTAGAGATAAATTTCGCACAAAGGAATTCTCAAAAGATTTTTTAACTGTGTGTCACAGTTATAAGCAAAGTGAACTGATCACCTTCAAGATGAAGGTGAAGCCTAAAAATCAATGAGGTGCAATCCGTTATCATAAATGTTATAACATAATATAGCATCTAAAAATTCTTTTGTTTTGATTGTGCAAATAAAACACACAATTTACCACACATACCCCATTGCGCAAAGTTCTGTCTATTCTGAGCCTGTATATATACAGGCTTAGAATAGACAGAGCTTTGCGCAATGTGGTTGTTTGATTTTGAGTTAGAGGCATGTGCGCGTTTATTGAACTTAAAACAAATGTCAAAAATTGTATTGAATAACAAAAGATAATTAGAATAATTATACAATGTTTATACCCGTTGGCCACTTTATTAATCCGGACCTGAGCTATACGTACAATAAAAATGTGCGTACCTAGGGCCACCTCGTATTAAAAGATTTGAAATAATTTTAGCTGTTTTATACCCTACAGTTGATTATAAAATAAAAAATTCTCTCAACCGAGCGAAACGACTAGTAATATATATATATATATATATATATATATAATAATAATAATAATAATAACAATATATATATATATATATATATATATATATATATATATATATATATATATATATATATATATATATATATACATATATATACATATATATATATATATATATATATATATATATATATATATATATATATATATATATATATATATATATATATATATATGTATATATATGTATATATGTTTTGTAAGATGGTTTTGTTGTTTTGAGCCAACTCTGGTGACTAAGATGGTTCTCTAGTTTTAAACACACAAGTCAAACAACTTGTGTTTTCAAAACAAAAAAACCAGAGCTTAACGTCGTTTGAAAAACTTCCTGCATCTAGCCAAAGACAAAATATTTATAAGCATCTAATGCTTCTTAGTTATCTATAGTCTCAAGAGAATTCGAGGACTTTTTATTAAATAGTTATAAACATCATGGTATTGAACTCATGACCATTCAGTTTGATCATCTTTCCAAGTATTTGCAAGGAACTTGTATATACACCGGTTGACTCCAAGTACTGACAGTTTATTTATATACCTTTCGGCGGCGTTAAATTCTAATCTTTCAATGTATTTACAAACCAATATTTCTTTTTTTAAACTCTTTAAACCACGTTTTTGTACGAATTCTCCTGCTTTATTATCTCAAGTAATCATTTGTTTTCCCCCATCCAAGATGGCAACAACTTGCCCTATTGTTATTTTGCTTAACCACGTGACTCTCCGACTGCGAGGATACAAATATAAACAAGCAATATACAAACTTATTTGTAACTAACATAAAAAAATTGCAAATAAAATCTAAATAAAAAAATTGCAAATAAAAAAAAATAGTAAAAACTAATTTCAACTTACAGTGTGATATAGCATGACACGTGATATAGCATGACACGTGTCATTTACCGCTTTATTATCATTTACCGTTTTATTATCATCGCGAACGGACGTTTTTTTTCAAACGACTTTGTTAAAGCTAAATTTGTTTATATTTATTTTTCTAAAGAAAATAAATAATTTTTTATATAATATGGCAGTTACCATATTAGAAATAACAAAATTGTTTGAAGATTACAAAAAAGATTTTGAACTGATGTTAAAGCAACAAGAAAAAGTTTTTATTAGTATTATTAGTGGAAGCTTAAAAATATTTAATGACAGATTAGAAAAAGTAGAAAAAGACATTGACGATTTAAAACTTAGTTTGAATTTTTAAGAACAACTAATTGATGAAAAAGTTATGAAAGCAAAAGTTTGCAGCAAAGAAAACAATTTAGAAAGTATAAGCATACCAAAAAAGTTAAGGGAGATAGAAGATCGGTCGAGACGTAATAATTTAATAGTAGATGGAATTCATGAATATGAAGGTGAAAGCTGGGAGGAAAGCAAAATAAAGGTAAAAAAGTTTTTGAAGATATATTATCTTTTACTAATGTCAAATTGAACGGGCCCATAGAACTGGCAGCAAAGAATTTAAAAAGCCAAGAACAATAGTAATAAAACCTTTAGATTATAAAGATAAAGTCGAAATTTTGAGGAAGTCGAGTAACCTAAAAGGAAAAATGTTTATATAAACGAAGACTTCTGTTTTGAAACGACACAAATCCGAAAAGATTTAACGGAAAAAATGAAAATCGAAAGTGCGCCTGGTAAGTTTGCCTTCTTATCTTGCCAATTTATCTTACGATAAATTACCAATTTATCTTACGATAAATTGCCAATTTATCTTACGATAAATTGCCAATTTATCTTACGATAAATTGCCAATTTATCTTACGATACTTGCCAACTTATCTTACGATCAATTGATAATTCGCGATTGGGATGCAAAAAAAAAGCAATAAGTTTTATAATATTTGTCATTAATTAACGAAATTTAATTTTCATTATTACTATGCATATTTAATTTAAACTGTTTTTAAAAATGGAGGAAAATTTCATATTTAAATCTTCAAATGAAAATGACATCATCGATGATAACGGCACTGATTTAAATTATTTTAGTCACAAAATGCTAGAAAGTCAATACTATTCAGATTCTGAATCATCACAATATCTATGAAAAACTAAAAACACTTTTTCAATTTTAAATATCAATATTCGAAGTTTAAATAAAAACTTTGAAAATTTAAAAATATTATTGGATACAATCAAACACGGTTCTAAAATTATCTGTCTGACAGAAAACTTTGTGTAAACAAATTTTGAATTTGAACTAATTAATTACACATCAATTCATCAAGCACGTAAAGTAAATGCAGGTGGGGGCGTTTGTATTTATATCCACAATTCAATAAATTTTGTCTTACGTAACGATCTCTGCATCAATGAAACACAACTATAAATACTACTTATAGACTGCCAACTGGAAACTTAAAAAAATTTAAAACTCATCTTAAAACATTTCTATACAAAATTATAAATAAAAAAAAACATATTTATATGGTCGGAGATTTTAACATCAACCTGATTAACTATGCCTCAAATATTAATGCTAAGAACTTTATAAACACTCTTCTAAAAAATAACCTTATCCCAACAATAAACAAATCTACAAGAATAACAAATAGGTCTTCTACTCTTCTTGATAACATCATAACTAACAACTTTCATAATAATCTTCTTTACACAGGTATAATACAGACCGATATTTCGGATCATTTTCCTACATTCTTAGCTACAAATAACCTTTTAATAAACAATATTTCCACAAAATCCACCTTAATTTGGCAACAGATCAATGAAAACTTTTTAAAAAAAATTAAAAATTGTTTACAAAATTGCGTTGATTGGGATCTAATACTGCAATCAAATGATGCTAATAATGCATATGAATTGTTTCTTAATCAATTTTGCAAACAATATGAAATAGCGTTTCCAGAAATAAAAAAAAGTATAAATAATAAGTCGCTCCAAACTCCCTGGATGTCTAAAAGTTTACTAAAATCCTCAAAAAAAAATTATAAAAATATATTTGAAAAAACCAAAAAATATGTGGAATGTAATTAAGGATTTAATTGGAAAAAATAATTACAACAAAAGCACTTAAATAATTACAAAAAATTGTTTAATTAATGGAAAGTTAGTTTATGAAAAATCAATTATAGCTGAAGAACTAAACAACTACTTTGTTAATATTGGCACAAATTTGGCCTCTAAAACTCTTAATAATTCCATTCCATTCGATTCATACTAAAAAACTTATGATAAATTTACGATGAATGAAACTGATTTAAAACTGAGTGAGTTGAGAACTGCTTTTAGCAGTCTCAAAAGTAAAAAAAGTGAAGGTTTTGATAAAATTAGTGTCGGTATTGTAAAATCAGTATTTGACGTCATTGAACCTTCTTTATTTCACATTTTCAATCTCTCATTAAAGTCAGGTATTGTTCCTGATAAGTTAAAAATTGCCCCTATTACACCAATTTTTAAATCTGGAGATAAGTCAAATATTTTAAATTACAGGCCTATATCAATATTACTATGTTTCTCAAAATTGCTAGAGAGAAAAATGTATCACAGACTTTATAATCATCTAACTGAGAATAATATGTTGTATTGCAAACAATTTGGCTTTAAAAATAAACATTCTACTGAACACGCAATAAAATTTCCAATCAAATATCTAACGCCTTAGGTAATGACTGTTTTACATTAGGAGTTCTCATTGATTTGCCCAAAGCTTTTGATACCGTAAATCACTATATTCTAATAATAAAACTCGAAAACTACGGAGTGAAAAATAAAAACTTACTTTGGTTCAAAGGTTATCTGACAAACAGAAAGCAATTTTTGTACTATGATCAAACAAATACTATTCCATACTCCATAACTTGCGGGGTTCCTCTGGGATCTATCTTAGGACCCCCTTTATTCCTGTTGTACATAAACGATTTATACTTATCAACAAATCTTTTAGACCTAACTTTGTTTGCTGATGATTCTAATCTTTTTTTTCTCACAGAGATGTTAAATTACTTTTTAAAATAGTTAACAAACAGCTATGTAAAGTTAGTAAGCGGTTTGAAAGTAATAAACTTTCAATAAATGCGTATAAAACAAAATATATACTTTTTCATAAAGTAAGTAAATCTGAAAATATTCCTCTTAAATTACCAGATCTTAAAATTAATAACAATTTTATTAAAAGAGAATCATTCATAAATTTTTTAGGAGTAAAATTGGATGAAAATTTACAGTGGTATTCACATATAAATAGTATTGAAAAAAAATCTCAAAAAATATTGCAATGATGTTTAGGGCTAAACCTTTTCTAAATATATCATCCTTGAAAAAATTGTATTATCCCTTTATCCATAGTTATTTGTCTTATTGTAATATTGTGTGGGGTTGTACTAAGCATACAAAGCTAAAGAAACTCTACAACAAACAAAAACATGCGTGCAGAATAGTATTTAGAGCCGACAGAAGTGTTCCTTGCGAACCACTTCTGCGTGGGCTCAATATTTTAAATGTGTATAAACTTAATTTACACCAAGTTTTATTATTTATGTTTATAACAAAAAATGGATCATCTCCAAAAATATTATAATCTTATTTTAATAAAATTAACCATAAATACTCAACGAAGTTTTCAGATAACAATTTTATTGCTCCACAATATAAATTAAAATTAACTTCCTATTCAATTAAATACCGCGGACCTAATCTGTGGAAAAAGTTTCCAAATATTGTTAACAATAAACAGACTACATTAGAGCAATTTAAGTACGAATCAAAACGATTCTTATTATTCATGGATATATCCAACTTTAAATGTTTATTTTAAACTAAAAACAATCATATAAAAAATAGATTTAATTGTATCAGTGATTAATATAAATTAATACAAAATATTTAAAATAAAAAAAATATATGGATAGAAAATATCACTGATGATGTTAATAATTTATCTATTGATTATATTAATTATGAAGTTTCATTTCTTGTTGTTTCTTATCCTCAAGTAATTTTATTTTTTTGACTTTTTTATTTTTTTATTAATATATTTGTTAAACATTTTAGCAATTGTTTTCAACGCTTCTTAAAAAAATATATATATATTTTATTTCTAATTATATTAGTTATTTTCGGTTTTCATTTCTATTTGTTATTTTATATATATTTTTACGTTACGGTAATGTAGAATTTATTGTTATTATTTTTTTTAAATGGAGCTCGGCGATAAGGCTGAATACGCTTCCTTCTCGCCCCAGCCAATAGTTTATATAAATGTATTTGCAATGTAAACATTTTTAAACGGCAAAATAAATAATTTCAAAAAAAAAAAAAAAAACGTGTCTGAAACAGCAAATTATAAAACTTAAATATACAAATTATAATAATCAATATATAAACTTTGCTCTAACTAGCATAAATAAGTACACATAAAAAAAATGCAAGTAAACATTTTACAACTGATTTATTTTACAACTGATGAAACTTACAGTGTGATATTGCATGCCACGTGTCTAAAATTAATATCTAAATCTAGCTCTATGTAAACATAGCTGCAACTAACCTAAATAATGATAACCATCAAAAGATATGTTAATATTTTAAATTTTACAACTGATTTAAATTTATATCCTAAACTACAACATTTCACGTTTAAAATAGAAGAATATACAAGAATATATACAAGTCATATAGGTTATATTATAGAAACAATTGTTGAACTAACCCCTTAGTTTATCATATAAAGCAAATGGATAAATACAGTTTAAGTTACACTCCGTTATTTGTAATTTTGAAGGTTGTTAAACTTATTTTAAATTTTCTATATAAAGTTTATATAAAAAATTTAAAATATAAAGTTTATATAAAAAATTTAAAATATAAAGTTTATATAAAAAATTTAAAATATAAAGTTTATATAAAAAATTTAAAATATAAAGTTTATATAAAAAATTTAAAATATAAAGTTTATATAAAAAATTTAAAATATAAAGTTTATATAAAAAATTTAAAATATAAAGTTTATATAAAAAATTTAAAATATAAAGTTTATATAAAAAATTTAAAATATAAAGTTAATATAAAAAATTTAAAATATAAAGTTTATATAAAAAATTTAAAATATAAAGTTTATATAAAAAATTTAAAATATAAAGTTTATATAAAAAATTTAAAATATAAAGTTTATATAAAAAATTTAAAATATAAAGTTTATATAAAAAATTTAAAATATAAAGTTTATATAAAAAATTTAAAATATAAAGTTTATATAAAAAATTTAAAATATAAAGTTAATATAAAAAATTTAAAATATAAAGTTTATATAAAAAATTTAAAATATAAAGTTTATATAAAAAATTTAAAATATAAAGTTTATATAAAAAATTTAAAATATAAAGTTTATATAAAAAATTTAAAATATAAAGTTTATATAAAAAATTTAAAATATAAAGTTTATATAAAAAATTTAAAATATAAAGTTTATATAAAAAATTTAAAATATAAAGTTTATATAAAAAATTTAAAATATAAAGTTTATATAAAAAATTTAAAATATAAAGTTTATATAAAAAATTTAAAATATAAAGTTTATATAAAAAATTTAAAATATAAAGTTTATATAAAAAATTTAAAATATAATCAACAGAGACAGAATGAGGAGAGGAGGCAACATTTCGAGGATTCGTTTTTCAAATTTTTGATTCTGTGATTGGTGGACTCACTGCTCGTAGCCATTCAAGAAATTTTTGCTAAATTCTTTTTTTTTGTGGGAATATTAAAAACTGTTTGAAGCAGAAATCAAGAGTGCCTGCTCCCATTTTTTGCAGAAATATTCATGTGACGAGACTGAAAATGAACTGACTTAAGAATTGCTTCATATGAAGCAAATTCATTCGGCAAACTTTGGAGAGAAACCTCTTGTCTCATTCGGCTTTTTAAACGAAATTTCTGAAATAAGGCTGGGGGAAATTTTCAAAAAATGTAGAGATTGGACTGCGTTTCTTTAATTCAATAAATTGAAGCTCTTCAAGAACTTTTTGCGCAAGAACGAACTAATGATCTTGCTATTTTAAGTAATAGGTCTCAATTAGCTCAAAATATTGACTTCATGATGTGATAAAAAAATTTGTTAAAAATAAGCAAGAAAAATAACATTGTCAGACACAAAAGCTGGACTACTTAATTATACTTATATACCAGCAGTATAATCAAAATATTTTAGCAGGCTTTTTTTTTTATTTTTTTTTTTTTGAAAAGAAGGGGGACCAAATTGAAGGATACTCGGGGCCCCTAAATCCTGTGCACGGCCCTGGGTTGAAATCAGGTTAATTAATCAACATCTGAGGTTTGACGTGAAAAATACGTAGAACTTTAAAAAAAATGGCTTCAAAATATTGACCTAATTTTAACATTGAAAAAACGGAAAATGCTTGTTGGGTATGTGATCACTTATGACTATAAGAAATAGGTTCATCAAAAAAAATTTATCTAGATATGTTGGATATATAATTCAACTTTGATTTGCGAAGTTCTCTATTTAGAGTCTCAAAGAAGAAACTAATAGATATCATTCTAATACATCAGCTATCTGTACTTCATTTTCCAAATGATTATAAACAATGATCAAAAAGTAAATCGAGAAACCTTTTTTGGGTATTATACCTGCAGTTTTATAGAAATATTGACTATAGCTTATAGGTTATTTATCATAATCTGCGCAAGCAATCTTTTAACCTGATAATTAAATCTACTACTACTTTGGTTATTTTTCCTTAATTTAATTCAAAAATAAATATTACATTTATTAATTAACTAATTTGTACAAAATTTTAGAACTCGAAAATGAAATAAACAAGCAAACATAAAATAGAAATAGAAATTTTATGAAAGTCCAAACATTTGCATTACGGGTTGGTAGCAGGGGCGTTGCGTGAGAAAATTCCAGGGGGGGGAGGGAGGGGAAGAGATCTTGTTTTTCCCAACTGCTTAACATAGTTTTCACAACTGTTTTTTATAATTCAAGAATTCAAGAAATCAATTTCTGTCCTATTTACAAAATCTACTGATTGTTATACTACACTGCACTCACTCTCATGAATTGCCAATTATCAGTATTTATTAACTTCTATTAACAAAACATAGCTTCCTTTACATATATACAAAGTATTCAATTCAAAAAACGTCTAAAAGTTTTACCCATTCATAGTGAAATTGTATTAGTCCAAAAAAATATTACAATTTACAAATTCAATAAACTTTACAAACCATTCTGGCAGCATATATAGCAGTTTAAAATTTAACGGAAATGAGTTAGTACAAAGGAATATGGAAAATATTATTTTATTACAAAACTTATACGCAAAATATTTTATCATCAGCCTATCATTTTTTGTCTACTGTTTGATTTTAATATGACGTTTCTTCAACTGAACCCATCGTTTAACAAGATGTTCGGGGTTAACTCCTTTACAAAGTTCTTTTTCGCACTTCAGTAGCATGAGACTATCCAATCTCTCGTCACTCATTGTTGTTCTCAGATGTGATTTTACAATCTTGAGTTGACTGAAAGAACGCTCATTTGATGCTACACCATAAGCAGCTGTGATTACAAAAATGCATAGTTTATGGGCTTGTTTCAGTATACCCTTTAACTTCACAACATGGTACAAAATGTCTTGCAGCGTCTTGGCTGGTGTTCTTGATGAGTTAAAATCTCCATCACCTACTTCTAAACAGATATCTATCAAAATTTCCATCTGGCCTTTCAGCACATGAACGTCTGGAATATGATCCTTGTATCCAGGAGGAAAAAGTTTGCTTGCTTTTGTTAAGTTTTCAATACTCAAATTATCCTTATTTAACGGAAAACTAAAAATTTTGGTGATAGGGGCAAATATTTCCTTTAATGCTGCCGAGTTTTCGGTTAAACCTATGGCTAGAGAGTCAATGACCTCTTTGAATTCTTTCCGGTAAAAAGCTTTCATCTCCATTGCTATTAATCTATGGTGTCGTTCATAATCGTTTTCTGCATCAATGTGTAATTTCCTAGAAAATATTACTGCACTTTCAATCAAATTGTTCATAGCATCTGTATCGTTACTGATATTTTGTATGTTCTTGGCAGTACTTTCAATTACATTAATACTGTCAATGACATTGAAGTTTGGACTTTCTAAGATTTCAGTTAATATTTTTATCTTCTCAATGATATTCTTCATGAAGAAAAGAGTAATAATGAAATCAAAAGTTGTTACTTTTTTCAAAAGTCCCATTGCCTTAGTTCTCGTGTTAGTATCAAAAATCTTATTATTTGAGATGCTCTGAAGAAGATCAATAACCTTCTCCAAACACTGATTTAAAGCCTTAACAGATTTTGCTCGTGCGGTCCATCTTGTTCTAGACAGGTTTACAAGCTGTTTTGCAATGTCAATGTCTTCAAGTTTTTCTTTTAAATGACTAAATCTTTTTGTGCTTGATGTGAAGAAAACATGCAACTGTTCGAGGACATTAAACAATTCTCGTATTAAAGCATTAACATTGCAGGCATGTTCAAGAGCAGTGTTTGTTCTGTGGTCTTGACAAGGTATGTAAGGTACATTATGGCCAACTTCTTCTGTTATATACTTTTGTACTCCTTTAAATTGTCCAGACATTGAACTCGCGTAGTCATAAGACTGAAAAGCCATCTTTGATGTGTCAATGCCTTCTTTATGTAAAGAAGATAAAATTAGCTCAGCCATCCCTTTTCCAGTCTTATCAGTGCATTCAACGGATTTCAAAAGCCTTTCCCGAATCTCACCATTTTCACTGGCTGTTCTCACAACTATACTCATTATGTCCTTATGTGACATATCGGGAGTAGTGTCGGCCATCACGGAAAAAAAATTGGAGCTGTTAATTTCATCAATGATCTTACTCTTTAATTCAGTTGCAATTAAACTAATCATTTCATTTTGAGACGATGGACTCGTGTATGTAACTCTATATGGACGAAGGGCTCTATCTTCAATCCAGGCTTTTAATGTGGGATTGTGGCGAGAGATAAGATTAACAACTGCAACAAAGTTACCTTGATTAGCACTGTCCGATTCTCTAAACGCTAGCCCTTGGCTTCCCAAAGTCTTGCATGTATCGATAAGAATTTCGACAATTTTTCTATTCTGCACCTCTATTTTTTGCTCTTCTATTAAAGCAATTCTATTGGATTTATCTATAAAGTGATCTATATGCCCTTTTTTCATAAGAAAGTGACAATATTCACTTAATGCAACTTTATGTGCTTGAGAAGTAAAGTGCGCCTGAAGCTTTCCAAGTTTGTCTTTCCCATAGCTTTTCATCTTAGACCAAGATCTCACCCCAACATTTATCCAAGCATCTTCAGTTTTTCCCTTCTTTCCAACACCCTTGGGAAAAAGGCGGCAGACAAAACAAAATGTGGCATCCTTCTGGGTGCTGTATTCTAAATGTTCAAACTCTTTGTACCACTGGGGATTAAATCTATTTTTACCGTCACTTGGGAAACTAGCAAGTTTTGGTTGGTGTGGCCCTAACTGGATTAAATACAGTTTTTGATTATCCGTAATTGTATGTGGACGTAAACCTGGGTCATGGCTTATCAATGCTGATGAATCTGATTTGTCAATTATAATATTTTGAGCTTTGGTATCGAGTTTTTTTATAAAAGCGTTTCCCATTTTCAAAACATTTTTTGACATTTCCACCACAGAACTTGTTGCATTCACAATTTCAATTGCAGCGAATTTTTCATTTACTAATTCTTCTTTACAATATTTTTTATAAATGTCATTACAATCTTTAAGATTATCTATTAAAACACCCAAATTCCCCATGAGCGAAGTCCAATTTGTTGTTTCACTGCTTACTTCAGTAGTATCCAAGTTAATAATATTCGTGTCATCCTTTTTATCTCGGTCATGAAACTGGGTTAAATCATCTGATTTAGGATTTAATTCTGTAAATTTCTCTGCTTGTTCCTGGACTACAACATAACCCGGGTTTTCCCCTTTTGCATCATTATTATGAATTTTTGAACTTGCGTCCTCTTCAAATTTTTTATTAAAAGATGTTGTTTCTTCTTCTATGGATATACCACATGTTGAAGTCGATGTTTCAATTATTATCAAGTCTAACTTTGTATGTTCACTACTTTGTGTTTCATCATCCACTTCGATATAAATACCAGCATTCTGAGGTTCCATTTTTTGTTTTTTTGAAGCTAAGGAGGCTACAAAAGGATTCTCTGGGGCTCCCACTGTTTGTATACGAACCTTTCTACCACCATGAACGGATCTTTCATGACTGGTTTTATAGTCGTTATTAAATACTGCTTTGCATACGCAACATTGTAATTTATATCTTTTGCTATTCATATTTAGTGCTGGAAAACAAACGCAGATAATTTACCGTAATTTTTAAAGGAATCAATGTTTATAAAAGTTATCAATCTTAATAAATGTGATAAGATATAAGAGTCTTAAAATAATAGAATAAGACTAATAATTCTATTATATATTCTAATTAGGCCTATTACTCCTACAAACCTAATTCTGATCCTACTTTAGTATACTGATAATTGGAAGTAATAACAGGCGCAAAACGTTCATATCAGAGTTTAGCATTTATTTTATTATACTTTCTGATAAAAAGCTTTATATAAAATTATTATATTAAAAAATGAATCATATTATTTTAAATGCTATCATATCTTTTATACAAAGACAGAAATGTTAAAATCAATTCATGGAAATAAATATTCACGTTTCAAAGTAGAAAGTATGAAAAAAATGAATAACTGCTTTTAGTCACACATAAAATTGCAGCTGTTATTTTTATTGCATAAACTTGCAGCTGCCATTTTTATTGTTGATAACAAAAAAAAGTTGCGCGAAAAAAAACAACAACGTGGAAATCAAAAGGGCGTTCCGTTATGACTTAGCAATTTATTTCGTCTTGTGGAAAACAGCCTTAAGCCGTTTAATAAACGTAAAGTTTATTTGTCCAAGTCAAAAAAAAATTAGATCTTTGATGGATTTTCGCAAACATTTTAACTTTATTTAACTGGAAAATATTTTTTGATTTTATCACCGATTTCCCAACTGTCCCAACTCGTGGCAAGGAAACTCCCAACTTTTCTCTTTTCTAGATTCTGGGAGGGGGAGACTCCCCCCCCTACCCCCTCCAAGGCGACGCCCCTGGTTGGTAGAGAACAAGCTTTAAAAAATGTGGGTTTTTTTATGAATTTGAAACTCCAAAACTCAGTTAAAATTTAAATTTAGTAAAATTTGAATTAAAAAAAAACATCGTTCTTTTGGTTGAATTCTCTAGAGAAACATCAAGTAATTATACTTGATGTTTTTCAAATTGTTAAGTTTACAAAGTTTTGTTCACAAAAACGTTCTCTTAATATATAAAAATACTGTAACATGATTTATATAAAAACGTTTTTAAAAGTAGTATAATTTTGTAATTTTTTTATATTAAAACTTTTTAAAACTGGACTTAATACGCTAATAAATAACGCGTCACGTTTGAAAAAATTTTTACTAAAATAAATGATATTAAATTTATTTTAATTGAGAGAATAAGTTTTTATAAACTAACCATGCGTTCATTTTTAGAAATTCAACCGTTTTCAGAAAATTTATTTTCACGCGAAAAACTACTTTGTGAAATTCGACGTTTTTTACATGGAGCAAACAAGTCAACTTTAATATTATATGGAATGTCCGGTGTTGGGAAGACACAAATTGCGAAAAAGTATTGCGAAATTTATTATAACTTCTACAAAAACTTTGTTTGGATAGACGCAGCATTTGGAAAGTTACAAACCTCAATGAGAAACCAATGTCAAATATTAGGATTCGAAGTTCATGACTCAAAAGGTGATTATTTGAATATAGAAGTGATTGTTGAAAAAATTCACAACCATTATAAAAATAAAAAAAAAATTGTATATTTTTGACAATGTCGACGATGAAAGTGTTAGAAACCTGACCATGTATATTTCAAGAAAACCGGATTCATTTACGTTGATTACCTCCCAATGGAGAGCGTGGTCGAATAACGTAAACAAAATGCTAGTTGATGTTTTTACTTCAGAAGAAGCATTCGCTTATGTAAAAAATAATATTAAAGAAAACGCCGATGAAAGTATAAGAAACCTAATTAAAGAACTTGGTTATCATCCGTTCGCTATTACTCAGGCAATAAAATATATAAATATTCATAAAATTTCGATAGAAAAATACGTAGATCGATATAGATCGAAACCAGAAATATTAGACAATAACTTTCCAACCGAAGAAGAACCAAAGTCTGCAATAAAAGCAATTAACGTAGTTTTAACAAAATTAGAAAAAAGTAAACCTTTTCCATTTAAAATATTAAACTGTTTATCTCATTGCGACTATCAAAACATAAGTAAACAGTTTATAATCCAAATTTCAAAACAAATGGAAATAAACGAAGAACATGTAATAGATGAAGCCGTTGGGTTACTAATGAGTTATTCTTTACTAAATTTTGATGATAACAAATATTCAATGCACGAACTGACACAGCTGACGTGTAGATGTTTTCAAAATAGAAACTCAACGACAAATACGTATCTTAGTTTAATTGAAAATTTATTTATATTTGAATTGAATGAAGTAAAAGATCACGTGGATTACGGAAACTATTTTGTTTTCCATTTTATCTATATGTTTCGCACTAATGGAATAAAAATTTTAAAAACATTCCATAATATGACGACATCTGTTAACAAATTATTAGTATGTAAAGGTTTATTTGAAGAAGCAATCGAAATATTAAAAAGTATTCAAAGTTTTAATACAGAAACTTATGGCGAAAATAATGAATTTACGCTTGATACAAAACATAATATCGCAAACTGTTTGAGCGATATGGGAAAATATAACGAAGCTTTAGAAATTTATTATTCTGTTGATAAAATACGAGCTGAAATTTTAGGTATCAACCATCCAAATACAATGACAACAAAACATAATATCGCAAGCTGTTTGAACGCTATGGGAAAATATAACGAAGCTTTAGAAATTTATTATTCTGTTGATAAAATACAAACTGAAATTTTAGGTATCAACCATCCAGATACAATGAGAACAAAACATAATATCGCAAGCTGTTTGAACGCTATGGGAAAATATAACGAAGCTTTAGAAATTTATTATTCTGTTGATAAAATACAAACTGAAATTTTAGGTATCAACCATCCAGAAACAATGTTAACAAAACATAATATCGCAAGCTGTTTGAAAGCTATGGGAAAATATAATGAAGCTTTAGAAATTTATTATTCTGTTGATAAAATACAAACTGAAATTTTAGGTATCAACCATCCAGAAACAATGTTAACAAAAAATAATATCGCAAACTGTTTGTACTTTATGGGAAAATATAACGAAGCTTTAGAAATTTATTATTCTGTTGATAAAATACAAACTGAAATTTTAGGTATCAACCATCCGTATACAATGTCAACAAAACATAATATCGCAAGCTGTTTGTACGCTATGGGAAAATATAACGAAGCTTTAGAAATTTATTATTCTGTTGATAAAATACAAACTGAAATTTTAGGTATCAACCATCCAGATACAATGAGAACAAAACATAATATCGCAAGCTGTTTGAACGCTATGGGAAAATATAACGAAGCTTTAGAAATTTATTATTCTGTTGATAAAATACAAACTGAAATATTAGGTATCAACCATCCAGATACAATGAGAACAAAACATAATATCGCAAGCTGTTTGAACGCTATGGGAAAATATAACGAAGCTTTAGAAATTTATTATTCTGTTGATAAAATACAAACTGAAATTTTAGGTATCAACCATCCAGATACAATGAGAACAAAACATAATATCGCAAGCTGTTTAAACGCTATGGGAAAATATAACGAAGCTTTAGAAATTTATTATTCTGTTGATAAAATACAAACTGAAATTTTAGGTATCAACCATCCAGATACAATGAGAACAAAACATAATATCGCAAGCTGTTTGAACGCTGTGGGAAAATATAACGAAGCTTTAGAAATTTATTATTCTGTTGATAAAATACAAACTGAAATTTTAGGTATCAACCATCCAGATACAATGAGAACAAAACATAATATCGCAAGCTGTTTAAACGCTATGGGAAAATATAACGAAGCTTTAGAAATTTATTATTCTGTTGATAAAATACTAACTGAAATTTTAGGTATCAACCATCCAGATACAATGACAACAAAAAATAATATCGCAATCTGTTTGAAGAATATGGGAAAATATAACGAAGCTTTAGAAATTTATTATTCTGTTAATAAAATACAAACTGAAATTTTAGGTATCAACCATCCAGATACAATGACAACAAAACATAATATCGCAAGCTGTTTAAACGCTATGGGAAAATATAACGAAGCTTTAGAAATTTATTATTCTGTTGATAAAATACGAGCTGAAATTTTAGGTATCAACCATCCAGATACAATGACAACAAAAAATAATATCGCAATCTGTTTGAAGAATATGGGAAAATATAACGAAGCTTTAGAAATTTATTATTCTGTTAATAAAATACAAACTGAAATTTTAGGTATCAACCATCCAGATACAATGACAACAAAAAATAATATCGCAAACTGTTTGAACGATATGGGAAAATATAACGAAGCTTTAGAAATTTATTATTCTGTTGAGAAAATACGAACTGAAATTTTAGGTATCAACCATCCATATACAATGTCAACAAAAAATAATATCGCAAGCTGTTTGAACGACATGGGAAAATATAACGAAGCTTTAGAAATTTATTATTCTGTTGATAAAATACAAACTGAAATTTTAGGTATCAACCATCCAAATACAATGGGAACTAAAAATAATATCGCAAACTGTTTGAAAAATAAAGAAAAACAGCAAACAAGTTGATTAATTATTTGATTATTACTTTAGTTTTAATATATGTAAAGTGATTCTTAACTTATAATTGACAAACATTTTTCAATAAAAGTTGTAGAACTCCGTTCTTAATTCTTATAAAAATTTTCTTAATTTTTGTTATCATTCGTATAGCGCTTTTTTTTAAAATTAAACGAAAGCTCATTTACTTTATCCTTCATTTACATGTTATAAATTGTATTTATTATTGATTATAAATTAAAAAATGAAACTAATTTAAGGTTTTAACTAATTTTAGTTATTTACTCAAATAATTAAAGTATTTAAATTAGTTTAGTTAATTTATAAAAGTCTAAAGTATTTTAAAAGCAAAAATTTTGTTATTGCGATATATATATATATATATATATATATATATATATATATATATATATATATATATATATATATATATATATATATATATATATATATATATATATATTTGTTAAAAGTATATTTAATAGGTGAACCAAAGAGTTTGATTCCCATAGGAATTATAGTATAGAATGTTTAAAACGGTATATGATACATTTGAACACTCTCATGATAATAATTTTCTTTACGTAAGTGATGATGATTTAATTCTTCTATTCTTATTAGTTTAAATTAGATGTTAAATAAAATTTATGATCGTTTAAAAAATTAATAACAATAAAAATATTGTGATCTTAATAGATTGGTTACACGAATAAGATAGTCCCTACAAAGCGGGAAGAGTCTTTATTAAACATGCCGTGTTTTGAGATTGATTTCGTTTAAAAAATATCATTATTTTATGGACATATTTTGCTGACATTTATATTTATTCTGAATAAGTGTTGCAGTATGTTAATTTCGTATATGCGTATATATATATATATATATATATATATATATATATATATATATATATATATACATATATATATATATATATATATATACATATACATATATATATATATATATATATATATATATATATATATATATATATATATATATATATATATATATATGTATATATATATATATATATATATATATATATATATATATATATACATATGATAACAGAAATCAGTACACTTAGCGAAAATGCAGTAATTAGCGGCCTGTGGCGTCCCGAAGAGAAAAGATAATTAGGAAATTAATGTCTATAAACAATAAAATAGCTTTATACATCAAAACTTCTCCACTTTATCCTGTTACATTAGCTAACGTATGTAACATGAATTGGGTAGTTATAATTTTCACATTAAATGCTATAGGGGAGACCGGGGTACGTTGGCCCATTCGAGTTTATTCAAAGGCTAGACGCTTTAACTAGCTGGGAATCTAAGTGAAGGTTGTTAGTAATTCAATCCCTTTTCAAAAAAAAATCATATTTATTGGACCATATTTGAGTGTGTAATGTCGTTTTAATAATTTTTCATACATCAAAGTAAATTTTGAAAAACTTGTTCAACGTGTTTATACTCACTGACGTTTGACAGTACAGCATTATTCAAATACCATATTTAAAGGTTATAGTGTAAGGATTATTTTAGTATATAATGTTATACAAAATTAGTTGACAGTTTAAGGCGAAAGTTGTTCATTCTCTAAACATGACAATGGGGCAGATTTGCCCGATGCAACCGGGGCACGTTGGCCTTGTGGCCAACTTGCCCCGTAGATTTTTAAATAATTCGGGTAAATTTGTGACGGAAAAACTGTTTTTGTTATAAAAGTATTAAAACTTGTAAAACATATTAGATCAGAAATTAGCCTCATAAACAAATTGGCATTTATTTTTATACGTTTTTTTGGGTTTTATACGTCGATTATAAGGAAATATCACTGGAATACATAAGATTTAAATTTAAATAAATTATCTTAATATAAAATATAATTTTATCTTAGATTTACATATGTCTAAACTTAAATATTGTATATATTTATATACTTTTATTATATATATTATTTAACATATAATATAACTTATATATGTAAATTTAATTAATATTTAAACATTTACATACTAGTTATACTTACATTTAATACTTCATACATAATACACTTAACTTTTCATGCTTAACACTTAAATTTGTATATGATGTAAGTTTAATATGGCATGAGTTATGTAAATTATTAATGATTAAAAGTAAATAAGTATTTTAAAAAAGAAAAATATAAAATGTAATTTTTTAAATATATAAGTATAATGAAGGAGGCGTGAACTTCCTGGTTAAATGCACTTCCGCGGTGCTCTGTGACAAGACCGTTAGGACTTCTTGGGGCACCTAAAATAAAAATTGAAAAAAAAAAAAAGTATGCAGGTATATAAATAATTAAATAAAAAAGAAATAGTTAAATATAAAACATGAAATAAAGTAATGTACTTTTGGTTTTTGCATTTTTTTTAGATCTACCTAAAAATGGTACGAAATTATATTTGCAAGTCACAACGTGGAAAAGTGTCAGAAGAAACAATGTTATTGGCAGTGATACAAGTTACAAAATATAAAAGATCAATTAGAGCAGTTAGTAGAGAATTTAAAATACCACGTAAGACTCTAGGAAGATTTTACATATCTAAAAGGTTGCCATCTACATCTAATACTTCAGTTCAAACTGAATTAGAACTTGATTGCCAGTTATTCTTTCAAATTCTAACAATGATAACAAACTTGAGTTTGATGTTACTGCAACAGTACATAAACCTAATGCAGAACATACGCCTGATAACGCAGCTATAGGGGGAGATTTATCACCTAAATTAGATAAAAAAACCCTGGCACAAGTTTGGCTATGCCAAAAGATTTCAGGTATTTATATTTTCTCCAACAAGTTTGAATATAGTTTAGTACTGTAATTTATTTAAACATTTAATAAGATACTTCAATATAAAATACTGCTTTGATATATTTAAAATTTTGAATTTTTTTAAATATATTTGAATTTTTAGTCAGATACTTAATATGATTTTAATGTTTACGACTAATTGTAATACATATTTTATATTTCCTTAGGTATTTGAACCTGAGCAGGAAGTTTTGCTTGAAGAATACCTAATGAAAGCAAGTGATATTTACTTTGGTTTTTCTCCTAAAAACTTTTCCTGCTACAAAAAAATTTTCCTGCTACAAGCAACAGTCTCCGACTGTTGCTTGTAGCAGGAAAATTCCTCACTCATGGATAGAACTTCAATCTGCTGGTAGTGATTGGTTCTCCGGATTCTTAAAAAGGCATCCAAAGCTTTCTATTCGCTCTCCTCAAGTAACAAGTTTAGCTCGGTGCACAAGTTTTAATAAACATAATGTAAATTTGTTTTTTGACAGCTTAAGCAATGTTTTGCATAGGTTAAAATTAAGTGCTTCAGACATTTGGAACATTGATGAGACTGGAATCACAACAGTGCAGCGGCCTGATTGTGTTGTTGCACGTAGAGGCTTTCCCCAGATAGGTCGTGTAACATCAGCATAAAGAGGAGCATTAGTGACTATGGCTTTGGCGGTTAGTGCAATTGCCAATAGCATACCTCCATATTTTATCTTTCCCAGAGTTAATTTTAAATTTCACTTTATTCGTGATGGACCAATAGGATGTGATGGATCAGTCCATTCTTTAGGATGGATGACAGAGACAAATTTTCTTAAATATATCAAACATTTTTCTATCCATGCACGTTGTTCCAATGATCGCCCTTGCCTAGTATTGATTGACAACCACAGCTCTCATCTTGATGCAGCATTACTTGATTTTTTTAAAGAAAATGGTATCACACTTTTATCTTTTCCAGCACACTGTAGTCATAAATTACAACCATTAGATAGAAGTGTTTATGGTCCTTTTAAAAAATTTGTGAACTCAGCATGTGATGCATGGGTTACTGTAAACAAACGACCTATGACTATCTATGACATACCTGATATAGTAAAAACAGCACTTCCTAATGCTATAACTCCAAGGAACATAATTAGTGGTTTCCAAGCAACAGGTATTTATCCATTTAACAAAGATATTTTTCCAGAAAGTGACTTTTTGCCATCATATTTAAAAGATAGACCAGACCCTAGCACTAAAATGTCATCTGTGGATTTTAGCATCACTAAACAAACACCTAGAAACAAAGTTTCAGCTGGGGAATGTAAACAAACACCTAGCAACGAAGTTTCATCTGTGGATTGTAAACAAAAATTCAAAAAATTTAATTCAAGTGAATCAAAATCTAAGAAAGGAAATTTACCAGATTTAGACAGCACATCAGGTGCTACTCTAAACTCTTCACTTATACCATCTCCTGAAGAAGTGAGGCCTTTTGAAAAAGCTCAGCCTATAAAATACAATTTAAATAAGCTCAGAAATCGGAAACGAATTTCTGCTATATTAACTGATACGCCAGTTAAAAAAGCCTTGCAACAGGCACAGAAAGCAGCAAAAAAAACAAAACAGAAGGGCTCAAAAAATAAAAAACTATTTTCTATCAAAGAAGCCGGTCCAAGTAACTCTAAAACTAGGAGGATTTTTGCCCGTCAACCTGTAAAAGAAAAACGCAACAAGAAAAACAAAGATGGTAATGAGGAAGATGTCTTGTGTCTTAGTTGCTTCAAACCGTTCTCAAACAGCCTTCCAGGTGCTGTGTGGATACAGTGTTCAAGCTGTCAGCGTTGGGCCCATGTGAGAAAAAGATGCAAAGGGATTAGATTATAAATGTTTATACTGTTGTTAACTATATGTTATTGTTGTATTTTGTTTTTACTTCTTTTTTTTGTAGTTTATTGTTTAAAAGTTGTTTCAATTTCGTTTTATCAAGTTATAAAGTTGTTTGTTTCATCAAATTGTAAAGTTGTATTTGCTCAATGAGCGTTTTCTCACTTCAAAGTCTGCCATAAGTTGTATGTGGGCCAACCTGCCCCAATCTTTGGGCCAACCTGCCCTGGGGTAGGTTGGCCGATATGACCTAACAAAAACAGTTTTTAATGTGTTAAAAAGCTATTATGAACTTTTATTAATTTTTCCGGATAGTCGAAGGACTAGTCAACCTTTTTCCAAAAAAAAAATAAACTAAAAAACAAAAACCTAAAAAGTTACAAATCAAGGAAAAAAAAGCGGGCCAACGTGCCCCGGTCTCCCCTACATTTATTTTTGTTACCTTATTTTCATATTTGTAGTTATTGCTATTATATTTATATACTAAGTTTTATATTTAGTTACAAATATAAAAGTTAATAATAATATAGTATAAGTAAAAATAGTTTCATTAAAAAAATAAAAAATTTCTATATATTTTCATTCAGTAAATAACGCACGACAATCTGCGGTTGGAAGTAAAATGTTAAAACTCAAAATATTTTTGCGATACCTTCTGCGAGTTACACACGCTCTAAATATAATTTTATGGAAGTGAAATGTTAAAACTCAAAATATTGGAATATTTTATATTTTATGAAAGTGAAATGTTAAAACTCAAAATGTTGGAAGTGAAAACAAAATATTTTATGGAAGTGAAATGTTAAAACTCAAAATGTTGGAAGTGAAATGTTAAAACTCAAAATATTTTTACGATACCTTCTGCGAGTTACACACGCTCTAAATATAATTTTATTTTAAAAAGCAAGAGGAATATATATTAATACGTTTTGTATTTATAACAAAAAAACAAACACTTTGTATATTTTGGGAAATAACATTGTTTAAGTCAAGAATATTTATTATATTTCAAATTTCAAAATTCTATAAATATAAATTAATATCTTTAGGGCAACCAAACATAAGGGGCCCCATAATAAAATTGCGCACCCGGTGCTGGGTGTGCCGATAATACAGAACTGATGGTATAATTGATTGCTTTTTTATCACAGTAGTTGTTTTATTACGGTAGTTAAAATCTTTATCACGTTCACTGAGATATAATACAAAACAGAAACATGACAAAAATAGTTATTTTTAAATAAAAAATAAGTTAATACGAGTGTTATGATATATAAACTTTATATATATATATATATATATATATATATATATATATATATATATATATATATATATATATATATATATATATATATATATATATATATAAATATATATATATATATATATATACATATATGTATATATATATATAAATATATATATATATATATATATATATATATATATATATATATATATATATATATATATATATATATATATATATATATATATATATATAATTTATAACATCCTGTAAAAAATTTTTTTTTATAATTTGAATTTTTTTTGAGATTTAGTAACTCTTCCTGATGATCCAGCAATGGTGAAACTTAAAGTTGAAGAAAAAAGTTAGATGAGTGTTTTTTACTAATTTATATATATATATATATATATATATATATATATATATATATAACCATTAGATTTTGTCAGAAAGTTTTTTATATATTTTGTTGACAAAAAGTAAAAATTAAAATGCAAGACCGGAATTTTTTTTTTTTAATAATGATAGACTGCC